>NC_135981.1:17635322-17986730 GCF_053455715.1 Rhinoraja longicauda
CACTGGGCGGCACGGACTTGGAGGGCCGAAAAGGCCTGTTTCCGGCTGTATATATATGATGATATGATATGATATGATGATAGTATCCATGGCCTGGAGTTTCTTGAGTGGAGACTGCTATATACCTCTAAACCTTTCCTATCCATGCACCCGTCCAAGTGTCTTTTAAATGTTACTAGACCAAGTGGACCCGTTGGGCCCAAACCTCTCCTGCATTGGTGCAGCACCCTCTCCTCTCCCACTCCCCCTTCCCCTCTCCCCCCCACTCCCCCCTCCCCTCTTCCCCCCTCCCCCTCCCTCCACTCCCCCCTCCCTCCCGCCCCCCCCATACCCCTCCCTCCCCCTCCCCCTTCCCCCTCCCTCCATCCCCTCCTTCCACTCCCTCCCATTCCCCTCCCCCTCCCCTTTCCCTCCCCCCCACTCCATCCCCCTCAACCCCCCTCTTCCCCCCCTTCCTCCCCTCCTCCCTCCCCCTTCCTTCCTTCCCCCCCTCCCTCCCCCCACTCCCTCCCTCCCCCCTCCCTCCCTAGGAGATAGATTTAAACTTTAAATTGTGAATAACTTAAAAAATATAACACCAATTTCAATGAAACTTCTTCAAATAGCACAAAAGGGATGACGGTGAGTAAGGTGGGCCTAAAATTGTCACGCAATCATGTACCGTTTTGGCTGTAGTTCAGGAACAAACAAACAAACAAACAAACAAACGAGAGTTTCAGTATATAGATTATTGTATATGCCTCAACTACCACTACTGGCAGCTCATTCCATAGACATATCACCCACTGAGTGAAAACGTTGCCATTCAGATTCCCATTAAATCTTTCCCCTCTCACCTCATATCTATATCCATTGGTTCTTGACTCCTCTACCCTGTGGAAAAGACTGGGCATTTATCTTATCGATTCCCCTCATGATTTTTATACACTTTTACATGATCATCCTTTAGTCTCCGTCACTCCAAGGAATCTGTTGCAGTCTTCATTAATAACCTGTCAATGGGGTTACGAGAATGTATAAAGAGGCTTTTGCTTTTAATAACAAATCTACTAAGATCAGCTGTTTATCAAACATGTGCTGGAGAGCTAAATTGTATAGATGTTCCAGTTAAAGAAAATTGAAGCTGATGCACTAAGATCTGTTGGCCACAGTGCAGTAAAGCAGATCGTCCCCTTACCTGGTTTGGCTTGGATTTCCTTTGGTAAAAGACATTCATAAGTGTTGTAAATTCCAGCATTAGAGATCACCGAGGGAGCATAAATATTTATTTTTTCGTGGCCTTTTTTGACAGTCACACCTACAATGATATATGTTGACAGTAAACCGAATTAGAGTCAAAATAATATTAAAGCAGTTCATTTCACTTCTCGTACAATTAAATCTCAGAGGGCTGCCGAGGCCAACTGAACTGAGAACTGCAACTTTCAACCTTGTACAACTTAAATTCTTGACCAAAATTAGTCATGCAGTAATCTTGTTGGCAAGAACACAAAGACTTTGTAAGTCTGTTGGTATGTGGGGTGCATGAGAATACATTGGCATGGGGATTTCCTGAGACATTTGAAACACCTGACCTTCCAACGTTGTAACACACAAAGTGCTGGAGGAACTCAATGGGTCAGGTAGCATCCATGGAGGCAAATGGACAGACGACATTTCAGGGTCAGGACCCATTGTCAAACTGACAACATTGTAAACGGGTAGACACAAAATGCATCTCAGGGGAGAAGGGATGGGTGGCGTTTCGGGTTGAGACCCTTCTTCAGTCTGAAGAAGGGCCTCGACCCGAAACGTCGCCCATTCCTTCTCTCCTGAGATGCTGCCTGACCCGCTGAGCTACTCCAGCATTTTGTGTCTACATCCAATTTGAACCAGCATCTGCAGTTATTTTCCTTCACATTGTAAACGGGAGTCCATTAACAGGGTATGAATGGATTCAGGGAAAGCAATTCTATCCACTGTATCCATTTAATTTGATGTGAAAATTTGCGATGAAGGTTTCACTTTTCATTTATGTTTTCCCTAGTCTGTGGAAAGCATTGCCAGCTAAATCTATTTGGCATTGGACCATATTTTTGGAGACCTGGTGTCTTTTCTTTTATTGAAACCTCTCAGCAGTTAATTTGAGAGACATAAAGATGGTGTTCTGCTCATGATTGATGAATTCAGCTTTCAGCAACATTAAATCCGCTGCAGGGGAGTCGAAACACAAAACAGTCTTTCCCCCCTCTGCGTAAAATAATGCCTCCTTTCAAATGGAAAGGCATCTGGAGTGGGAGTAGGAGTTAAACAGTCTAATCTATCACGCTCCATTATTATAACAGCGTGTATCATGTGCTCAACCCTCTCCATATGTTTATGGCTTTAAACATCACTGGTGGATTCGGTGACATAGATCCATGTCCATGATTGGCGCACAACTGATTGTGCGCTAGTGGGCTTGCATTTGATGGTGTTATAGATTCCCAAGATGTAAACTTGGCTCCATAAACCCCAAACAATGTCAATTTACACTTCAGCAGGAAATTACAGCCTTCTTCAAGATAATTGCAAATTAAGAGAGCTACACGCCCAATCTCCTTATGACGAAGCATTCAAATGTTCATCACTAGAGCATCTGATGTTCTTCATTTGATGCTGAGCTGTGGTCTCTGTAAATCTGTCACTCAAGGGCCCTATCCATCAAGAGGAATTTCTCAATATCATCTGTCCATGTACAAAATGTTAAAAATATAGTCTGTACAGTAATCTTCCTCTTTCTATCTTTTACCAGGCAATTCGGGAGCATTCAGAATTTCTTTTCATTTCAACATGCTCATTTTCAAGGTTTAACTTTTCATTATTTTCCCTCTCATAAATTTCACCTCTCTCCTCTCTTTTGACGGCCTTCAAGGTCGAAATCCTCTGAACCAGCCTTGTGCAAAGCGCCATGAACACTCAGGCATTCATATTGCCAATTGACCGTCTACTCAGCATTAAAAGTGTCTAAATAAACAAGGCCGAGTAACATTAATAATAAAAATGGTTAGATATTGGCCTTTGAAAGTGAAAGCCAGAGTTTGCATCCTTGCCTGGAATAATATTCGTATCAGTCTCTAGTTGGAGTGAAATGTTGACCATTTGAGTCTGAATATGGAATGCAAGTCACGTTGATATGTGAAAGGAATTGTCAAGTTGGCATCTATGTGAAGTGGCCCAAAGATGAATAAATATTTGTGTGTAGTAAGAAACTGCAGATGCTGACTTACACCGAAGATAGACACAAAATGGTGGAGTAACTCAGCGGGACAGGCAGCATCTCTGGAGAGAAGGAATGGGTGATGTTTCGGGTCGAGACCCTTCTTTGGACTGAGAGTCAAGGGAGAGGGCGACACAGAGATAAGGAAGTACACTTCCACTTTACACACACTTACCTTACTCTTCCTTTTCTCTGTGTCTCCCACCCCCTGACTCTCAGTCTGAAGAACGGTGTCCACTCGAAACGTCTCCCATTCCTTCTATCCAGAGATGCTGCCTGTCCCGCTGAGTTACTCCAGCAATTTGTGTCTACCTTCGATTTAAACCAGCATCTGCAGTTCTTTCCTACACATGCCGCCTGTCCCGCTGAGTTACTCCAGCAATTGTGTCTACCTTCGTTTGAAACCAGCATCTGCAATTCTTTCCGACACATGCCGCCTGTCCCACTGAGTTACTCCAGCAACTTCAATTTAAACCAGCATCTGCAGTTCTTTCCTACACATGCTGCCTGTCCCGCTGAGTTACTCCAGCAAATTGTGTCTACCTTCGTTTGAAACCAGCATCTGCAATTCTTTCCTACACATGCCGCCCGTCCCACTGTCTCAGCATTTTGTGTCTATCTTCGATGAATCGACATTAATAGACATAAATTTCTGATGGCTACGTTGTTCTTCTGTTGTGGAGAGGATGAGTCAGAGAAGGGGGAAAGAAGTGGTTTGACTTTAAACTCACCACAGGCCTTTCCGTCTTTGCTAATTAAAATCTGCTGCACACGGGCGCGCATAAGAACATCCCCACCTGTCCTCTGGATAACTGGGATACAATGGAAGGCAATCTCGCTGGCACCTCCTTTGGGATACCAAGCTCCACGCTTATAGTGATGTACCAGGAGTGCATTCATAACAAAGCTGGTGTCTTTAGGAGGAACACCTGCAGAGGCAAAGCAATCATTTAAACAGTCTGCAAAACCATGCAATAATTTCCTTCTTTCTTTCTGAAATCACTGCTCCACAAACATGCACAGTTTACATTCTGAAATAGAACAGAATTCCAAAATTGAACAGAGGCACAGCCGGTAGAGCTGCTGCCTCACAGCATCAGAAACTCAGTTTTGATCCTGATCTCCAGTGCTGCACGTTCACCTTATGACCACATGGGTTTCCTCTGGGTCCAGTTTCTTCCTACATCCCAAAGATGTGCGGGTTTGTAGGTTAATTGGGCCTCTGTAAATTGCCCCTAATGTGTAGGGAGTTGATGCAGAATTAGGATAACATAAAACTCGTGTGAACGGGTGGTTGGTGGTTGTTGTGGACTCAGTGTGGTTGAATGATCTGTATCCATGCTTTATCTCTAAACTAAACTGAGAATTGTGAATTGACTGGAATTTTAGTCAAGATAAGTGCAGATTTGTTGATTGATTTTAGTTCTCTAGTCATTTTTACTTGGTTATAATCTAGAAATGTCTCCGCAAGGCACCGATCTGGAACTCTCAACTTGAAACCCACCTAATCTGATCTAAAACAGTGTGTTATGTATGTTAAACATGTGTTATTCTTCGGAAATTTAATTTCTTTGACATTCAGTGAAAGGGAAATTGCAATAGAGGTGCAGCTGCAACTTCATAACAGACTGGGGATGAACATTCAGGAAAATATGTTTCAACAATGGTGTTATTTTGTCTGCCATTATAATCATTTGCAGTTACATATGGAAATCTGGCATTCACTAGTTCACATTACACAGCACAGTTCCTAGACATGATATGTTTCTAAAGTAACCGCGACCTGTTTCAATGCTTTTGTACAATCAATAATCTGCTCCATGCAATAGATAACTAACATAACTTGTAATATAAAGATTTTCAATTACAATTAAAATCTGCTGTACAGATTCCAGCTCTTTTCCATCTCTCCCTCGCCCATTACAATCAGCCTGAAAAAGAGCCTGACCTAAATCATCGACAGTCCATGTCCTCCACAGATGCTGCTCGGCCCGCTAAGTTTGGTTTAGTTTAGTTCAGACATATAGCGAGGAAACAGGCCCGTAGGCCCACCGAGTCTATGCCGACCAGCAATCCCCGCACACCAACACTTTCCTTCACACATTAGGGACAAGTTACAATTTTACCGAGCCAATTTACCTACGTCTTTGGAGTGTGGGAGGAAACCGGAGATCCTGGAGAAAACCCACGCGAGTCACGGGGAGAACGTACAAACTCCGTACAAATAGCACCTGCGGTCAAGATCGAACCCGGATCTCTGCCGCTGTAAGGCAGCAACTCTACCGCTACGCCTCCATGCCACCCTTCCAAAGTTATTCCAGCACTTTGCGTTCTACTGCTGTACAACAACCTGTGCTGTTAAAATTTGGGTTTTTTTCCTGAAATACCGGCAAAAACTTTGGAGAAATTATTTAACAGGACAACTCAGGATAATGATAAGGTACGGTGGCAAAAAGCTGAGTTATCAGCTGTGCAATCAATTGGCTTGGATCGCTAACTTCAAATTCCATAGAAGTGGGAAATGTATAAATTCATAAGTTCATAAGTGATAGGAGTAGAATTATGTCATTTGGCCATGAAGTTTACTCTGCTATTCAATCATGGCTGATCTATCTTCCCCTCTCAACCCCATTCTCCTGCCTTCTCCCCATAACCCCTGACACCCGTACTAATCAAGATTCTATCTGTCTGCCTTAAAAATATTTATTGACTTGTCCTCCACAACGTACTGTGGCAATTAATTCCACAGAATCATTACCATATGTAAAGAAATTAAAATCTAGAATTTAATTTTTTATCATTGTTAATAGTAAACATGAAATTTGTCTGATTTAATTATGCCTAATCTATCTGGCTAAAATGTGACTGTAAATCAAGATCAAAGTGGCTGAATTTTAACTTCCATCTGAGATGGTTAAACAAGCCGATAAACTCCAGGGAAACTAGCGATGGACAATAAAAACTGGGCTCGTGAGCAACCTGCGAAATAATTACATGATAAGACCTTCCTTACAGAGATTTATAAAATAACTAGACCAAGTGGACCCGTTGGGCCCAACCTCCTGCATTGGTGCAGCACTTTCTCCTCCTCCCCTCCCCCCCCCTCCCTCCCTCCCCCCCCCTCCCTCCCCTCCCCTCCCTCCCTCCCTCCCTCCCTCCCTCCCTCCCCCCCTCCCTCCCCCTTCCTTCCATCTCCCTCACCCCCGCCCTCCACCCCCTCCCTCTCTCCCTCCCCCTCCCTCCCTCCCTAGGAGATAGATTTACATTT
This sequence comes from Rhinoraja longicauda, assembly GCF_053455715.1. Lineage (NCBI taxonomy): Eukaryota > Metazoa > Chordata > Chondrichthyes > Rajiformes > Arhynchobatidae > Rhinoraja > Rhinoraja longicauda. Next base: position 17,641,829 of record NC_135981.1, read on the forward strand.
TAAAATGTGAATAACTTTAAAAATATAACACAGATGTCAATGAAACTTCTTCCATTAGCACCAAAGGACGATGTTGAGTAAGGTGGGCCTAAAATTGTCGTGCTGTTGTGCACCATTTTGGCTGTAGTTCAGGAACAAACAAACAAACAAACAAACAAACAAACAAATGAGAGTTTTAGTATATAGATGAGGACAAATAGATTGGGTGAATGCACAGTTAGTTACCCAGGGTAGGGAATAAAAAAACAGATGACATAGGTTTAAGTTGAGAAGGGAAAGATTTAATAGGAAACTGAGGGGCAACCTTTTTTTGCTCAAAGGGTGGTGGGTATATAGAAGAGTTGCTAGAGGAGGTAGTTGAGGCAGGTACTATAACAGCATTTAAAAGGCTTTTGGACAGATATATGGATAGGAAAGGTCAAGAGGAATGTGGGCCAGACACCATCAAATGGGTCTAGCTTAGATGAGGCATATTGGTCGGCATGGATGAGTTGGACAGAAGGGCCTATTTCCAAGCTCTATAAGACTTGGTGAGTACCTGCAGTATATCCATAGATGGTGAAACAAGGCATTAGGAGTGGTGAGAGCTGTTGATCTGGGGCAGTGAGTGCACATCCATGAAAGAAAAAGAAAAATGTGTTCTGCTTTGGATTTCTGAAGTAAGCGCACTCCTAAATCTAATTATTAGTAGGCCATTTAGAACGGAGATGAGGAAGAACTTTTTCAGTCAGAGAGTGGTGAAGGTGTGGAATTCTCTGCCTCAGAAGGCAGTGGAGGCCAGTTCGTTGGATGCTTTCAAGAGAGAGCTGGATAGAGCTCTTAAGGATAGCGGAGTGAGGGGGTATGGGGAGAAGGCAGGAACGGGGTACTGATTGAGAGTGATCAGCCATGATCGCATTGAATGGCGGTGCTGGCTCGAAGGGCTGAATGGCCTACTCCTGCACCTATTGTCTATTGTCTATTGTCTAAAACTAACTACAAAGCCATACAGTATGTCAACTGAAGCGCTACCTGAAAGGCATCAAACGGCTAATGTGATAAACTGAGAAATTATTCTTATCTGAGATCTTACAGTTACAGCAGACACGAAGAGTAAGGTGGAAAATAAAATCATCCACTTACCGGTGAACAAGTAGCTGAAGACAGCTTTTAGATCTTTGTTTTCTGTCAGCTTATTAACAAACTGAGTAACATTTGTGCTTGCATCCTTAAATATTGTGGAGATCCAATGGATGATGCCCGTGTAGATAAGAAATTTGGCCAACGATAAAGGAATCATTTTCAGGATAGCTATCAGGGGAACATGTTTTGAAGCTTTCTGCAAAATCAAGAGAGGCAATTAAACCCATTTACTCTTCTTGGAACCAAACAATGGATATGACAGGTTTGGAGGGATATGAACCAAACGCAGGCAGGTGGGACATATTGGCCGGTATGGGCAAGTTGGGCAGAAGGGCCTGTTTCCACACTGTGCCACTCTATGACTCTATAAAGGATATATACCTTAGTCTGAAGAAGGGTCTCGACCCGAAACGTCACCCATTCCTTTTCTTCGGAGATGCTGCCTGTCCAGCTGTTATAGACAATGGAAAATAGGTGAAGGAGTAGGCCATTCGGCCCCTCGAGCCAGCTCCACCATTCAATGTGATCATGGCTGATCACATTATGTGTCTATATTCGATATGTAGAAGCAATTTATTTAACAAAATACCACTCTTTCCCCTCCTGTGAGCCATGCGCCAGTTAGATGTACGTTGAACAGGTCATTGGATAGAATTATTCTCCTATATTGTTAATTAGAGCGGAACAGGTTGGCATGACAATACTGCGCACAATTAACCTGGAGTCATCCCATGCCTGAACACACCTCCAGCACTGCGCTCTGATTCAACATCAAACAATGCCCCAACCCCAAATTTCTCCTCATGTTTTGACGTCCAGCTGTTTAAAGTGTTCCTACGTTCTCTGACATTCAGTAACCCTCAATTACGAGCAAAACATGAGACACTTATCTCGTTTTTTTAAAATGAAAGACTTGAAATGAATGAAAGGCACAAGACAAATCACAAATAATGAAGTAAAGGTAATGGACATCTTTTCTTCTGTTCCTTGCAGCCTGAACTGTCCACTTGAAGTCTGTGGGCTTGAGGATCCAATATCATTCCTCACCAAACACAGGTGAAGAATGGTATTGTATCATGCTATTCCCATCCATTTCCCATCTGCAGAATCTAGGTGAGACAAATTTCCACATCTGCAAATGGTGTTGTTACATAGAATTAGATAGAATGCTTTTTGTCTCCCTTCTTTCCCCTGTCCCCTTCCACCCTTATCTCTTACATTTCACTCCGCCTCTTCTCCTTATCTGACACCCTTTTCCTTTTCATGTCCAGCCCAGTCACTTACTCCACCCTTCTACCACTCACCCACCCCTTCACCTGTATCCACCTATCCCCTGCCACCCCACCTCTCTTATCCAGCTATCTTCCCCGTGCTACATCAGTGTGAAGATGGCTCCTGACCCAAAATGTTGTTTGTCTATTCCCTCCACAGATGTTGCCTAACCTGTTGAGTTCCTCCAAAACTTTGTGTTTTGCTCGTAGAACTACAGAAATTTACCAGACAAAACAAGGCCATTCAGTCCTTCATGTGCATGCCACCTCCCACTATTACCCAGCAGTGTCCAGTCTCCCCCAACCCCCCTTGCATGAAGTTCATGGATAGACTCCCATTTTAAAGAGTGAATAGTGACTGTTCTATTGTATGCCTGGATTTTACAAGCAAGGACGAGACCACCACATCACAGGATTTCACACATCTCTCTTTCAAAGGAGTCCAACTATAAATGTTTTCAAAAGACGAAATGTGACACCACTATCCTTTTACTAATTTAAATACCTGGTTAAAAACCTTTAGAAAAAATAGCGTGTATTGCCTGATGCACATAAAGTTACCACTTGATGGAGCTAAAGAGTCCACTGAGGGATGAATGATGGAAACAGTTGTAAATTTCTGATAACGCTGAGACTAACATCACTTGAGAGCGGCCAACATTAAGGGAACAATATTCAAAAGTACAGTCAACCCAGTTAAATGGACCATAGGGAGGGGGAATGGTGTCCATTATTGCGATAACCAAGTATGGTATTACCATTGTGTAAGTAGTAGAAACAAACGACCACACTTGCTGGTAAATACACAAAAGGACCACAAAGTGATAGAGTAACTCAGCGGGTCAGGCTACATCTCTGGAGAACGTGGATAGGTGACGTTTCAGGTCGAGACCTTTCTTCAGACTCTCGGTCCGGAGCTGGGCCTGGAATCCAGGTGAGTTGACGGCCCTGACCTGCTGGCACCCAGGGGGAGAGGCGAAGATCGGCGGAGTCCATGGTCGTGCCGGCGGGCGGCCAGAGTGCAGGTAAGAGTCGGTGGTGGCGGCAGCAGGTACAGCCTGGACGCGGCTGAGGAAGCTGTGTGGGCCGGCGATGGTATAGGGGCAGCTGGGGCTGTTAGCGGCCGTGGAGATGGTACAAACCGGGAGGTGGCCTAGGCAGCATCGGTAGGTCAGTCCGCTATAACTGCAACTGTTATAAAGGGGGTTGTTAAAACAAGGGTTTACTGTATTTGATCAATCTCTATGCTATATATTTGTTGAAAGCACTTTAATGACCAAATGGTATTATGTGAATGCAATGAACAATACTTAGAGGGTCTGAAGAAGGGTCTCGACCCGAAACGTCACCCATTCCTTCTCGCCTGAGATGCTGCCTGACCTGCTGAGTTACTCCAGCATTTTGTGAATAAATACCTTCGATTTGTACCAGCATCTGCAGTTATTTTCTTATAATACTTAGAGGGTGATATATTCTATATTGAATGCCATTAGTATTACAGAAACATGCCACAGATAAAGCTATTTCAGAGACCCAGGCACCCATTCTGTCTTGCAGGTTTGTGTTTCAATGATTATAAATTTCTTGGGTGGGAAAACCAACCAATTTCCATTTCTTGTTTATGTCTTTACTCAAGCATGGGGCGTGGGAAGAAGCCATACCCAAAATCTACTAGCAAAATAGAAATATGGGGTGTGGGGATTTTTGAGAGACAAATTCCCTTGTGTTTCTAACACTTAGTGTATGGCGAGTCCGGAAACTTGTTAGTTGTAGAAGAAGTTTATTGTGACAGCAATATTCGAATACAAAGGTTAAACAACAAGGTAACGGACAACCATCAAAAACTCACTGTCTTCTTCGAAGACTTCTCTGAACTCCTCTTTTCGGGCGCCAAAAGCGCACATGACATCGCTGTCCAATCAGCGATGTCGCTCTCTGGACCAATCCCTACGGTCGTGCCCACACGTGACCTTTCCGGCCAATCTGAGGGTTCGACGACCAGGACCACTCTCTGTGGTCGCTACATGTGTATCAATGGAAACACAAGGAACTGCAGATGACGGAAACTTGAGAAAAACACCAAGAGTTGAAGTAACTCACTGGGTCAGGCAGACTTTTCGGGTCGGGACTCTTCTTCAGACTGACTGTAGTAGGGGGGGGAGAAAGTTGGAAAAGGGAGGTGGGCGGGGCAAAGCCTAGCAAGTGCGATATGGGGAGGAAGGGGATTGGTTTGATTAGCAGATGGTTGGTGTAAGTGACAGTGGCTAGAGACGCCATAAGGTTCGTCAGATCAGCAGTGAAATGTAAAGCCAGAGGGAGGGATATTGGTGGAAGGCGATGGTGGGTGTGGGGGAGTGGGAGCCGCTGGGGAAGAAAGGCAGGAAATGAATATATTGAATTACCTTTGCATGTTTCATAAATGTTTCGATGGCTTGCTCCTCCTGAGGAAATTGCCTCTTCAATGCATCAATAAAGCCGTGCTTGCCACTGTGGAGTTCATATTTACGGGCGTTGTCTCCTCTGCCCAGGATGATGTTATCGTATTGATCATCCATTCGAGTCCATTCCAGCTGCCCGTCGGTAATTTGATCCATGATTACCCGCAGCAGTCCACACTCGTGCATCTGTCCGATATAATGGACACCTGCGGCCATAGGAGTGAGTCCGTTAGTTTATGGGACTCATAGACAATAGACAATAGGTGCAGGAGGAGGCCATTCGGCCCTTCGGGCCAGTACCACCATTCAATGTGATCATGGCTGATCATTCACAATCAGTACCCCGTTCCTACCTTCTCCCCATACTCCCTGACTCCACTATCTTTAAGAGTCCCATTAAACTCTATGAGTTCGGAAGAATGATGGGGGACCTCATTGAAACCTACAGAACAGTAAAAGGCTTGGATAGAGTGGACATGGAGAGGATGTTTCCACTAGTTGGAGAGTCTAGGACTAGAGGTCATAGCCTCAGAATTAAAGGACGTTCTTTTAAGAAGATGAGGATTTCTTTAGACAGAGGGTGGTGAATCTGTGGAATTCTTTGCCACAGAAGGCTGTGGAGGCCAAGTCAGTGGATATATTTAAGGCAGAGTTAGATAGATTCTTGATTAGTATGGGTGTCAGAGGTGATGGGGAGAAGGCAGGAGAATGGGGTTAGGAGGGAGAGATGGATCAGCCATGATTGAATGGCGGAGTAGACTTGATGGGCTGAATGGCCTAATTCTGCTCCTATCACATGATCTTATGATGGCATTTTATGCAATAACATCAAGAGACCTCCTGATTCTCCAATCTGTGCTGACCTTCTCAATTCCTCTCTGCCAAATGATGCAACAACAAACTTTAATTGTCCTTGGATTACTTTGGCTCAGTTGCTAGCATTCATGCTTCAGACCAAGAGTCATAGAATAGTTTAGTTTAGTTTATTGTCACATGTACTGAGGTACAGTGAAAAGCTTTTGTTGCGTGCATTAGTCCTAGTCCTACTCTGTCATCCTCCTGCCTCCAGCCTTCCACGCAACCCAACCTTCCTTGATTTTTGCAAACATCATGTTTTGCAAACCAACTTGCCTTGTTTTATGCAGAACAACCATCTTAATTTTATGCAAACCAAACTCTTTCATTTTGTGCAAAACAACCTTCTTCCTTTGTGTAGGAAGGAACTGCAGATGCTGGTTTAAACCGAAGATAGACAGCATCTTTGAGTTACTCCAGCATTTTGTGTTAACCTCCATTTCATGCAAACCAACTTTCTTAGTTTAATGCAAACAAACCTCCTTTGTTTTGAGGTAAAAATATGTTCCTTTCAAGTCTTTCCTGAATGGCGTCATTGAATTCTTGGAACTTTTTCAGATATCAGACATATTTCATCTCCTGCTGTTGTTCTGAGTGTGTGTGCTCATTCCATGTGAAGTTTCACATTAAAGGAATGTAGATCATAGAGCATTTTATTGTCTCACAGGGTGGTTCAATGGTAGAGCTAGTAGATCTGCTGACTCACATGGTCAGAATCCTGGTTGAATCTTGATCCCTGACAGGTCCTGTCTGTGTGGATGTGGAGAGGATGTTTCTACTGGTGGGAGAGTCTAGGACCAGAGAGCACAATCTCAGAATAAAATGACATACCTTTACAATGGAGATGAGGAGGAATTTCTTTAGCCATAGGCTGGTGAATCTGTGGAATTTATTACCACAAACCATTGGAAGCCATGTCATTGGGTATTTTTAAATAGGAGATTTAGAACGGAGATGAGGAAGAACTTTTTCAGTCAGAGAGTGGTGAAGGTGTGGAATTCTCTGCCTCAGAAGGCAGTGGAGGCCAGTTCGTTGGATGCTTTCAAGAGAGAGCTGGATAGAGCTCTTAAGGATAGCGGAGTGAGGGGGTATGGGGAGAAGGCAGGAACGGGGTACTGATTGAGAGTGATCAGCCATGATCGCATTGAATGGTGGTGCTGGCTCGAAGGGCTGAATGGTCTACTCCTGCACCTATTGTCTATTGTCTATTGTCTATTGAGATTGATAGGCTCTTGATTAGTTAGGGCATCAAAAGGGAGAAGGCAGGAGAATGGTGTTGAGAGGGAAAAATAGATAAGCCATGATCGAAAGGCAGAGCAAACATAAGCCAAACAGACTAATTCTGTTCCAATATCATTAGGTGTTATGGTCTTCTCCCTGACACCACAGTGGTTTCCTTTGGGTGCTCTGGTTTCGCCTCATGCCCCAAAGAAGTGCTGATTTGTAGGTTAATTGACCTCTGTAAAGTGCCCCGAGTGTGCAGGGAATGGATGCAAAAGTGGGATGACATAGAACTCGTGTGAACTGGCGAGCGATGGTCGGCATGGTGGGCCGAAGGGCCTGTTTCTATGCTGTGTCTTTCAATGATTCAATCAATCACATTAAAGGGCCATTACTGCAAACCAAATGAGGAAACAGACTTATTCGACATGGGAGGAAAGTGATACATGCATGTATTCCGCGAGACACTTTTTTTTGTAATGGCTTACCAACATCAAACTCAAATCCCTTCTCAGTGAATGTGTGACTACAGCCTCCAGCCTTCTCATGTTGTTCCAGCCTTCTCATGTTGTTCCAGCCTTCTCATGTTGTTCCAGCACCAGAACACGTTTGCCAGCTTTAGCCAACACTGATGCCACCGTAAGCCCTCCGATCCCACTGCCAATCACGATGGCATCAAGATGAGCTGGCACTCTGTCTCTGATAAACTCTGGAAAGACAAGACATGGTAGATATCTTTTTAACACTGACTGCTGCAACAACTGTGTTTGGAGAAAGGTGTTCACGAGTCACCACTGAGATACTTTTCCCAGTTTCCTGTTATCCAAGATGGTACAGTGGCACAGCGGTAGAGCTGCTGCCTTTCAGTGCCAGAGACCCGGGTTCGATCCTGACTATGGGTACTGTTTGTACGGTTTGTACGTTCTCCCTATGACCATGTGGATTTTCTCCAGATGCTCCGGTTTCCTCCCAAATCCCAAAGACATGCAGGTTTGTAGGTTAATTGCCTTCTGTAAATTTCCCACTAGTGTGTAGGATAGAATTAATATTAGCGGGTGACTGTTGGCGAGGACATGTTGGGCCGAAGGGCCTGTTTCCACACTGCATCTTTACATTAAATTAAACTAAAAGTATTCAAAGTGCCACAGTAACTCAGCACATCTGTAGAACATGAATAGGTTACGTTTCAGGTTGCAAGTTTGCTTCAGCCTGTCTGAAGAAGAGTCCCAACCCAAAATGTCACCTCTCCAAGTTCTCCAGAGATGCTGCCTGACCCACTGAATTACACTTTGTGTCCTATTGTACAAACCAGCATTTGTAGTTCCATGTGTCCACATCCAAAAGCATTCATTCATTCGTACAATTGGGGTCCAAATACAGTTTTTTAAATTCCTGATAAAAATGTATCACTGGGAAATAGATCAAATGAAATATGTAAGATGAACTTGTTAACAGCTTCGAAAGATCTATAACACACAATTTAAGTCTAGTTGAGGCTAGTATCATATGCACATTTAAGAAACATTCAGATGGGTACATGGATAGGACAGGTTTAGAAGGGTATGGGCCAAATGCAGGCAGGACGTGTAAATGGGACATGTTGGTCGGTGCGGGCAAGGTTGGTCGAGCAGGCCTGTTTCCACACTCTATGACTCTACGACACAAGTCCAGTGAGGCGCGTACATTTAAAACTGAGATGAGAAAAACTTTTTCACCCAGAGAGTTGTGAATTTGTGGAATTCTCTGCAATGGAAGGCGGTAGAGGCCAGTTCACTGGATGAATTTAAAAGAGAGTTAGATGGAGCTCTAGGGGCTAGTGGAATCAGGGGATATGGGAAGAAGGCAGACACGGGTTACTGATTGTTGATGATCAGCCATGATCACAATGAATGGTGGTGCTGGCTAGATGGGGGCCAAATGGCCTCCTCCTGCACCTATTTTCTCTGTTTCTCTGTTATAGAAATTATAAATAAAATAGCAGAAGGCTACAGACTTTTGGTTATTGAGTCGAGCTCCTGCTAATGGAAAAAAGCTGTTTTTACGTCTGGCTGTGGTGCCTTTGACAGTCCGGAGTTGCCTTCCAGAGGGAAGTGCTTCAGAGTTTGTGCCCAGGGCAAGAGGGTTCAGAGATGATCTTACCCACTCGCTTCCTGGCCCTTGCAGTGTACAGTTCGTCGATGGTGGGAAGGTTGCCCTTCTCAGCTGATCGAACGATGTGCTGCAGCCTCTGGATGTCGTGCTTGGTGGCTGAACCAAACCAGACCATGATGGAGAAGGTGAGGACCGACTCAGAGATGGGAGTATAGAATTGGACCATTATTGCCTGTGGCAGATTGTGTTTTCTCAGCTGCCGTAGGAAGTACATCCTCTGTTGGGCCTTATCATAATCATAATAATAATAATAATCATAATCATACTTTATTAACCAAGTATGTTTTGCAACATTTGAGGAATTTGATTTGCCATACTGTCATACCAATAAAAAGCAACAAAACACACAAAATACATTTTTACATAAACATCCAGCACAGTGACCTCCACATTCCTCACTGTGATGGAAGGCGAAAAAAAAAGTTCAATCTCTTCCCTTCTTTGTCCTCCCGTGGTCGGGGGCCTCGAGTCTTCCATTGACGGGACGATCTTGGCTCCCATAGCCGGCGGTCGGGCCCTCCGCGTCGGGGCGATTAAGCTCCCGCATCGGGGGGATCTCAGCTCCCCCACGCCCAGGAAATCAGACCCTGGGTCAGGACTAGTCGAACCTCTTGCGACTTTGGAGCTTCCCGACATCGGTCTCTACCCGAGACTGCGAGCTCCTCGATGGTGAAATCCTCAGGCCGCAGTTGCAGCGTCGATCCCAGGCAAGGGATTGCAGGCTCCGATGGTAAGTCCACGGCCCCGCGGTGGGCCTCAAAGTGAGTCTTGAGCAATGCCGCCAGCTCCATGATGTTAGGCCGCAGAGCGACCGGAGATACGATCCGGAAAACAATCGCATCTCCGACAAGGTAAGAGATTGAAAATAATTCCCCTGACCCACCCCCATCCCCCACATAAAACAAACCACAGAACATTAACACATACTTTTAAAAACGCACTAAAAATAACAAAAAAGACACAAAGACAGACAGACGTTGGCGAGGCTGCCATCGCTGACTCGGCAAGGATGCCAGAATAATCATGGACCAGTCTCACCCTGGTCTCACCCTGGTCACTCCCTCTTCTCACCTGTCCCATCAGCCAAGAGGTACAGAAGTTTGAAAAAACATACCGCCAGATTCAGGAACAGTTTCCTCTCAGTTGTTATCAGGCAACTGATCAATCCTCTCATCAGCTACAGTGCTGTCCTGACCTCCAATCTACCTCATTGGAGACCTTTTAATGATCTTCAATCGGACTTTGTCAGACTTCAATGTACTATCTTGCACTAAATGTCGTATCCTTTATCCTTGATCTGTGCAGTTGTGGACGGCTTGATTGTATTAATGTATAGTTTTTTCTTTGATTGGATGGCATGCAAATAAAAGCTTGTCACTGTACCCCACCCGGTACAAGTGACAATAATAACAAACTAAATTAAACTAAACTAAAGGCATCCGTTGCATCAGATTCACACTGAAATCAGGGACACATCACTGATAACTGGTGAAAAGTTCACGTAGCTCTTACTCAAGTAATGATGCTGGACTATTTTTTCGCCACAGTATTTTTCACTTCCCCAGTACGGTGGCATCTTAGTCATTTGTTCTGAGTCCATCGGGTGACACAAGATGCTTGAATCTTGAGCAAAACATAAAGTGATGGAGGAACTCAGCGTTTCAGGCATTCCGTGATGCTGCCTGACCTGCTAGGCTCCTCCAGCATGTTGTGTTTTGTTCATGTTCATAAGATCTAGGAGCAGAATTAGGCCATTCGGCCCATCAAGTCTACTCCACCATTCAGTCGTTGGCTGATCTACCTTTTCCCTCTTAACCCCCTTCTCCTGCCTTCGCCCCATAAACGCTGACACACTTCCTAATCAAGAATATGCCAATATCTCCACCTTAAAAATATTCATTGACAGCCTCCACAGCCGCCAGTGGCAATTAATTCCACAGATTTGCCACCCTGTGCCTAAAGAAATCCCTCCTCATCTCCTTTCTAAAATGTACATCCTTTTATTCTGAGCCTATGGCTTCTAGTCCTAAACTCTCCCACTAGTGGAAACATCCTCTCCACATTCACTCTCTCCAGGCCTTCCACTATTTAGCAATTTTCAATGAGTCCCCATGATTTCCTCAGGGAATTGGAATCCTCCTGATAATTCGTGAAAGGAACTCACTCCCCACGTGGGTCTCATGTAGGGTTGCCAACTGTTCCCTATTAGCCGGGACATCCCGTATTTTGGGCTGAATTGGTTTGTTCCGTATGGGACCACACTTGTCCCATATTAGGGCCGGGGGGGGGGGGGCACTGTAGGTCCGGACGCTGTAGGTCTGGACGCTGTAGGTCCAGACAGTGTAGGTCCAGAGGCCGCTGTAGGTCCGGACATTGTAGGTCCAGGCACTGTAGGTCCGGACAGTGTAGGTCCGGACACTGTAGGTGTGGACATTGTAGGCCCGGAAGCCCGGGCGCCGCCTCACGGAGGTTGCGTGGCAACCCGCCTCCCGGCTTGAGCGGCCGCCATTGGTGGAGTGGGAGCACGTGGCTGCTAGCTGGGTGAGGTCATGTGGGGCGCGGGGGGGTGACGTCACCTTGTCCCTTATTTGGGAGTGAGATAGTTGGCACCCTTAGTCTCATGGTAAAGTTTTTAACACATAGATGTTTGTTGCCTTAATTTAGGCCTCTAACTTTCATCGTATCAGTTGTCACTACTCCCTGGCAATGAGACCTTGTGTGCATTGGAGATTACTTAGATGGGAGCTATTATTTCTTATCTCATTTTAACCAGATGGCTGATGTCTTGTAGCTCTCAATTTATTGGGACCTTCGAGACCTCAAGCCTCAGTAAAGTAGCTAACGTTCAATTTATCACTGCTGCTAAATGCGAAAGCAACCTTGTCGTATTATTCCTTATCTCACACCGGTCTGCTTTCAGTCTGTTATATTTATTTCACAGTTTAATTGCTTGTAATGGCTTCCCAAAACAGCTCCTAATACATAATTTTGTAATCAATCAATCAGTACTTGGAGATTCACTGACTCGATAAAGTCATTATCAGTCTCCTGGCTTTTATTTTCCTAAATTTCACTGGTGAAGTGCCTGCAACATTTTATTGTTATCACAGCCACAGCCACAGTTAGAGCCATTAGATAATGCATACCTAGTTAAAGAGTCATCGAGTCATATTGCTTGGAATCAGGCCCTTCGTTCTAACTTGCCCACACCGACTAACATGTCCCATCTAAACTTGTCTGACCTGCCTACGCTTGGCCCACACCCCTCTAAACCTATAGTATAAGAAAATAACTGCAGATGCTGGTACAAATCGATTTATTCACAAAATGCTGGAGTAACTCAGCAGGTCAGGCAGCATCTCGGGAGAGAAGGAATGGGTGACGTTTCGGGTCGAGACCCTTCTTCAGACTGATGTCGGGGGTGGGACAAAGGAAGGATATAGGTGGAGACAGGAAGATAGAGGGAGATCTGGGAAGGAGGAGGGGAAGGGAGGGACAGAGGAGCTATCTGAAGTTGGAGAAGTCGACGTTCATACCACCGGGCCGCAAACTGCCCAGGCGAAATATGAGGTGCTGTTCCTCCAATTTCCGGCGGGCCTCACTATGGCACTGGAGGAGGCCCATGACAGAGAGGTCAGACTGGGAATGGGAGGGGGAGTTAAAGTGCTGGGCCACCGGGAGATCAGTTGCGTTATATCTACGTAGGCTATACTTTTAAGGATCATTTCTATAGTCTGTGACTAGAGCCTGTGTTTCACGTTGTGCTCCGACTGTTGTGCTCCACCGGGAGATCAGTTGCGTTAATGCGGACCGAGGACATCCAGCCTCACTGTGAGCTAAGATCAAGTGTAGTATCTGTTCTGGCACAATCTAATGTTCTTATAAGAACAGGGTAAGTATAAGAGCAGTATTTGCATTAGATCATCGACGAGGAGCGGAGGTCAGGAGCACGTGTCTGGTTTAGGGGTGGATCCATGCTGGTTGGGTAACCAACCTAACACCCTTATCCAGGTGGGATGGCAGCAGCAAGTGGAGCTGGAGGGCAGGGTATCCGTAATACCCTGCGTGTATCGGTGAAGGACCTCAAGGAGGGGAACCCTTTCTCAAGGGATCTCTTCATCAAGAAGGTGCTGCTGGAGGCCTGTGGTTTCAAGGCCGGGGACATCTTCTGCCTCCAGGACTTCCCAGGTAACGGATACTTCGACGTTACCTTCCAGAACCCGGCGGGATGGCAGAAGTTGCTGCAGGACTTCCGGGAGAAGGGGGATGAAGCCCCGCTGTCGCTCCTGAAGGTGCAGCCGCTCTTCACCCTCCCCACCCAGAGGGAACGGATGATCACGGTGCACATGTTTAACCCACATGTGCCCGTCGTGGATGTCCTCACCTTCCTTGCGCGCTACGTCGAAGGGGCCGGGAACTGCGTGGACATAAAGGACTTGTTCGGGATCTGGACGAGCAAGAGGCAGGTAAAGGTGAAGCTGAGGGTGGACGGGAAGGGATTCATTGTCCACCCTCCCTCGGTGTTCGCTATCTGAGGGAACCGGGGCTACATGACGTACGTGGGGCAGCCCAGGGTGTGCAGGAAATGCAACAAACCTGGGCACGTGGCGGCAGAATGCAGGACAGTCGTCTGCAGAAACTGCAAGTTAGAAGGCCACGAGACAAGGGATTGTAAAGAGAGTAAGAGCTGCAACCTGTGTGGGGAGGCAGGCCACCTTTACAGGGCCTGCCCTAAAAGAGCAAGCACTTATGCACAGGCGATAAGAGGGGCCGCTGCCAGCACCCCCAGGGTGGACGAGACGCCTCCTACCACGGAAAAAGCCCGAAAAGGAAAGGAGAGCAGGGGCGAGGACAACGCGACCACCAGGAGCCCCCACCCGCAGGACAGAGCACCCCAGGCCCCTCCCCACGAGGGTGAGTCGATGGAAGAGGGGGAACAGGAAGAGGAGGAATGGAAGGTGGTACAGTCGAGGAAAACATTGAAGGCTGTGCGCACGGAGAAAAAGGCGGAGGGGGCAAGCAAGTCCCAAAAAAGAGTCCTCTCCCAGGACGAGGCCAGCAGCCTCTCCGCATCGGAGGATGAGACGACCGGGAGGAGCCGACAACGGAGGCAGAGGCAGAGGAAGGAAACGGGGGAGGAGGAAGGTAAGAGAAAGAACGTGTCTGTTGCCCCCCAGCCCCAGGAGACTGGGAGCAGTGCCAATGGGCCCCAGCCCCAGGAGACCGTGAGCGGCACAACGGCCAATGGGCCCCTGCTCCGGGAGACCGTGAGCGGCACAACGGCCAATGGGCCCCTGCTCCGGGAGACCGGGAGCGGCACAATGGCCAATGGGCCCCAGCTCCGGGAGACCGGGAGCAGTGCAGTGGCCAATGGGCCCCAGCTCCGGGAGACCGGGAGCAGTGCAGTGGCCAATGGGCCCCAGCTCCAGGACACTGGGAGCAGCGCAGTGGCTTCGCCAGAAAATACACCCTGTGCTGAGGAAGCCACCAACCTGTACCACTACCTGTGCGACAAAAATGTGCAGGAACTGAGCCAGATGATTGGCATGCGGGAGGATCGCCTGGGACAATAAAGGACAATGGAGCTGAAACTGGCATCCTTAAACGTGCGCAGTGTGAAGAGCACTGCGCGATGTGTATCCGCCTTGCAGTACCTGGCCAAGGTAAAGGCGGATGTGACTTTTTTACAGGAGTGCGGGCTGCCACACCTTCGCTGCTATCGGAGGTGGTCGCGATGGTGGCCCCACGGACTGTCGGTATGGTCGGGGGGAAATGATTGTCGTGCGTCCGGTCTGGGGATCTTGCTGCGGGGAGGGGGCTTCACCATCACTGAGGTAAGGGAGGTGGTGGGGGGTCGTCTCTTGGTGGTGGATGTAATGTACCGTGGTTCTCCGCTCCGGCTGATAAATGTGTATGCCTCACCCAGGTGGAGCGAGCGGGTGGCCGTCCTCCAGCAGCTCCCACCGCTGCTGGCCACGTCTAGACCGCTCGTTCTGGCCGGTGACTTCAACTGCATCATCGATGCGGCTGGACGATCCGGCAGTGCCAACCACAGACTGGACGGCACCTCCAAACTCCTGGTGGAAACGGTCAAAGATGCAAAGCTGCGCGACGCCTTCAGTGACCCTGCAGGCGGAGTCCAGCCACGGTTCACCTGGTCAGGACCAAACGGTTCAGCCCAGTCCCGGATAGACTTCCTCTTCACATCGAGGGCCGTCACGGTCAGACACACCGACCTCGCCCCGGTGTTCTTCTCTGACCACTGCCTCCTTCAGGCCACCTGTCACCTACAGGAGGACCGGAAGGCGGGCAGAGGGACGTGGAAGCTAAACGTGGAGCTGTTGACCCCGGAGAACGTTAAGGAGCTAAAGAGGGACTACGCATGTTGGAGAACTGTGAGGCCCCTCTTTGACTCCCAGACACTCTGGTGGGAGGCAACAAAGGAGAACATCAAGAAGTTCTTCGTCTACAAAGGTGTTCAGAGAGCAAGACAGGGTAAGAGGGAACTGTGTCAACTCCAGACAGATTTGCAGCAGCTACTCCTTCTGCAGAGGAGAGGGGTGGATGTGAGGGAGGAACTGAGAGAGTTGAAGGGCCGGCAAGCTCGGCTCTTTACCTCTGAATCCTCCAAGATCATCTTCCGGTCCAGGGTCCGCCATGTTGAGCAGGATGAGACGTGCTCACGTTACTTCTTCCATAAGGTTCACAGGGGGAGCTCTGTGATCAAAAGCCTTAGGGAGGAGGACGGCTCGGTAACATCCTCAAGATCTGCAGATCCTTTTATAAGGATCTGTACGATGTAAAGACCACAGACAGCACCGCCTCCCAGAACTTCCTGTCCTCCATCACGGAAGTCTTGGACGACAGCAAGCGGGAGAGTCTGGACCAACCACTGACCCTGGAGGAGCTGACTGGCTCCATCCGTTCCTTTGACTCGAGTAAAACTCCCGGAGGCGATGGCTTACCGGCAGAGTTGTACTCGGCTCTGTGGGACTGGGTGGGCCCGGACCTGCTGGAAGTGTACAACGATATACTCCTAGCAGGCAGCATGTCAGACTCTATGAGGAAGGGCAACATCACCCTGATCTACAAGCAGAAGGGGGAGATGAATGACTTAAGGAATTGGAGACCCATCACATTGTTGAATGTAGACTACAAGATCCTGTCTAAGGCCATCGCCAACCGGGTCAAGTCTGCTCTGGGACAGGTGATCCACCCGGACCAAACCTGTGCTGTACCTGGCAGGAAAATCTCAGACAGCCTGGTGCTGCTGAGAGATACCATTGCCTACGTGCAGGACAGACGGGTGGATGCCTGCCTGGTCAGCTTGGACCAGGAGAAGGCCTTCGACAGGATATCGCACACGTACATGAGGGACGTGCTCTCCAAAATGGGCTTTGGGGAGGGAATCAGGAAGTGGATACAACTGCTCTACTCTGATATCTGTAGTGCAGTCCAAATTAATGGGTGGGAATCAGACAGCTTCCCCGTCAGGTCTGGAGTCAGGCAGGGTTGCCCTCTTTCCCCTGTCTTGTTCGTCTGTTGCATTGAACCCTTTGCCGAATCCATCAGGAAGGATGCGAGCATAAGAGGAGTGACACTGCCAGGCAGTGGGGGCACTCAGGTCAAGGCCTCCCTGTACATGGACGATGTCGCCGTCTTCTGCTCGGATCCAGGGTCGGTCCGCAGACTGATCAGCGTCTGCGACCAGTTTGAGTTGGCCACGGGGGCCAGGGTAAACCGCAGGAAGAGCGAGGCCATGCTCTTTGGCAACTGGCCCGACCGATCTTCCATCCCCTTCACCATCAAGCCTGACTTCCTGAAGGTGCTGGGGATCTGGTTCGGGAAGGCTGGGGCATGTAACAAAAATTGGCTGGAGTGGATAGCCAAGGTGGGGAAGAAGCTGGAGCTGTGGAAGCAGCGCTCCCTCTCCATCACGGTGACAAATCTGGTCATCAGGTGTGAGGTGCTCTCGGGGCTGCTGTACTTGGCGCAAGTGTGGCCCGTCCCTCCCTCCTACGCCAAGGGGATCACCCGGGCCGTCTTCCGCTTCATCTGGGGGTCGGCGATGGACCGGGTGCGACGAGCCACAATGCACAAGTCGGCAGACAACGGGGGTAAAGACGTGCCCAACGTCGCCCTCATTCTGATGGCCACTTTCGTGTGTGGCTGCATCAGGTGAAGCGTAGAGCCAAGGCACGTGGGCACCAAATGCCACTACCTGCTGAGGTTCTACCTGTCCCCGGTGTTGCGAAGGATGGGCCTGGCGCAGATGCCACGCAATGTGCCAGTCAGCTGGACATTGCCGAACCATCTGTCGTTTGTGGACAGGTTCTTCCGGACCAACACCTTTGACCACAAATCCATCGGGCAGTGGTCAGCACGGAACGTCCTGCAGGCACTGCAGGGGAATGACTCCATGGATCCTGTGGCATGGTTCCCAGAACAGACAGCCCAGCTTGTCTGGCAAAATGCCTCATCGCCAGAACTCACCAACAAGCACCAAGACCTGGCTTGGCTGGTGGTGAGGGGAGCCCTCCCAGTCAGATCCTTCCTGCACCGCCGGAACCTCACTACCAGCGCACGCTGCCCTCGGGACGGCTGCTACGGAGAGGAAACGGTGGCCCACCTCTTCAAAGAGTGTGGATTTGCCAGGAGAGTCTGGAGAGGTCTGCAGGGGTCCCTGTCACGATTCATTCCGAGCAGCTCCGTCACAGAGGACTCTGTGCTCTACGGACTGTTCCCAGGGACGCATTCCGAGACTGACATCGAGTGCTGCTGGAAGGTCATCAACTCGGTGAAAGACGCTCTTTGGTCTGCCCGATCCTTGTTGACCTCCCAGCGGAGCGAGCTGTCCGTCAAGGAATGTTGCCGACTGGCCCGCTGCAGACTGCAGGAGTACGTGCTGAGGGACGCTCTGAAGCTCGGTGCAGCCAACGCCAAGGCCCTGTGGGGGAGGACCACAGTCTAGGGTCCTTCCGCTGCTGGACATGGGGGGCAGGGTGTGGTGGAGAGAGACGCCCCTCCAAATAAGGGATATGTATGTAAATGTATGTAAATGTCTAAGTAAATGCCTGTATTGAATATGTAACCTCCGGAAATGTCGGATGGGTTTGTTTAAAAATGATGTTTTGTAAATGATATTTATAACTTGAATAAAGTATTTTTGATTAAAAAAAAAATAAAAAAAAGTTATATCTACGTACTTGTCCAAATGTTTCTGAAATGTTGTAATAATACCTGTCTCCATCGCTCCTCCTGCAGCTAATTCCATACACCCACCCCCTTCTGTGTGAAACCTCAGGTTCCCTTCAATCTTTACCCCCTCACCTTGTCCTCTGGTTCTTGATTCCCCTACTCTGGGTAAGAGACTGTGCGTCTACCCGATCTATTCCTCTCATGATTTTGTACACCTATATAAGATCGCCCTTTATTCTTCCAAGGAATAGAGTCCCAGCCTGTTTAACCTCTCCCTGTAGCTTAGGCACTTGAATCCTGGCAACACCCTCATAAATCTTCTCTGCACCTGTTCCAGTTTGAAAACATCTTTCCTATAACATGGTGCCCAGAACACAACACTCTAAATGCGGCCTCACCAACAACTTATATAACTGCAACATAACCTCCCAACTTCTATACTCATTGTTCCACATAGAGATATGCTTTTGTAGTAGCCAAAGACTACTGCTGCGCCACCATGCCGCCCACATAAACAATAAGCACAATGAGAAACAATAATGTGCATTCAAATCAAATACTTCAAATGTTCGTAAAAGAGAAGATAGCTTGGCTCTGTGGCAGCTTTAATTGGTACAGTCTCTTCGAGAAGATTACCCATCTTTATCAGAGAAATATCTATTTATGTGGACAGCACAATGGTGCAGCGGTAGAGCAGCTGCCTTATAGCGCCAGAGACCCGGGTTCGATCCTGACTACGGGTGCTGTCTGTACAGAGTTTGTATATTCCCCCCGGGACCTGCGTGGGTTTTCTCCAAAATCTTCGGTTTCCTCCCACATCTCAAAGTATAGGTTTGTAGGTTAATTGGCTTGAATTAAATGAAAATGGTCCCTAGTGCGTGTAGGATAGCATTGATGTGCGGATATCACTGGTCGACAAGTGGGCTGAAGGGCCTGTGACAAGAGTCAAGAGTGTTTTATTGTCATACTAGACCAAGTGAACCCATTGGGCCCAAACCTTTCCTGTATTGGTGCAGCACCCTCTCCTCCCCCCCTCCCCCCCTCCCCCCCTCCCCCACTCCCCTCTGCCCCCCTCCCCCCCTCCCCTCTCCCCCCCTCCCCCCTCCCCTCTCCCCCCCTCCCCCTCAGTCTGAAGAAGGGTCTTGACCCGAAATGTCACCCATTCCTTCTCTCCAGAAATGCTGCCTGACCCGCTGAGTTACTCCAGCATTTTGTGTCTACCTAGGTCCGGAGGCCCGGGCGCCGCCTAACGGAGGTTGCATAGCAACCTGCTGCCCGGCCCGGGCGGCCACCATTGGTGGATCGGGAGCACGTGGCCGCTGGCTGGGTGAGGTCATGTGGGGCATGGGCGGTGACATTATCCTTTAACCCTTATTTGGGAGAGAGGAAGTTGGCAACCATACTAATACAGGACAAGGGCGGTCCCGGACGGGACAAACCAATTGAGCCCAAAATACGGGATGTCCCAGCTATTATGGGACAGTTGGCAACCCTAACTTAGATACACAGCCAAATATTTGAGTCCAGAACAAACAGTACAGTTAGTGCTTGGTGATAACAGGAGTACAGTGAAACAGATGGATTCTGCACGTATTTACTGATCAACTCTGTTAAAAGATAGACACATAATGCTGGAGTAACTCAATGGGTCAGGCAGCATCTCTGGAGAGAAGGAATAGATGACGTTTCGAGTCAAGACCTTTCTTCAGACTGGGAGTCATGGAAACTTGAGGTATGAAACGGTACAGAACAAATCAGCCGGCACGCATGTCCCAAGAAAGGTGGAGCCCACAATGGTCCATTGTTGGCTGCGTATGAGGTGACAATGAGGATTAATCAACAGATATGAAACTAGCAGGATGACTAGGGTGGGGGAGGGGTGGAGAGAGAGAGGGAATGCAAGGGTTACTTGAAATGAGAGAAGCCCATATCCATGCAGCTGCGTTGTAACGTGCCCAAGTGACATATGAAGTGCTGTCTCTATTCCGTTACGAAACCTCTAAACCTTTTCCAATCCAGCCACTCTTCAAAGCTTAGTTCGACTATAGTAATAACAGAAGACTTTAAAAAAAAATTAAAGCCATAACATTAAGACAACATTTCATTCTGCTTCACGGAGTTGTAAGTTTTAGTGATTCACTGGGTATAATCACAACTGAATCCACATACCTCGTTTAAGGATTTTGTCCCTGGTCCTTTGGTTCAGCACTAAAGGTTGAGGTGGTCGTCTGGTGTCAACAGCAAAAGGATTGGGATTTGAGCCAAAAAGAAAATTGAGTAAAACTGCTAAAAGGCAACAAAGCCCAAGAGAGAGAAGGAGCAACATGCTGATTGAACATTAACAGCGCTGGAATGCAATTCAGTGCAAGGGTCAGCCAGAGAAAATTAAGTGCAGGAAGTAAAATCAGGGACTCAAGTTATCACAACTTGGTATTTAAATAAAAAAGATATGTTATATAACTCAATGCCATTTCTTCCACGCTGAAGGCTGAATGATTTAAGCATTGGTCGAAAACAATCAAAGATTTGTTGTCAAAAAATGCAGCCCAAATTGCATTAGAATCAGTACTGCAAATAAACGAGGCCTTAAATTTAGGCTTGTTCACTGATAATAAACTCCAAATACCTGAAAAAAAACAGTCATTAAAGTCAATCCAATAGCTCCCAAATTTTCTTTCACAATTTATTTCCATTTGATTCTTTCTGAAAATATAGTGCTAGACCAAGTGGTTAGGCCAGTGAAGGAATCCATTGTTCTAATAAATATCCGATTGCAGTAATCTGTAAAAGTGTGATTCTGACAATTCTGCTCTTGTTTCATTGCTTATGTACTTGCTATGACAATAGTGCTCAGTTCAACGGAAGAACATAGAAACTAAATTTGAAGATCACCTTTGAAATATTTTGCTAGAACTATTTACTGTTTTTTACGTGGAATTAATGAGGCTATGGCGAGTCCGAAAACTTGTTGGTTGTAGAAGAAGTTTATTGCAGCCGCAATATTCGAATACAAAGTTAAACAACAAGGTAAAGGACAACCATCATAAACTTACTGTCTTCTTCGAAGACTTCGCCGAACTGAACATTTCGGGCGCCAAAAGCGCACATGACCACGCTGGCCAATCAGCGATGTCGCTCTCTGGACAAACCCCACGGTCGCGCCCACACGTGACCTCGCTGGCCAATCCGAGGGTTCGACGACCCGGACCATTCTCTATGGTCGCTACATGACCCCCCCCAGAACCCGAGGTACGGAACCTAGCAGGGAGCCGGATTTCGCGACCATAACGAGTACGGAGAGGGGCAGCCTGAACCACAGGAGCCGGGGGTTCCGGACTTGGAGGAACTGCCGGAACGGGGGGTCCTGGAGGAACTGCCGGAATGGGGGGTCCTGGAGGAACTGCCGGAACGGGGGGTCCTGGACTGAGCGGAACTAACGGAGGTCGGCCTCTCCTAGGGGTTTGGCCGACCAGGACTGGTTGATCCGGATCCAAGTGTGCAGGTTTGAGCCGGGACACCGAGACGAGCTCACTCCTGCCGCACATGTCTAAGGTGAAGGTAGCCGTTCCCTTACGCAAAACCCAGAACGGCCCTTGATAGACCCTCTGCAACGGGGCACGATGGGAATCTTTTCGCAGAAACACAAACTCACAGTCCTTCAGGGAAGGCGGTTCATGTACCATGGGACACCCATGACGTGAAGTCGGAACTGGAGCCAGGGAACCCACCCATGCCCGGAGAGATGCTAATACTGATGGGACTGTAGGCAGCTGGTCTGAGGGGTCCGGAAATAAATCTCCGGGTACTCGAAGTGTCGAGCCATATACTAGCTCCGCGGACGACGCACCGAGATCTAGCTTAGGAGCAGTCCGGATGCCGAGAAGAACCCAGGGGAGTTGGTCTACCCAGTCCGGGCCTTCAAGCCTTGCACTGAGGGACGCCTTAAGTTGACGGTGGAACCTTTCTACAAGTCCATTTGCCTGGGGGTGATATGCAGTAGTGGGTTGTAACTTGGAACCGTACAGTTCTGCGAGCGCGGCCCAGAGGGACGAAGTGAACTGCGGCCCCCTGTCAGTGGTAATAACTGCCGGGACCCCGAAACGAGCTACCCAATGGAGGGCCAAAGTCCTGGCACAAGACGCTGACGAAATATCAGACAATGGGAAAGCCTCTGGCCACCGGGTGAACCGATCCACCACCGTGAGGAGGTGGGTGTAGCCCCGGGAGGAAGGCAAAGGCCCGACTAAATCCACGTGGATGTGGAAAAAACAAACTGCTGGGACCTCGAACTCCTGTACGGGGGGCTGGACATGGCGCTGGACTTTAGCGGTCTGACAGGGAACGCAGGAACGCGCCCAACCCGCTACCTGTTTCCGTAGGCCATGCCAGACAAACCGAGCTGCTACCAAAGCAGAGGTGGAGCGGATGGACGGGTGCGCCAGCCCATGAATGGCATCAAAAACCCGGCGCTGAAGGGAGGGCGATACTACCGGCCTGGGACGGGGAAGGGAAACATCACACCAGACTTTCGTGCCTTCCGACCCGCAGGCTACCTGAGCCAACTTCAATCCCGAAGTGGTGGACTGGTATGCCGAGGCGGTATCCGCTAGAAGCTGTGCCTCCGCAAGCTCCTGGGGATCCACCTCGCAGTCCACCGCCGAAATAGGGGAAAAAGCAGGTCTAGACAGGGCGTCAGCAACGGCATTAAGCTTACCCGCGACATGACGGACATCGGTGGTAAATTCGGAGATAGCAGTCAGGTGCCGCTGCTGGCGGGCCGGCCATGGGTCAGACAATTTGAAAAATGCAAATGTTAATGGTTTGTGGTCCGTAAAGGCCACAAATGGGCGGCCCTCAAAGAAATACCTGAAATGACGAACAGCTAAATAGAGGGCCAGAAGCTCTCGGTCAAATGCGCTATACTTCAGCTCAGCCGAATTTAGTTGCCGGATGAAAAACGCCAAGGGCTGCCAACGGCCACCGACCTGCTGCTCCAAGACCCCGCCCACCGCCACGTCAGAGGCGTCAACCGTCAGGGCCGTGGGGGCGGAGGGGCTCGGGTGGACCAACATGGTGGCGTCTGCTAATGCTGCCTTAGCTGCTGTAAAAGCCGACTCTGCGTCCGGGGACCATATCAACTCTACCGGTTTTCCCGCAAGGCACTGGAAGAGCGGGCGCATGACCCGCGCAGCTGCTGGAACGAACCTATGGTAGAAGCTAACCATGCCTACGAACTCCTGTAGTCCTTTTACTGTGGTGGGCCTGGGAAATGCCCGGATAGCCTCCACCTTCTCGGGCAAAGGGGAGGCGCCGGCAGGGGTAATTCTGTGCCCTAGAAAATCAAGAGAAGGGAGGCCGAATTGACACTTGGAGGGTTGGATAATGAGCCCGTGGTCTTGGAGCCGCTGGAACACAGTCCGCAAGTGGACCTGGTGTTCCTGCACTGAGGGGCTGGCGATCAGGATGTCGTCTAAATAAATAAACAAAAAGGGTAAACCCCGACCCACACGGTCCATCAGTCGTTGGAAAGCCTGTGCCGCGTTCTTTAAACCGAAAGGCATACGCAACCATTCAAACAACCCGAATGGAGTAATCGTGGCGGTTTTCTGTATGTCCTCCGGTCGCACCGGAATCTGGTGGTATCCTCGCACCAAATCGATTTTGGAGAACACCACCGCTCCTTCCAGCCCAGACGAAAAGTCCTGTAGGTGCGGTATGGGGTAGCGATCAGCCGTGGTGACAGCATTGAGACGCCGATAATCGCCACATGGTCTCCACCCCCCAGATGCCTTGGAGACCATATGCAACGGCGAGGCCCACGGGCTGTCGGACTGACGGACAATGCCCATTACCTCCATCTTCCTAAATTCCGCCCGTGCCACCACTAGTTTGTCTGGCGGCAGTCTCCTGGCCCGAGCGAAAACGGGAGGGCCCTCGGTGCGGATGTGATGGACCATGCCGTGCTTGGCCGAAGGCGTGTCAAAACGTTGGATGAGCAGCTCTGGAAACTCCGCCAGGATCTCAGCATACGAGTCAGGGGCCGCGACGACGGCCTGGACAGTAGGGCTGGGCGGGGAGGCGATTGTCGGAGCGACGGGTTCCTCGCCGGCGGAGGGTCGGAGGTCATTACCGCGGACATCAGGGACCAGTGAAAAAGCCCAGAGAAAATCTGCGCCCAGGATCGCTTGTCTGGCGTCTGCTATGATGAATGGCCATTCGTACGTGCGTGGGCCTAACACAAGGGACATCTTCCGTATACCGAAAGTGCGAATGGGGCTGCCATTAACCGCGATGAGGGTGGGACCTGTGTTACCCGTTCTGGTTTCGAGGTCAGTCGGCGGCACTATACTGACGATGGCTCCCGTGTCCACCAAACATTCTGTGTCCGTGAATCGATCGTGGACGTAGAGGCGTCGGTTCTGGCCAATCGTAACTGCCCCTATGTACGATCGGCCGAGGCATTTCCCGCGAAGGTACAAGGTGAGCGGCAGTTGCGGGATTCGCTACCCCATCGTAGGTGATAATAGCACCAGCCGCGCTTGTGCGGATCTTTTTGGCGGGCTTTCGGAGAACTGGCGGGAGACGCGGCGCCATCTTGATGTCGCTGTGGCGTGGTCACTGATGTCAAGACCTTGTTGATCGAACCGCTTGCCTTGTTTTTAGCCGCTATGAGCGCGTCCGCTTTCGCTGCATATGCTTCGGGGTCCTTAAAAGAACAATCCGTGAGCAGCAGTCGGACATCCTCAGGAAGCTTCTCTCGGAATGCCTGTTCGAACATAAGGCAATCCGTATGCTCACCGGCTAGCATCATCATTTCGGCCATGAGAACGGACGGCCGTCGATCTCCGAGGTCCGGTAGGTGCAGAAGCCTTGCAGCGCAATCATGCCTATTAAACCCGAAGGTTCGCAGTAACACTTTTTTCATTGCCTCGTACTTGCTTTCCGCAGGCGGATTAACGATGAACCTCATCACGCGTGTGGTCGTCTCCGGTGATAGAGCGCTGACGAGGTAGTAATACTTCGTCGAGTCGTCCGATATGTTCTTTATATGAAATTGAGCTTCGGTGTGGACAAACCAAGATTGCGGTGAATGTGTCCAAAACAACGGAAGGTGAACGCTTACCGCGCTTAACTCCGGTGTGCCAGGCGCGGCAATCAACAACGAGGCGTCGTGTTCCTGCATAGTCGGTGATCGTCCAGATCACGTCGGGGTCACCAATATGGCGAGTCCGAAAACTTGTTGGTTGTAGAAGAAGTTTATTGCAGCCGCAATATTCGAATACAAAGCTAAACAACAAGGTAAAGGACAACCATCATAAACTTACTGCCTTCTTCGAAGACTTCGCCGAACTGAACATTTCGGGCGCCAAAAGCGCACATGACCACGCTGGCCAATCAGCGATGTCGCTCTCTGGACCAATCCCCACGGTCGCGCCCACACGTGACCTCGCTGGCAAATCCGAGGGTTCGACGACCCGGACCATTCTCTATGGTCGCTACAAGGCAGTATAAAGTTTCAAACTGGGATCAGATACTCATTAATGGAGGAAGCAACCAGCTCCATTCTGTTAGGTGTTAGTACTCATAGAAATAAAACTCATAGAAATGGAAATAGAACATAGAACAGTGAGGTATAACAACAGGCACATTGGCACACAATGTCCATGCTGAACACAATGTTAACAAAACTAACCTCCATACCCCACCATACCCTGCATATCCATGTGCCTATCTAGAAGCCTCTTAGCCAAATTTATCTTGTGTTTAAAGTGAATGGCTCATCTATCTACTAAAACTCGTTTGTTTGCTTGTTCCTGAACTGCAGACAAGTACAGACACGATAGCGCAACAATGTTATGCCCACCTTACTCACCATCGTCCCGTGGTCCTATCGAAGAAGTTTAATTGAAATCGGTGTTATATTTTAAAAGTTATTCACATTTTAAAGTTTAAAAAACTGCGCATGTGCAGTTGGGGCTCCGTTGATCTGGTACTTACGTAAGATGGCCACCGCATCCGTGCGTGTGCAGAACAAACGCGTCCGTGCCTGCGCAGTTGGGGCCCATTGTGCAGGGGCTCGGCCGCCTGTCCCTTGGGGATGGGAGAGCCAGGTCTAGAGCCTGGGCCTGGGCCTTGTCGTGACCGGGTAACGGCGAGCCTGAGGTGGGCCAAGGGGAAAGGCAGCAGCAGCAGCAGCGACGGTGAGGCTGGGCGTTGGTGGAGTGAAGGCCGAGGACTGGGCCTGGCGCTGGGCCTGCCCTCGGCTCCCCATTCCCCCCTCCTCTCCCTGGCCAGCTCAATGCCTTCCCCACGCTGCCCAGAGTCCAGCGGCTCAGCAACAGTGGGAGAGCCACCGCCGTCTACCACTGAACATCCCTGCACCGGGATGGGACAGGACTCTCTCCCCCCACCCCCACCCCCGCCCCACCAATGGCAGCCGCCCAGGCCGGGAGGCGGGTTGCTACAGCAGCCATGGGTTGCTCCCGGGAGGGAGGGGGGGTGGGAGGAAGG
Organism: Rhinoraja longicauda; assembly: GCF_053455715.1. Taxonomy (NCBI): domain Eukaryota; kingdom Metazoa; phylum Chordata; class Chondrichthyes; order Rajiformes; family Arhynchobatidae; genus Rhinoraja; species Rhinoraja longicauda. The sequence continues at coordinate 17,668,596 of NC_135981.1, forward strand.
GGGGGAGGCAGGGGGGGTGAGGGGGGGAAGGAAGGGGGGGAGGGTGGGGGAAGGGAGAGGGGAAGGGAGGAGGGGGAGGGGGGGAGGTGGGTGGGGAGGGGAGAGGGGAGGGAGGAGGATGGAGAGGGAGGGGGTGGAGGAGGGGAGGGAGGGGAAGGGAGGGAGGGGGAAGAGGGGAGGGAGGAGGAGGGGGAGGGAGGGGGAGGAGGAGGGAGGGAGGGGAGGGGGGAGCGGAGAGGGGAGAAGGGAGGGGAGGGGGTGAAGGAGGGGGGAGGGAGGGGGAGGGGGAAGGTTGGGGGGTGGGGGAGGGAGGGGGTGGAGGAGGTTTAGGGAGGAGAAGGGAGGGGGAGGAGGGGAGGGAGGAGGGGAGAGTGAGGGAGGAGGGGAGGGAGGAGGGAGGAGGGGAGAGAGGGGGAGGATGGGGAGTCGGGAGGGAGAGGAGAGGGGAGGCGGGAGTGGGGTAGGAGGGAGTGGGGGAGGAGAGGGTGCTGCACCAATGCAGGAGGTAGGCCAAGGGGGAGAGGGGGGAGAGGGGAGGGGGAGGGAGGGTGCAGGGAGAGGGGGAGGGCGGGTGGAGGGAGAGGGGGGGAGGATGAGGGAGGGAGGGTGGAGGAATGGAGGGGGGAGGTAGGGGGAGTTGGAGGGGGCGAGGGGGGAGGGATGGGAGGGAGGTGAGGGGGGTTGAGAGGGCGGGAGGGAGGGGAGGGAGGAAGGGGAGGAGGTAGTGGGGGGAGAGGGGATGGGGGAGTGGGGGAGGAGAGGGTGCTGCATCAATGCAGGAGTGATTTGGGTCCATCGGGTCCACTTGGTCTTGTAGAAACATATAAATAGAAAATAGGTGCAGGAGTAGGCCATTCGGTCCTTCGAGCCAGCACTGCCATCCAATATGATCATGGCTGATCATCCAAAATCAATACACCGTTCCTGCTTTCTTCCCATGTCCCTTGAGTCCGTTAGCACTAAGAGCTATATCTAACTGTCTCTTGGAAACAATGAGATTTTTTCATCTCAATACAGAAGCAAGGGCCCATTACACAGCCCAAATCTTAAGTGCTACTTTTGCTCAGAATTGATAATGAAACCAGAGCCACTCACTGAATTAAGTTGTGGTTTTAACAGGAGTTGTACGATTTTTCTCTTAATGTCACAGCCACCTTTCTGCTGTGTTCTTTGTTTGCTGGCTCCCTTATCTTGCCACCATGCAGAACATGACATAGAACCCACAATGTCTGGACAAAACATGATGTCAAGACCATCACTTACCTACCTGCACAAAAAAAAACATGTTTCTTCTTTCTCTGCACCTCCATATCACTATCAAAAAATACTTTAAATGCCGCTAACGTATCTGCTTCAAGCACCACCCCCGGCAGCGAATTCCATGCAATGCATGGAAATAATCACAATTCAGCATCACCATAATCCTTCACTCTTCCTGCCTGTCCTACCTTTGAGACTTACTGGTCCTAACTTCTACCTTCCCATCACACCTTCCAATTTCTCACCTACCACTCAGGTTCTACATTGTGGAAATCTCTGCCTCTGAAGGCAGTGGAGGCCAATTCATTGGATGTTTTCAAGATAGGGTTAGATATAGCCCTTAGGGCTAACGGAATCAAGGGGTATGGGAAAAAAGCAGGAACGGGGTACTGATTTTAGATGATCATATTGAATGGTGGTGCTGACTCGAAGGGATGAATGGCCTACTCCTGCACCTATTGTCTATGATTCTATGTTCCCACCATTCTGTCCCTTTCGTTTACATTTTCCCGACTGGCGAACCTACCTGCTAGGATACTGGTCCCCCTTCTGTTCAGATGCAATCCGGCCCTTTTGTACAGATTATCTCTGCCCAGAAGAGATCCCAATTGTCTAAAGATGTGAATCCCTTTTCACATTTATGTGAAATGTGAAAAATATTCCACATATTTTTATGTGAAATAAAATATTTCACACCTACCCCTGAGCCATGAATTCATCTGCCCTACCTTCCTGTTTCTACCCTCACCAGCACGTGGCACCGGGCGTAATCCAGAAACAACAGCCCTCAGAGTCCTGCTTTTTAATCTTCTCCATCCCTTTTCCTACCTATGCCATTTGTGCACAATGACTTCATGTTGTTCACCCTCCCCCTTGAGAATGTTCTGCAAACGTTCAGCGATAGCTTAGACCCTGGAACCAGAGGGACTGCGCGCCATCCTGGAGTCTCAGTTTCTGCCACGTGCAGAATCTCCTGCCTGTGCTCGCAACTCACGAGTCTCCTAAAACCATGTCTCTGCCTGATATTTCCCCTGACACCGCAGGCTGGACCATTACTGCTGCTGCTCTCCCCTGAACGGTCCATCACCCACAACAGTATCAAAAGGAACGTACCTGTTGTTGTGGAGAACGGCTCCAGGGAATTCATGTTCTTTCCTAGTGGTCACCCATCTACCTCCTGCTTGTACTTTAGGTGTGGCCACCTCGCTGAAGACTAGAATACCTGTAACTCCGAATATTGAGTAGACTGAATCCATTGTCTCCATCCACTGCGGTAATCTCAGATCCTTAGCCACCAAGTTCATTCCAAGGCTGAATCACTCTGTATGTTGATCCTGCAATGGATTCCAACCTTGTGTTCCCATTACTGTTAATTTCAATCCCTGGAACATCTCCACCTTTATCCTTGGCATGGCCCATCTATTTCTGAAACCTCATCGAAACTTTGTATCCCAGAGAACTATTGATCTGTTGGTGGGTCTTTCATTGCTAGCTCCCTGTGCACTAACTCCTTGTGTTCTCATCATGTTTGTACTCAGTGAATTACATTGATTCCCAAACCATGAACACCTTCAACGTAAAATTCTCTTGTGTGTATTCAAATGGCCCCCCGTGACCTACCCTGCCCATCCATAACTTGATAACCTCCCTTAGGATCTCACCGCTTCCCTGGATACCCCAGTCCGACCCTCAATGTGCCAATACTTTCCCCCATTGAAACCCCAATCATTCATCTCACCATCTCCCCTGAGGGAGATGCATCGATTATCCTGCATTATCATCATATCATATATATACAGCCGGAAACAGGCCTTTTCGGCCCTCCAAGTCCGTGCCGCCCAGTGATCCCCGCACATTAACACTATCCTACACCCACTAGGGACAATTTTTACATTTACCCAGCCAATTAACCTACATACCTGTACGTCTTTGGAGTGTGGGAGGAAACCGAAGATCTCGGAGAAAACCCACGCAGGTCACGGGGAGAACGTACAAACTCCATACAGACAGCGCCCGTAGTCAGGATCGAACCTAGGTCTCCAGCGCTGCATTCGCTGTAAGGCAGCAACTCTACCGCTGCGCCACCGTGCCGCCCCTATTGGCAAAAAGACCTGTTTGCATGTCATATCTCCAAAATAAAGAGGTAAAGGATGGAGGTGGACCATTTAGAGAAGCCATCAGTTAAGATGGTGAGAGCATATAATTTTATGAGACACATAGTTAGGGTAGGCAGTCAGAACCTTTTTCTCCAGATGGAAATGCCCAAGACTAGAAGGCATAGGCTTAAGGTGGGTGGGGAAAGGTTTAAAGGAGATGTGCAGGGCAAGTTTTTTTACGTAGAGAATGCTGGATGCCTTGAATGGTCTGCCATGGGGCGGTGGTGCCATGGGGTATCTGCCATGGGGTGGTGGTGGAGGCAGATACATTAGTGGTGTTTAAGATGTTTTTTGGATAGGGGCATGGATATGCAGGGAATAGGGGTATATACACAATTGAGATTAGTTTATCTTGGCATCATGTTTGGCACAAAGATTGTGGGCTGAAGGGCCTGTTCCTGTGATGTACTGTTCTTTGGTCTCTGTTCCGTAAGACAGACCATCTACTGCACAATCTTAGGATTTCATAGCCAGTGGAGAGATTGGACAACAAGCCATGGTAACTGATAAAAATAACTCCATCTAGTCATGATGGTGATCTTGACAGTATCAGAGATTCTGTGGATTATACAAGGGCCCCACTATGATGAAGATCCAAAGGGCACTGCAAGCCCTGTGGTCAAAATGCCAGTAGTGGTAAATAATGTTAGTTACAAACAGAAGCCACAACGGCTCTACTTATAGAGACACTATAATCTACACTGGAAGTATTAGCTCAATATTCTAGTATTATTTGCATCACGTTTAATACATGCCCAAAACCTTCCACTCTTTGGAGTGGTTTAAGGTTAAAGGTTTCAATACTGACGCAAATATTGCCTCGTTAGAAACATCACAAAACACGTGCAATAAAAAATCAATCCTCAATTATCCCTCTTCATTACGTAGGTTCCCATCAGATGAAGTTTTATAATCTGTCATGGATGTTCATTGCTATTGATATACTTCCTCCAATATCTCTAAACTGGTGGCTTTCCACTACCAACCATTTCTGTAAATCATGCACATACCATTCTGGCCTGCCCCAAAGTCAACATTTCAAACTTCCTTCTGATGAAGGGTCCTGCCTCGAGACGCCGTCTGCCCATTCCCTCAACAGATGCTGCCTGACCTGCAGAGTTATTTCAGCACATTGTGTTTTGCTCAAGATTCCAGCATCTGCAGTTCCTTGTGTGTCCTCTCTTATGAGTTGATCTGTTTTTCCGACATCTGTCTAAAATAGAATTTATAAGGAATGTGAGCCATCACTTTAACAGTTATATGATGCTTTGCTGTAAATGCTTTTAATCTACTGCTGGTAGAGCCAATGTCTCACAGAGCCAGAGTCCCGAGATCAATCCTGACCTTGGGTCCTGTCCGTGTCGAGTCTGTACATTCTCCCTTTGATTACATGGGTTTCCTTCAGTTGTTCCAGTTTCCTCACACATCTCAAAGACATGCGAGTTTTTAAGGTTAATTGGCCTCCATAAAATTGGCCCTAATGTTTAGGGTGTGTATTTGAAAGTGGAATAACAGAACCAGTGTGAACTGGTGACAGATGGTTGGCATGGACTCAATGAGTCACGTGCTGTCACAAAACTAAGCTAAACTAAACTGAACCAAAGTTCTTCAATAAAAGGAGCAGAATTAGGCCATTCGGACCATCAAATCTATTCCGCCATTCAATCATGCTGATCTATCTTTCCCTCTTAACCCCATTTTCCTGCTTTCTCCCCATAACCCCTGACACCCATAGTACTCAGGATTCTATCTCACTCTGCCTTAAAAATGCCCATTGACTTGCCATCTACAGCCGTCTGTGGCAATGAATTCCACAAATTTACCACACTAAACTAAACTAAATTAAACTAAACTAAACTAAACAACTATTTTTCTTTCTTGATTTAACGAGGCATTGTCAGTAAATCTATTCTGAGTCACACTAGCTTTGTTAACTAGTATCAGTGTCACGAACTGTGTCTGGATGTGGAGAGGATGTTTCCACGTGTCGGAGAGTCTAGGACCAGAGGACACAGCCTCAGAATAAGAGGACGTATCTTAAGAAAGAGGAGGAGGAATTTATTTCGCTAGAGCGTGGTGAACCTATGGAATTCATTGCTACGGACAGCTGTGGAGGCCGTCTTTGGGTACTTTTTAATTGAAGATTGATAGATTTTTGATTGGTGAGGGTGCCAAAGGTTACGACAGGAGAAGGCAGGAGAATGGGGTTGAGAGGGAAAGATAGATCAGCCATGATTGAATGGCAGAGTAGATTCGATGGGCCAAATTTCCTAATTCTGTACCTATGAGTTATGAACATGAACTCAACATGTCAGGCAGCGTCTGGGGGGAGTGGAATAGACAGATGACATTTTGGGTGGGGACCCTTCTTCAGACTGACGGAATAGGGGTGAGAAAGTTGGAAAATAGAGATGGGTCGGGAGGGGGGGGGGGGGGAGGGGGGCAAAGCTTGGCAAGTGATGGGTGGATATAGGAGAGTGGGTTTAATTGGCAGATGGGTGGAGCAAGTGATGAAGGCAAGGGGTGAAAAGGAAACAAAAGGGTGTCAGATGTGGAGAGAGAATGAGTAGTGAAATGTAAAGTTGTAGTGAGGAATGTGGGTGGAAGGAGACAATGGGGAGGGGAAAGAGGGGGATTAAATTGAAACAGGGGGACTCAGCGATGGAGAAGGGTCACCATTTGGTGGATTTGGGAGATGGTGGGAGCAATGGGGACGCAGTGGGGTCAGGGTGGGCTTGGGGGTAGGGGAGCATGGGAAAGAGGGGGCAGGGGGTGTATTTACTCGAAGTTGGACAATGTACTGTTCATACTGTTGGGTTGTCAGAGACCCAAGCGGAAAATGAGAAGCTGCTCCTCCAGTGTGCGTGTGGTCTCACTCTGGCAGGCGGTGGAGGAGGCCAGGGAAAGAAAGACTTGAAGCTGGAGAATTCAACATCCATACCTCCCGCCCCTTCCACCAACTTCCTCTTCTGCTCAAGAGCACAGCACCAGCAGTTTCACACGTGCCCGGCAGGCGATGTTGATTGGACAAAGAGGAAGTATGGGGGTGAGGGGGTATGGGGAGAAGGCAGGAACGGGGTACTGATTGATAGTGATCAGCCATGATCGCATTGAATGGCGGTGCTGGCTCGAAGGGCTGAATGGCCTACTCCTGCACCTATTGTCTATTGTCTATTGTCTATTGAAGCATGTAAATAACTTGTGTTGCTTTACTGATCATTAATGATGTGCTGCCACATACTGCTTGTAATCCTTTGGGTGTCTTTTACAATGGGGTTGGTTATTTCACCATGGTCGTACTTAAAATAGCTGGAATTGCCTCATAATGTACATCTGGGTACATCTGGGTACCAATGTACATCTGGGTACCAATGATTGCTTTTTGTAAAGAGGTGCCAGTTGTATATCATACAACAGTACTGAATCAGTCTGAAGAAGGGTCTGACCCAAAACGTCACCTATCCATTTTCTCCAGAGATGCTGCATTACCCGCTGAGTTACTCCAGTAATTTTTTGTCTACCTTTGGGATAAACCAGCATCTGCAGTTCCTTTTTTATGTTACATTATGGAACTGTATTGTACAGGAACAGACCCTTCACCACCTTCCATAATTTCAAACTTTATTTACACAAACAGAAAAGAAAATGTGGCTCTGCATAATTTTATGTTTCCCCTTGAAACTTAGTTAATCAACTGACTCAATTCCCTTTTTGGACTCCTATGTCCGCCTGATCATCCGTTTGACCCATTTAGATGGGGGTCAAGGTATTTTTTTCCTCAGGACTATGGTCTGGAATGTCCTGCCCCACCCAGACCATCCCCGCACAGTTTGCCATGTTCCATCTCAAATCAGTTTACAGCACTGATTACTCACACTTACAATATTAAACTGTGTTGTAGTCAGTGTTCTAATGGTAATAAACAGATGCACTTATTTGCAACTTATGGGGGAGAGAAATTATGTTCTCAACTGTAACTAAATCAAATCAAAGAAGCGTCAGAATGCTTCAAAATGCTTCAGAACCAGAAAATCAGTTTTGAATGGTAAAGAAATCACGAGTGACAATGAGGAGGACAACATCTCAGAATAGCCCCAATTTGTACCAGACAATTCACTGAATGTCAAACTGGATATTACTCCATCTCACGGTTGTTCACCATTTTAACTCCCCTTCCCATTCCGATGCTGACTTTTTTGTGCTGTGCCTCTTCCATTGCCAGGTGGAGGAACAGCACTTCAGTTTACAACCCGATGGTATGAACATTGGATAGAACAGTTGTAGGTAATCTTTAGCAAACATCACCCCTTTCCTGCACTCCCCCTCCCCAGTGCTCCACCTGGATTCGCTCCTCTCCCCCTCCCCTTCCATCCACATTCCTTCCTCTGGCTTCACAATTCGCAACTCTTCAATCTCGAGTCTCTGGCCTTTGCCCAACCATCTGCCTATCAAGAACCCCATGCATATTACCTGGCACCCTAGAAGACGCACTGTCTTAAAAAGACAGCCAGCAATATCAAGGATCCACACCACCCTTGCCACACTCTCATTTCACTCCTGCCATCAGGAAAATAGATATAGGAGTCTGAAAACTGTGATGTCCAGGTTCAGGAACAGCTTCTTACAGCTAACCATCAGGCTATTGAGCACGACAACACTAAACTCCAAACTATGAACCGCCTTGGTTTGGGCTTTGTTTTGATTTTGCACTATATTGTTTTATTTATTTAATGAACCTCTTTTTTGGGGGTGTTTATTATATCGTCTATTGAACACTTTGTTTTCAGAACCGTTCTGCTGCTGAAAATAAGAATTTTGTTGTTCCGTTTCAATACATATGACAATAACACAGACTTGACCCTTGACGCTTGATTTGCGATACGCCTGAGAAAGTGCTGATGCACTTTCTTGCTGGGAGCATCTGTGTGAAGGGACCAGGTTAGGTATGGATGCTGAGGAAAATGAAGCTGACGAGCATCTCTAGCGATTCTGTTGCTGAGGACAGGATTGTGTTCACCCCTTGCGTCCTGTGGTCAACAACCAATTCTTGATCACTCTCCTGTATTCCGTCTCTTTGCTACTGTGGATCCGGCAGACGACAGTGAGAGCGAGTTGGCATTATACTTGGCAACACAGTCATGGGTGTACAGGGAATAGCTCAGGGACTGTGCCCACACCCCTGACAGCTACAAGCATTGAGGGTCAAGGTGGAGGAAAGGTTAAGACCAGTTCTGACGGACTGAGGTCTGCTCGTCAGGAAGTCCAAAAGCCAGTTGTTGATGGAGGTCCCAAGGCAAAGGTCCCGAGGTTTAGGGATGAACTTATCCAGTATGATGGTTTTGAAAGATATCTGTGGTCAATGGATTCAAGTTTTCAAGGTTTCAAGGGCAGTTTATTGTCACATGTACCAATTAAGGTGCAGTGAAATTCGAATTACCATACATCCATACTAAAAACAAAGCCACAAGACACACAACTACATAGAAATTAACATAAACATCCACCACAGCAGATTCCCCACATTCCTCATTGTGATGGAAGGCAATAAAGGCCAAGCTTCTTCGTCTTTTATTCTCCCATGGTCGAGGCAGTCGGGGCGATCGAAGCTCCCGCAGCCAGCAGTCAAAGTCCCTGCGTCGGGGCGATCGAAGCTCCCGCCTCGGGGCGGTCGAAGCTCCTGTGGCTTGGAGTTCCCAAAGTTGGTCTCTAACCAGAGACCGCGAGCTTTACGATGTTAAAGTCCTAGTGCTTCCATGGTTGGAGCCCCAAAGTCGACCCCCGACAGGGATCGGGAGCTCCGTGATGTTAAGTCCGCAGGCTCCTTTGTTGGAGCTCTCGAAGTCGGTCTCCAGCAAAGGCCGCCAACTCCTCGATGTTAGGCTGCAGTGCAGACAGAGATACAATACGGAAAATAAATTGCATTTCGTCGAGGTAAGAGGTTAGAAAAAGTTTCCCCTAATCCCCCCCCCCCCACTCCCCCACTTAAAACAAGCTAAAGAACACAAAAAACACACATTTAACACATACAATTAAAACACAAAGAAGGAAAGGACAGACAGACTGTTGGCGAGGCAGCCATTGCTGGCGCCACCCAGCGGATTACATCCTGACTTAGGTGTTCTCATTGTCAAAGTGTTCCAAAGCTGAATGGAGTGCAAGAGAGGCTCCTGTTCATCTGCGAGACCAAACGTAAACTCGGCGACCCTTTCACTGAACACTTACGCTCGGTCTGCTGAGATCTACGGGATCTCGCAGTTTCTAATCATTTCAACTCCCCTTCCCATCCCCACACTGACCTTTCTGTCCTGGGCCTCCTCTTCCATTGCCAGAGTGAGACCACGTGCAAACTAGAGGAACAGCACCTCATATTTTGCTTGGGTAGCTTACAAACCAGAGGTATGAACATTGAACTCTCACATTTTAAATAGCTTCTACTAAAACTTCCCTCCCCTCCCACTTTGCCCTTTTCCTCAACCCTAATTGTTTAATCTGTTCCACAGTTCACCACAATGCATACCTGTTGAGACCACACCTTCCTTAGCTAACAATTGTCCTAGCACAGCACTGTCCTTTTGAGTTGTTCTGTACCTTTCATATCTCCCCTGACTCAATCTGAAGAAGGGCCTCCATCCGAAATGTTACCTATCCTTTTTCTCCAGAGATGCTGCCTGACCTGCTGAGTTACTCCAGCACTTTGTGTCTATCTTACCTTTTTTGGAGACTGGAATGATGGAAGTTTCCTTGTAGTTACTGGAGACAATAGACCTTTGAAATGAGTGGTTGCAAATGTTGGCAAAGACTGTTGCTGTTGCTAGTCCATTGTCTCATGACCCAAAACCCTATTGTTAACTGGAATTATACATAACCATTGTGAATGCCAGATATTTACTTCAGGTAATTGTAAACCCGACAATAAACTGCAAAAAAAAAAGGAGAAATAAAAGGGCAGATAGAAACCTAGAAATACAGAAAATAGGTGCAGGCCCTTCGAGCCAGCATCGCCATTCAATATGATCATCAGAATCAGAATCAGAATAACCTTTATTGTCATCCAAAAAAACAAGTCTTTTGGACGAGATTTTGACACCCACAGTCCAACAATAAGAGCAATAAAAATAAGCAATTACATACACATTCACAAACCAACATTGAAGCCCCCGCCGGGCAGAGAAAAATCCCACGGCCTATTTCAGGCCGTGCCAGATGGTGAAAGATCCGGCTCTTGGCTGATCATTCAAAATCGGTACCCCGTTCCTGCTTTCTCCCCATATCCCTTTATTCCGTTAGCCCTAAGAGCTATACCTGACTCTCTCTTAAAAACACTCAGTGAATTGGCCTCCACTGCCTTCTATAGACAATAGACAATAGACAATAGACAATAGGTGCAGGAGTAGGCCATTCAGCCCTTCGAGCCAGCACCGCCATTCAATGCGATCATGGCTGATCACTCTCAATCAGTACCCCGTTCCTGCCTTCTCCCCATACCCCCTCACTCCGCTATCCTTAAGAGCTCTATCCAGCTCTCTCTTGAAAGCATCCAACGAACTGGCCTCCACTGCCTTCTGAGGCAGAGAATTCCACACCTTCACCACCCTCTGACTGAAAAAGTTCTTCCTCATTTCCGTTCTAAATGGCCTACCCCTTATTCTTAAACTGTGGCCCCTTGTTCTGGACTCCCCCAACATTGGGAACATGTTATCTGCCTCTAATGTGTCCAATCCCCTAATTATCTTATATGTTTCAATAAGATCCCCCCTCATCCTTCTAAATTCCAGTGTATACAAGCCCAATCGCTCCAGCCTTTCAACATACGACAGTCCCGCCATTCCGGGAATTAACCTAGTGAACCTACGCTGCACGCCCTCCATAGCAAGAATATCCTTCCTCAAATTTGGAGACCAAAACTGCACACAGTACTCCAGGTGCGGTCTCACCAGGGCCCGGTACAACTGTAGAAGGACCTCTTTGCTCCTATACTCAACTCCTCTTGTTACGAAGGCCAACATTCCATTGGCTTTCTTCACTGCCTGCTGTACCTGCATGCTTCCTTTCATTGACTGATGCACTAGGACACCCAGATCTCGTTGAACTCCCCCTCCTCCTAACTTGACACCATTCAGATAATAATCTGCCTTTCTATTCTTACTTCCAAAGTGAATAACCTCACACTTATCTACATTAAACTGCATCTGCCATGTATCCGCCCACTCACACAACCTGTCCAAGTCACCCTGCAGCCTTATTGCATCTTCCTCACAATTCACACTACCCCCCAACTTAGTATCATCTGCAAATTTGCTAATGGTACTTTTAATCCCTTCGTCTAAGTCATTAATGTATATCGTAAATAGCTGGGGTCCCAGCACCGAACCTTGCGGTACCCCACTGGTCACTGCCTGCCATTCCGAAAGGGACCCATTTATCCCCACTCTTTGCTTTCTGTCTGTCAACCAATTTTCTATCCATGTCAGTACCCTACCCCCAATACCATGTGCCCTAATTTTGCCCACTAATCTCCTATGTGGGACCTTGTCGAAGGCTTTCTGAAAGTCGAGGTACACCACATCCACTGACTCTCCCTTGTCAATTTTCCTAGTTACATCCTCAAAAAATTCCAGTAGATTTGTCAAGCATGATTTCCCCTTCGTAAATCCATGCTGACTCGGAATGATCCCGTTACTGCTATCCAAATGCTCAGCAATTTCGTCTTTTATAATTGACTCCAGCATCTTCCCCACCACTGATGTCAGACTAACTGGTCTATAATTACCCGTTTTCTCTCTCCCTCCTTTCTTAAAAAGTGGGATAACATTTGCTATCCTCCAATCCACAGGAACTGATCCTGAATCTATAGAACATTGAAAAATGATCTCCAATGCTTCCACTATTTCTAGAGCCACCTCCTTAAGTACTCTGGGATGCAGACCATCAGGCCCTGGGGATTTATCAGCCTTCAGTCCCATCAGTCTACCCAAAACCATTTCCTGCCTAATGTGGATTTCCTTCAGTTCCTCCATCACCCTAGGTTCTCCGGCCCCTAGAACATTTGGGAGATTGTGTGTATCTTCCTCAGTGAAGACAGATCCAAAGTAACGGTTTAACTCGTCTGCCATTTCTTTGTTCCCCATAATAAATTCCCCTGCTTCTGTCTTCAAGGGACCCACCTTTGCCTTGACTATTTTTTTCCTCTTCACGTATCTAAAAAAACTTTTGCTATCCTCCTTTATATTATTGGCTAGTTTACCCTCGTACCTCATCTTTTCTCCCCGTATTGCCTTTTTAGTTAACTTTTGTTGCTCTTTAAAAGAGTCCCAATCCTCTGTCTTCCCACTCTTCTTTATGTTATACTTCTTTATGTTATACTTCCACTCCTTAATTTTTATGCTGTCCCTGACTTCCCTTGTCAGCCACAGGTGTCTCTTACTCCCCTTAGAGTCTTTCCACCTCTTTGGAATAAATTGATCCTGCAACCTCTGCATTATTCCCAGGAATACCTGCCATTGCTGTTCTACCGTCTTCCCTGCTAGGGCCTCCTTCCAGTCAATTTTGGCCAGCTCCTGCCTTATGCCTCTGTAATCCCCTTTGCTATACTGTAATACCGACACTTCCGATTTTCCCTTCTGCCTTTCCATTTGCAGAGTAAAACTTATCATGTTGTGATCACTGCCTCCTAATGGCTTTTACCTCTAGTCCCCTTATCAGATCAGGATCATTACACAACACTAAATCCAGAATTGCCTTCTCCCTGGTAGGCTCCAGTACAAGCTGTTCTAAGAATCCATCTCGAAGGCACTCTACAAACTCTCTTTCCTGGGGTCCATTTCCAACCTGATTTTCCCAGTCTACCTGCATGTTGAAATCTCCCATAACCACCGTAGCATTACATTTGTGACACGCCAATTTTATCTCCTGATTCAACTTGCACCCTATGTCGAGGCTACTGTTTGGGGGCCTATAGATAACTCCCATTAGGGTCTTTTTACCCTTACAATTTCTCATTTCTATCCATACTGATTCAACATCTCCTGATTCTATGTCACCCCTTGCAAGGGAATGAATATCATTCCTTACCATCAGAGCAACCCCACCCCCTCTGCCCACCTGTCTGTCTTTTCTATACGTTGTGTACCCCTGAATATTCAGTTCCCAGCCCTGGTCCTCTTGTAGCCATGTCTCAGTGATCCCTACAACATCATACTTGCCCATGACTAACTGAGCCTCAAGCTCATCCACTTTATTTTTTATACTACGCGCATTTAAGTACAACACTTTAACTTCTGTATTTACCTCCCCTCTCACATCGTTCACAATTGGCCCTGCCCTTAATTTCTTTTCCCCTCTAGAACTTCTGTTCCCATTCTTCCGAGAGTCTTTTGCAATATCTCCTGTATTCCCTTTTACCTCATCTTCATATTCACAATTTGTTAACCCCTCCCCCCCACTACTTAGTTTAAAGCCACAGGTGTCACACTAGCAAACCTGCCTGCCAGAATGTTTGTCCCCCTGCTGTTAAGATGCAATCCATCCCTTTTGTACAAGTCACCCCTAGCCCAGAAGAGATCCCAGTGGTCCAGAAATCTAAATCCCTGCTCTCTGCACCAGTCCCTCAGCCATAAATTCATACCCTCTATCTCTCTGTTCCTGGCCTCACCAGCACAAGGTACCGGTAGCAGTCCAGAGATAACCACCTTCGACGTCCTACTTCTCAGTGTTTTTCCCAACTCTCTAAACTCCCGCTGTAGCACCTCCTTCCTCTTCCGCCCGACGTCATTCGTGCCCACGTGCACAACGACTTCAGGTTGATCGCCTTCCCTCACTAGGATTTTCTGAAGCCGGTCTCTATGGTAGAGAATTCCACAGATTCACAACTCTCTGCATGAAAATGTTTTTCCTCATCTCAGTCCTAAATGGCCTTCCCCTTATTCTTAAACCGTGACCTCTGGTTCTGGACTCTGGTTCCATCGGGAACTATTTTAATGCATCTATCCTGTCCAATCCCTTAAGAATGTTATATGTTTCTATAAGATCCCCTCTCATCCTTCTAAATTCCAGTGAACATAAGCCCAGTCGATCCATTCTTTCATCATATGTCAGTCCCGCCATCCCTGGAATTAACTTGGTGAACCTACGCTGCACTCCCTCAATCTGATGCTACATTATGCATTTTACAGAGAATTGTCACAATTTTAATGTTAGGAACAAACTGTGACTTAGTCCCATGGGTCAACAGACTTTATAGTTTAAAGCACAACGAAGCACACTTCAAGGAGACTTCAAAATTTCAAGGTTTTGAATTGAATTGAATTGAATAAATTTGTTTTATTGAATACATTTTATTAACCAAGTATGTATACATACAAGGAATTTGCCTTGGTGCTTTGCTTGCAAGTAACAACACGACATGCAGTAAACAATTAAGAATAAGACATAAAACATTAAAACATTAAGAATAAAACATTACAATTTAAACATTTGAATGAAACAAATTACCAGAGCAAAAGGAGGCTACAGACTTTTGGTTGTTGAGTAGAACTACTGCTCGTGGAAAAAAAGTTGTTTTTACGTCTGGCTGTGGCTGCTTTGACAGTCCGGAGTCGCCTTCCAGAGGGAAGTGCTTCAGAGTTTGTGGCCAGGGTGGGAGGGGTCAGAGATGATCTTGCCTGCTCGTTTCCTGGCCCTTGCAGTGTACAGTTCGTCAATGAGGGGAAGGTTGCAGCCAACAATCTTCTCAGCTGATCGAATGATGCGCTGCAGCCTCCGGATGTCGTGCTTGGTGGCTGAGGCAAACGAGACCATGATGGAGAAGGTGAGGACAGACTCCACAATGGCAGTATAGAACTGGACCATCATTGCCTGTGGCAGATTGTGTTTCCTCAGCTGCCGCTCTGCCCTCTTGATTCCCGATCCAAGGAAAAAGACTCTACACATTCAACCTCTCTAATCCCTTCATTTTATACAAGATCACACTCAGCCTCCTTTGATCCGGCAAATAATGTCGTAGCCTGCCAAATTTCGCACTGTCGCTCAATCCCTTGAGTCCTTGCAATATCTTTGTGGTTTTTCCCTGCACTCTTTGCCGTCTGATGAATCTCCTGCTGTGTGACATATTTTGCCTGAATGGAGGGTAGTTTCCAGTAAGTCTTTGCGGCTGAGCAGTTTCTGCTGTTTGACTTTGCACCGTGTTTGGACTGGACATTGTGAACAGTAAGGCTAGTTCCTGTATTCCTGATCTTTGTCTGTGTCCTCGGCTTGAAAATCGTTACAAGAGGAAGTATATTCGGCAAGCACAAATGGAGAGTTTTTATCAAATGTCTCCCAGCATTTTATAGAGTTACCGAGTGAGCGCTGTGAGAAGTGGGGTGTTTACTTTGTTAATGGGTTTTGGCTTGCTGGAGTACATTAAGGTGATCGTAACAGATAACTGTGTGTGCAACTAGAACTTAGTTAATAAAAGTGAGCAATCCAAGTCTAACGAATAAAGGCAAGAGAGAATTCAAGTATTTAAGGCAGGATTACATCAAGTAAATGCAAAAATAGCAGCTTCTACGGTGATAACCCGAGGTCGTGTCAGATTGAAAATTGTTACAAGAGGAAGTATATTCGGCAAGCACAAATGGAGAGTTTTTATCAAATGTCTCCCACCGTTCACATAGAAAATGGTTAGTGCAATGTCGCAAACTTGCTCTGCGGAAGTGATTAACGTGGATGATGTGAAGTTAGTTTCATTAATCAGAAAATTTTGAAAAGTGACTTTCTCTAACTAATGGCCAGATTAATCATTGTCCCTGCAGCTTCTAGCATTTATAACAACCAGGCTCAATGTAACACGAGAAATAATGCTAATTTTCGGTCCGTTTACAGCTTTCCGCTATCCGCTACACGGGACAATAAACGAAAGTAACTGATGTAGCTGTCTGCCGCCATTATAAATTACCATTCATCAGGTAAGTTTCTGCTGTAAATCATCCACCTGTGATGTTGATTCCGTTTTCCTCACTCCATTGGTATGATGTGACACAGCATGTCCTGTAGTCCCACTATGTTACAGTATTGTATCGGTGTTACTACATCCTAATGATCCCCATTAACGCACTTTAACTGAACACCTCCTGTAGATCCTCCGCAAGGTAACCTCTGCTCTCATCCTATCTCTGATATTCCCTTTGCCCTATCCATTTTACCCACCACATTCTCTACACCTTTAATTTCCCTTACCTCGATTTGTCAAGAAGACTTCAGCCCAAAACTTTAATTTGGTTTCTCTTATCCTCAGATGCTGCCTGACTTGTTTGAGTGTTCAGAGCATTTTTTGTTTGTATTCAGATTTCCAGCACCTACACTGTTAACATTTTCATTAACTGCTTCAGTACTATTATTGTGTAAGAAGGAACTGCAGATGCTGGTTTCAACCGAAGATAGACACAAAAAGCTGGAGTAACTCAGTGAGACAGGCAGCATCTCTGGAGAGAAGGAATGGGTGATGTTTCAGGTCGAGACCCTTCTTCAGACTGGTTAGGGATAAGGGAAATTAGAGAAATAGGCGATAGATAAACGAATATTATCACCAGGCTGACTGAGATATGGAGGACCAGAATGCAAGTCTCCTCGGTAGCTCACGAGAAATTGTGGACAGAAAGTCGAACAAATGTGACTTCAGTCCCGGTCCTTTTGGTGGACACAAAAAGCTGGAGTAAAACAGGCAACATCTCTAGAGAGAAGGAATGGGTGACGTTTTGGGTCGAGACCCTTCTTCAGACTGGTGGGGTTCATTGAGGTAGAATTTGAGTTGGGACACCCTGACACATCAGGAAGGGGAAACAGAATGAAGAACCCGATTACACCTGCTTGGGAAGTAACTGTGTGAGTTCAGAGTAAGATTGAGCTTGTAAGGTGCTGATCAGCAGAAACGTTTCCAATCCAATGAATGCAAAGCAATTTTAACCTGGGAAATTGTTCATGACCATCAGTAGACACCAGAGAGAGTGTACAGGGCACCCTGGATTAGGAAAGTGCCCAAGGTAGGAAGACGGAGTGATAACCATGGGGGAATCGAGAAGCAGGGGACAGGAGTGAAAGTTTCACTTGGAACATCACTACTTGTCTTTGCTGAGGATTTCATCTCATGGAGTTTTGGAGCCAATGGTTCAGGCAGGACTGAGGGCACAAACATAATTCAGAAATACAGCAGCTACAAGAAGATGGTGGTTATTTAATTTATAATGCATAAGAAGGAACAATATATATTTTAAGACTGCAGATTAAAGGCAAAACTAAAGAAAGGAATATATTTCAACCAGAGAAATATGTAACTAATTGTGAAAAGATCGCAGGTGGACTTTAGAAGTGGTGTCATGGTAGCCATTACAATGCAAACAACTGGACACTTTTTTGATGCATTAATGAATTGCGAAGAATTGTTGAAACTCATGAATGATTTTCTAGCAATAGAGCTTTTTGTATTTTCAGAAACTCTGACTAGAGTTGAGAAGTGAATCATAAAACCATAATGAGAAGAGTGCCATGAAATGGCAAAACAAGATGAAGATGAATTTGTTAATTTTGAGTGGTGCTTCAGTAACATTATGTTTTATCTGCATATATACATACATGAATGACAATAAAGTACCCACATATCCTGAGAATCATGAAGATGAAACAGGAGATGAACTGGAAATTGATCAGGACTCTGCAGGTTTGAAAGCTTCAACCAAGGGAATTTGGACAATAAATTCTATTGGACGACTTGGCAACCAGATGGGGGAATTTGCAACACTGTATGCTTTGGCAAAGCTGAATGGTCATCAGGCCTACATTTTGCCTCCAATGGCCAATTATCTGTCTCCTCTCTTTAAAATCTCCCTTCCAACCCTCCATGAAAGTTTGATCAAAAAATTACCCTGGAAGCCTTACCAACTCCATGATTGGATGGATGACAGGTATCGTAATATTCCAGGGAACTATCGAATGTTCACGGGATATACGTGCTCCTGGACCTTCTATCATCACCTACGAGAGGAAATTCTCCGCGAGTTCACCTTTCATGACTTTATCACGGAAGAGACAAATGTATATCTGAGACGCATCGGGGGAAAGCGAAAGAATGTGACTTTTGTTGGTGTTCATGTTCGAAGGGGTGATTATGTACGCACCATGCCACAAGTTTGGAAAGGGGTCTTGGCTGATAAGAAATATTTAGAAAAAGCAATGACTTACTTCAGAAATAAATACAAGAATGTTATTTTTGTGGTGACAAGTGATGGAATGGATTGGTGCAAGCAGAACATCAATAATTCCAAAGGGGATGTTTTCTTTTCAGATACTTCGAACAGTCCAGGTCAAGATCTTTCTATTCTTGCTCATTGTAATCACACTATAATGACGATAGGGACATTTGGTTACTGGGCAGGGTACCTCGCTGGTGGGGAGACTATTTTCCTCGATAACTTCACTCTGCCTGATTCACCATTTCTAAAGCTATTTAAGTACAAAGCAGCTTTCTTACCTCAATGGATTGGAATTCCAGCTGATCTCACAGCTGTTGAGATCCAGAATAATCCAATTTGGCCAATAACTGCAGATTCCACAGATTCACAACTCTCTGCATGAAAATGTTTTTCCTCATCTCAGTCCTAAATGGCCTTCCCCTTATTCTTAAACCGTGACCTCTGGTTCTGGACTCTGGTTCCATCGGGAACTATTTTAATGCATCTATCCTGTCCAATCCCTTAAGAATGTTATATGTTTCTATAAGATCCCCTCTCATCCTTCTAAATTCCAGTGAACATAAGCCCAGTCGATCCATTCTTTCATCATATGTCAGTCCCGCCATCCCTGGAATTAACTTGGTGAACCTACGCTGCACTCCCTCAATCTGATGCTACATTATGCATTTTACAGAGAATTGTCACAATTTTAATGTTAGGAACAAACTGTGACTTAGTCCCATGGGTCAACAGACTTTATAGTTTAAAGCACAACGAAGCACACTTCAAGGAGACTTCAAAATTTCAAGGTTTTGAATTGAATTGAATTGAATAAATTTGTTTTATTGAATACATTTTATTAACCAAGTATGTATACATACAAGGAATTTGCCTTGGTGCTTTGCTTGCAAGTAACAACACGACATGCAGTAAACAATTAAGAATAAGACATAAAACATTAAAACATTAAGAATAAAACATTACAATTTAAACATTTGAATGAAACAAATTACCAGAGCAAAAGGAGGCTACAGACTTTTGGTTGTTGAGTAGAACTACTGCTCGTGGAAAAAAAGTTGTTTTTACGTCTGGCTGTGGCTGCTTTGACAGTCCGGAGTCGCCTTCCAGAGGGAAGTGCTTCAGAGTTTGTGGCCAGGGTGAGAGGGGTCAGAGATGATCTTGCCTGCTCGTTTCCTGGCCCTTGCAGTGTACAGTTCGTCAATGAGGGGAAGGTTGCAGCCAACAATCTTCTCAGCTGATCGAATGATGCGCTGCAGCCTCCGGATATCGTGCTTGGTGGCTGAGGCAAACGAGACCATGATGGAGAAGGTGAGGACAGACTCCACAATGGCAGTATAGAACTGGACCATCATTGCCTGTGGCAGATTGTGTTTCCTCAGCTGCCGCTCTGCCCTCTTGATTCCCGATCCAAGGAAAAAGACTCTACACATTCAACCTCTCTAATCCCTTCATTTTATACAACATTTTATACAAGATCACACTCAGCCTCCTTTGCTCCGGCAAATAATGTCCTAGCCTGCCCAATTTCGCACTGTCGCTCAATCCCTTGAGTCCTTGCAATATCTTTGTGGTTTTTCCCTGCACTCTTTGCCGTCTGATGAATCTCCTGCTGTGTGACATATTTTGCCTGAATGGAGGGTAGTTTCCAGTAAGTCTTTGCGGCTGAGCAGTTTCTGCTGTTTGACTTTGCACCGTGTTTGGACTGGACATTGTGAACAGTAAGGCTAGTTCCTGTATTCCTGATCTTTGTCTGTGTCCTCGGCTTGAAAATTGTTACAAGAGGAAGTATATTCGGCAAGCACAAATGGAGAGTTTTTATCAAATGTCTCCCAGCATTTTATAGAGTTACCGAGTGAGCGCTGTGAGAAGTGGGGTGTTTACTTTGTTAATGGGTTTTGGCTTGCTGGAGTACATTAAGGTGATCGTAACAGATAACTGTGTGTGCAACTAGAACTTAGTTAATAAAAGTGAGCAATCCAAGTCTAACGAATAAAGGCAAGAGAGAATTCAAGTATTTAAGGCAGGATTACCTCAAGTAAATGCAAAAATAGCAGCTTCTACGGTGATAACCCGAGGTCGTGTCAGATTGAAAATTGTTACAAGAGGAAGTATATTCGGCAAGCACAAATGGAGAGTTTTTATCAAATGTCTCCCACCGTTCACATAGAAAATGGTTAGTGCAATGTCGCAAACTTGCTCTGCGGAAGTGATTAACGTGGATGATGTGAAGTTAGTTTCATTAATCAGAAAATTTTGAAAAGTGACTTTCTCTAACTAATGGCCAGATTAATCATTGTCCCTGCAGCTTCTAGCATTTATAACAACCAGGCTCAATGTAACACGAGAAATAATGCTAATTTTCGGTCCGTTTACAGCTTTCCGCTATCCGCTACACGGGACAATAAACGAAAGTAACTGATGTAGCTGTCTGCCGCCATTATAAATTACCATTCATCAGGTAAGTTTCTGCTGTAAATCATCCACCTGTGATGTTGATTCCGTTTTCCTCACTCCATTGGTATGATGTGACACAGCATGTCCTGTAGTCCCACTATGTTACAGTATTGTATCGGTGTTACTACATCCTAATGATCCCCATTAACGCACTTTAACTGAACACCTCCTGTAGATCCTCCGCAAGGTAACCTCTGCTCTCATCCTATCTCTGATATTCCCTTTGCCCTATCCATTTTACCCACCACATTCTCTACACCTTTAATTTCCCTTACCTCGATTTGTCAAGAAGACTTCAGCCCAAAACTTTAATTTGGTTTCTCTTATCCTCAGATGCTGCCTGACTTGTTTGAGTGTTCAGAGCATTTTTTGTTTGTATTCAGATTTCCAGCACCTACACTGTTAACATTTTCATTAACTGCTTCAGTACTATTATTGTGTAAGAAGGAACTGCAGATGCTGGTTTCAACCGAAGATAGACACAAAAAGCTGGAGTAACTCAGTGAGACAGGCAGCATCTCTGGAGAGAAGGAATGGGTGATGTTTCAGGTCGAGACCCTTCTTCAGACTGGTTAGGGATAAGGGAAATTAGAGAAATAGGCGATAGATAAACGAATATTATCACCAGGCTGACTGAGATATGGAGGACCAGAATGCAAGTCTCCTCGGTAGCTCACGAGAAATTGTGGACAGAAAGTCGAACAAATGTGACTTCAGTCCCGGTCTTTTTGGTGGACACAAAAAGCTGGAGTAAAACAGGCAACATCTCTAGAGAGAAGGAATGGGTGACGTTTTGGGTCGAGACCCTTCTTCAGACTGGTGGGGTTCATTGAGGTAGAATTTGAGTTGGGACACCCTGACACATCAGGAAGGGGAAACAGAATGAAGAACCCGATTACACCTGCTTGGGAAGTAACTGTGTGAGTTCAGAGTAAGATTGAGCTTGTAAGGTGCTGATCAGCAGAAACGTTTCCAATCCAATGAATGCAAAGCAATTTTAACCTGGGAAATTGTTCATGACCATCAGTAGACACCAGAGAGAGTGTACAGGGCACCCTGGATTAGGAAAGTGCCCAAGGTAGGAAGACGGAGTGATAACCATGGGGGAATCGAGAAGCAGGGGACAGGAGTGAAAGTTTCACTTGGAACATCACTACTTGTCTTTGCTGAGGATTTCATCTCATGGAGTTTTGGAGCCAATGGTTCAGGCAGGACTGAGGGCACAAACATAATTCATAAATACAGCAGCTACAAGAAGATGGTGGTTATTTAATTTATAATGCATAAGAAGGAAGAATATATATTTTAAGACTGCAGATTAAAGGCAAAACTAAAGAAAGGAATATATTTCAACCAGAGAAATATGTAACTAATTGTGAAAAGATCGCAGGTGGACTTTAGAAGTGGTGTCATGGTAGCCATTACAATGCAAACAACTGGACACTTTTTTGATGCATTAATGAATTGCGAAGAATTGTTGAAACTCATGAATGATTTTCTAGCAATAGAGCTTTTTGTATTTTCAGAAACTCTGACTAGAGTTGAGAAGTGAATCATAAAACCATAATGAGAAGAGTGCCATGAAATGGCAAAACAAGATGAAGATGAATTTGTTAATTTTGAGTGGTGCTTCAGTAACATTATGTTTTATCTGCATATATACATACATGAATGACAATAAAGTACCCACATATCCTGAGAATCATGAAGATGAAACAGGAGATGAACTGGAAATTGATCAGGACTCTGCAGGTTTGAAAGCTTCAACCAAGGGAATTTGGACAATAAATTCTATTGGACGACTTGGCAACCAGATGGGGGAATTTGCAACACTGTATGCTTTGGCAAAGCTGAATGGTCATCAGGCCTACATTTTGCCTCCAATGGCCAATTATCTGTCTCCTCTCTTTAAAATCTCCCTTCCAACCCTCCATGAAAGTTTGATCAAAAAATTACCCTGGAAGCCTTACCAACTCCATGATTGGATGGATGACAGGTATCGTAATATTCCAGGGAACTATCGAATGTTCACGGGATATACGTGCTCCTGGACCTTCTATCATCACCTACGAGAGGAAATTCTCCGCGAGTTCACCTTTCATGACTTTATCACGGAAGAGACAAATGTATATCTGAGACGCATCGGGGGAAAGCGAAAGAATGTGACTTTTGTTGGTGTTCATGTTCGAAGGGGTGATTATGTACGCACCATGCCACAAGTTTGGAAAGGGGTCTTGGCTGATAAGAAATATTTAGAAAAAGCAATGACTTACTTCAGAAATAAATACAAGAATGTTATTTTTGTGGTGACAAGTGATGGAATGGATTGGTGCAAGCAGAACATCAATAATTCCAAAGGGGATGTTTTCTTTTCAGATACTTCGAACAGTCCAGGTCAAGATCTTTCTATTCTTGCTCATTGTAATCACACTATAATGACGATAGGGACATTTGGTTACTGGGCAGGGTACCTCGCTGGTGGGGAGACTATTTTCCTCGATAACTTCACTCTGCCTGATTCACCATTTCTAAAGCTATTTAAGTACAAAGCAGCTTTCTTACCTCAATGGATTGGAATTCCAGCTGATCTCACAGCTGTTGAGATCCAGAATAATCCAATTTGGCCAATAACTGCAGCAATTGTGGTCTTAATTCTGTGCTTGTGTTGTTTAGTATATTTTACATTATCAAGATACCACCTGAACATGTCCTTTTCTTTCAAAATGGCAGACTCTTAATCAGACGTTACTTCTTTAGTAGGTCGATAATTACTGCCAAATTACGTCCGACTCAAAACAGATTCTAGAAATCTGAAAGGAAACAAAATATGTTGATATACAATGTTTTTCAGATTTCCAGCATCTGCAGTCTTTTGATCTTCAGAGAAAAGCCACAGTTAATATTCCAGATTGATGAACCTTCAAACATATGCAAATTGGGAAGGTTTATTGCGAGAAAATGTTGAAATCAATGTTATTCCAATGGACATGACATTCATGGACGAAAGATGAGATACTGTTCCTTGAACTTACTCAGGAGTTATGCTAGAATAGTGCAAGAGGCCAAATGCAGGACATCAGAGATGGAGTGGGATAGACCATTAAGGTAACGGGCAATCACAACGTCATGGTCATTCGTCAAGACTCAAGACAGTTTATTATCACATGTACTGGCAACAGAACAATGAATTACTTACTTGTTGCAATTTAACAGGTCCATTAATATAGTAACGCACAAATATATATATACAACAATCAATAATGCAATAAATTAATAATCCATAATAGTAGGAAACCAGAACAATATTGCAGATCCGAAGTCCCCAATGTGGCCAAAACATTGTTTTGAAGAACATAGTTACTGAGGAAGTGGTTGGTGTTGTGCAGTGTTCAAGAGCCTGATGGGGGGGGGGGGGGGGGGGGAGGGGGTTGCTGGGAAGAAGCATTCTTGAACCTGGAGGTCACGGTTTTTATATGCTCCTGTACCTTCTTCCTGATGGCGAGTAGTAGTGAGATGAGAGTGTAGTCAAAGTGATGTGGGTCTTTGATGATATTAGCTGAAAACGAAATTGAGGGATATTTGAAAGCGATCATCCTATTTGCATTTGGTTTTTCTAATCGCATACATTTTTTCATTCACAGACCCTTGCCAAATGAGTTTCTCAAGCTCGTTATTTGTGTCACCCAAATGTATTTCACCAGCCAGTGCACACAAAATTCCTTGTATTCAGTTTAGTTTAGTTTAGTTTATTCACACAGTGAACAGCTTTTTTTTTATCAGCTCTCAGATATTCTCCAGTGTTTTGCATCTCAGCTTTCCTTGGTCGAAATTGAAGCTACCATTACAAGCCAGGTGCTGCATTGAATAGTCTCTTTGTTATTAGCACAACATGCGCTGCCAACCAGCATAACTCAAGGAAAATGAAAGATGACCAAAATTGGACCAGGGACCCTATCTTTGCACTGAAAGCTCCAGCCTGACTTTACAATGGAAAACGAATTTGATCAAAACCTTATCATGAATTGTTACCACTTCTATCCCTCACTACAGCTCTTCCCTCGTGATTCTCTATCTTCAATTCTTGGTCACATCGCGATTTCCAATTACAGCAATCTCCCAATTGAGGAGGAGAAAAGTATTTGTACAATTTTCACCAGCAGTCAGCATTGGTGACGATGCATTGATTTTGATTAATGTTTGATTAACTTAAAATATAGATGAAATTATAAATTTGTAAGAATTAATTTGTAAATTAGCATTTACTAATATTAATTCATATCAATTTGTGAAGTAGTAAATAAGTAACAAGATACCTTTTAAGAATCTTTTATCAAGCAGCCAGTTTTCTATGATAAACATCGAACGGAAAAGGAACTTATATCAGCTTCTTATTTTCTGCCATCTGTGGCTTTAGATTTGAACTTTGATGGTGCTGCAGATCACATCTCCAACCATCAAGCAGACACAAAAACCTCTCCAAGAATTCTCGATTAACCTATTCAATATTCGACAGAATCAAAAAGTACAAAACGTCAAATCTGTCATGATCTCAAGACACCCTAAGCAGTACTACAGGCGATGAAATACTTTGAAAGTGTTGCCATGGTTACAATTTAGGTTGCCAACTGTCCTGGATTAACCGGGACATCCTGCATATTGGGCTAAATTGGTTTGTCCCGTATGGGACCGCCCTTGTCCCGTATTAGCCCCGGGGGCCGTTGTAGGCTCGGACAATGTAGGCCCGGACACTGTAGACCCGGACACTGTAGGCCCAGAGGCCCGGGCGCCGCCTAACGGAGGTTGCATAGCAACCCGCCTCCCGGCCCGGGCGGCCGCCATTGGTGGAACAGGAGCAACTGGCCACTGGCTGGGTGAGATCACGTGGGCTGAGGGGCGGTGACCTTTTGTCCCTTATTTGGGAGTGTGAAAGTTGGCAACCTTAGTTTCAATAGAATATAGAAAAGTACAGCATAGGAACAGGCCCTTTGGTCCACAATGTCCGTGCCGAGTGTGATGTCAAGATAAACTAATCTCATCTGCCTGCACATGATCCATATCCATCCTTCCTTGCATATCCATGCGCCTATCTAACAATCTTTTAAATGCCACTATCGCATCTGCCTCCACCACCACCCCTGGCAGCACTTTTGTGGCACTCACCACTCTCCCTGTAATTAAATTATCCTTGGATTTTATCTATACTTTTATTCTCAAGCCTGTCCAAGTAGACAACTGCACTGCCAAAACTCTGCCCACAAAATATCGGATCGAGAATTTGTGTTGTTGATTTTCAATTGTGGTGTATTTTGATGAAATCTTTATTATATTGTTCCGGCAGCAATAATTCATAATAATTCATGGCTTTACATGAAATATGATTATGTATGTTGTAGCTCATAGCTAGAATTCTGATTTCTGGTACAGTTGCTGATATTGTTCTGATACAGTTCCTAATATTGTGAATAAAATAACTATGAACACATGTCAAGATATTTTTTTATTCTATATTAGTGTAATAAAATGTAATGCATACATACCTACACTTATACAGAAGTGCTAGCTTTAGACATGAATAATGTACATTGCTACCATAGTTTAGTTTTGAATTTAACATATAATTGAGGGGGTCGGTGCAATATAGTGCTAACCCTCACTTTTGTGAAAAATGAGTTACATGCATTAACACAATCCTTGCCACCACCCTACAACCTGTAAAAAAATCATATTTAAATTCAACTGATAAGTTGGTCAAATAAGAGATAAATAAGAGCACCTACTTAGTATTTTTTTGTGATTTATGGATTTTTCAAAATGTGAATATCTCATAACGACACATTTGTGGGTTAGCAGTTTGTTGCACCAACCCCCTCAATTTTAAATCATTCAAAAATGAACTTCATAAACAAGGATAACACTTTTTATTTCTGTCATTCATGGTATGATTTACATAATTTTGTGTGCGAGATATGCAGGGTTGCACTGTTTTGCATATCAGCTAACCAATGAAAAGATCAGGTCCTGATTTATACCAGCCCTTCCCCCCCTTGTCTGAAGAAGGGTCCCAACCTGAAACATCACCCATCCTTTTTCTCCAGAGATGCTGCCTGACCCAGTGATTTACTCCACCACTGTGTCTATTTGAATGCGATTCATGCTTCTGTACCACATCAGGCAGCATTTTAGTGGCTGTCATGGGTTTTTAACTAATCAATTCACCAATTCAAATGTTCTTTGCTCTAAGTGTAAAGTTAAATGTCTTTTCAATTATATTGTGGATACTGTAGAGTTCTATTGTTTGCAAATGCCTAATCTCTGCTTCCATGACTTTTTAAAATGTAGGACAATCAAAAAGAGATACAGCTCGTGGAGGTGAAATTAAAATTAACAGAGAAAGCAAAGAAGAACAGTTCATTAAATATGATCAATTGGCCTGATACAGACAGAATGGATCTCTAGTGCAAATATTCAATCAGTAACATCCAAAGTTTAAAGATCACGAAGCAGCAATTCTTCAAGAAATAGTTATAAAATGTCAACTTATCCAAGACGTTGAACAAAAATAATTGTTTGCAAACATTTTATATACGAATTCGCAGAGAGGTGTGAACACTGCCCAGTTTGGCACACAGAATCTGCTTCCTAAAATGGCGTAGAAATCTACCCAAGCCCTACTACAGTTTTTTGGGTTGAGTGGTCTATCTTGCTCCTCTAATGTCTTTGGTCATGCATAAGTACGGTGGGGTACGGGTACAATGATAAATCTTGCGTGCAGCAGCATCGTAGCCACTGGGCTCAGACAAAAACACAGATAACAAACTATACATAAATTATATTAAAAACTCTAAAAGGACACTGTGGAAAATAAAGTGGAGATATCGGACAGCACAGTGGAACAGCGGTAGTGTTGCTGCCTTATAGTGCCAGACATCCTGGTGCTGTAAGGCAGCAACTGACTATGTCTGTACGGGTACAGATTTTCTCCGGGTGTTCCAGTTTCCTCTCACAATCCAAAGACGTACAGGTTTGTAGGTTAATTGGCTTTGGTAAAAATTGTAAATTGTCCCCGGTGTGTAGGATAGTGCTGGTGTGCGAGGTGGTTGAAGATCAAGCTGCATCTGCAGAGGGAATGGGCAGATGCACGAGTACCATCAAGCCATACACGAGGTAGTGCACAGAAAAGAATACTAGAGTTCAGAACATGGTGTTACACCAGTGGAGTGTTACCGTTATCGAGAAAAAGTCTAAGACCCGCAATGAGGTAGACTGGGAGATCAGGACTAACACTCTAGGTTATGGGAGAATTATTCAGTAATCTGATAACAGCAGGGAAGAAACTGTTCCTGAATTTGCTGATACGTGCTTTCAAGTTTTTGATGGGTGTGGGGAGAAGAGGCATTGATCGGGGAGAAAAACGTTGGCTGCTTTCCCGAGGCAGCATGAAATATACATGGATTCAATGGCTGGGTGTTTGATCTGTGTAATGGACTTGGCCTCATCCACAACTGTCTGCCATTTCTCGCGGTCTTAGGCAGAGCTGTTCCAACACCAAGCTGCGATACAACCTCGTAGTATGCTTTCTATGGTGCATCTGTAGACGTTGGTAAGAGATGTTGGAGACATGCTGAACTTCACTATGAAATCCAAGCAAATTTGCCCTCACAGTGATGAATTCATCATTCTTGATGAATTTCACCTCAAGATCAATTACTATTCACGTAACCAGGTGAAGGACATCAAACCCTGAATGCAACACATGTTCCAGGTCAAGGTCAGTTTATTGTCACATGTACCAGTTAAAGCACAGTAAAATTTGAGTTACCATACAGCCATACTAAGTGAAAAGCAACACAACACACAACCACATAAAAGTTAACATAAACATGCATCACAGTAAATTCCACATTCCTCACTGTGATGGAAGGCAAAAAAAGATCAAACTTCTTCCACTTTGTTCTCCCATGGTCGGGGCAGTCAAACCACCCGCAGCCGACGATCGGAGCTCCCGTTAGGGTGATTGAAACTCCTGCGACGGGGTGGTTGAAACACTCTCCGCGGCATGGAGCTCCCGAGTCGGCCTCTTCTTACCAGAGACTGTGGGCTTCGCGATGTTAAGGTCCACAGGCCCCGTGGCTGGAGCTTCAATCCCCAGCAAAGGGATCGCAAGCTCCACAATACTAAAGTCCCGCACACTCCCACGGCTTGGGGCACCGGGTCAGTCTCTAGGAAAGACCGCTGACTCCACGATGTTAGGCCGCAGTGGGGACGGAGATACAATATGGAAAAAAAAATCACATCTCTGTCAAAGTAAGAGATTGATAAAAAGTTTCCCCCAACCCTCCCCCCCCCTCCACCCCCCACATAAAACAAACCAAGAAACACTAAAACATACTTTAAACACATAATAAAAATAGCAAAAAGAAGAAAGGACAGACTGTTGGCGAGGCAGCCAGTGCTGGTGGCGCCACCCGGTGTATTTTATGTAGTAATAAATACATACTTAATAATATATCTATCATTAAAACACAAAGGCTTTAATATTGTGCGGCCGGATGAAGCATGATTTTCTTTGATGAGCAGTAGAGAAATACAAAATAAATATTCTTTTGCTTTTTTGAAGAATTTAACTTTTACTAATCATTTCCCCAGCTAAGTAATTTCCACATTAACCCTTTGGGTTTTGAAAGAATAGAAAGTCTATAGTTACCATGAGCACACTTGACATTCAGGTCAGAAGCTTGCTGTAATAAAAAAGTAACATTGTGAGGAATCCTGATTTATTTATGTATTTATTCGTGTCATCACACAGCTGTTTGCCAATAGCGAGCAAATTTTATTGCCACATCATTGGCCTCTGCAAGATCCTTTACAGTGCATGTGTCATGCAGCATGTCACAGCTCAGGAGACGTTCCATAGTCTGGAGGCCCCGTCCGAAATCGCTTCCGATTGAGAGTGGTCCATGCCTTCTTGCCGCTGTGGGTCATATCCACAGATTCAATCAGATCCTGCCACGACTTGCGCCGATCAGATGCAGTAAGAGCTTCCCTGGTGGCTATAGTATCAGCAGAAAAGGGGTCGGCTTCATACTTCTCCTTGTATAAGGCATATATGGCAGCAGAATCTGGGGAAAGGCCAGGTACATATTCCGTGTGGCAGCCTCGAGGGATACGTCTTCTCAACGACTTCCACACTCTTAGCACAAATTGGTCATATGCTTCAGGTGTAGAATCCTAATGCTTTTGGTAGTTCAGACAGCTGAATTATTGAGTCACACAGACCATGAACGTTTCAGGCACATTCCCTGAGCTGATTTAGTTGTTCATATTGCGCAAGCATTAGAAAGGAAAGTAATGCTTTATGGGACAACTTTATAAGGAAGGCACCTTTCTGACATTTCAGGAGTTGCAACAGACTTATGGTCTTCGTGGAAATGATTATTTCAGATATCTTCAACTTAGAGATTATGTAAAATCGAACTCCCAAAATTTTCGAATTAGAAATTCAGAAATTCTTGATGAATGTTGGAACAAACATCCTAATACAGAAAAATTAATATCTTATATATATAATATCTTATTAGACAGTGACATTCCCTCCACGGACTTATACAGACAAAAATGGGAAAAAGAATTAAACCAAGTAATTACGAAAGATACTTGGGAAGAAAGTTTGCAACATATACATCAGTGTTCACTAAACGCCAGACATTCTCTAATACAATTTAAAGTAATACATAGGTTACACTATTCAAAAACAAAACTACATAAAATTTTCCAACATATCTCACCTAAATGTGATAAATGTCAACATTTAGAAGCTACATTATTTCATATGTTCGCAAACTGTATAAAAATTAAAAAATTCTGGGTAAATATTTTTAGCATAATATCTAAAGTAACCAGCACACAATTGGACCCAGATCCAAAATTAATTATACTCGGAATATTAGAATTAAATCAAACATTTAGAACAATACAAAGAAACTTTATGGATTATAGTTTAATAACGGGAAAAAAATTAATTCTAAAATTTTGGAAAGGCCCTACGGTCCCCACAATCAAAATGTGGATTATAGAAATGACGGAGACCTTAAACGTGGAAAGAATCAGATTTTCCCTGTTGGACAAACAGGAATTATTCATTGGAATATGGTCTCCTTTTATTGATTACTTAAAGGGTCAGAATGGTTCAGCACAGGAACCTGACTAGCACTCGGACTAAAGAATGGATGAAATTCTATACTTTGAAATGTACGTATATATCTCGAATGAAGTTTTTGTTATTTTAATAAATTTTTCCATTCTTCTTTAACTAACTTTTTCCTTATCTTTATAATTTGTTTTTGTTTTTGTTTTTATTTTGCTTCTCTCTCTTTTCTTTCTTTACTTCATCTATTTCTTTAGTTCTATCTAGTTTTTAAAAAAAAGGGGGCAAAAGGTATTGGAGACAATATAATAATAATTGACAATATTATCAATTTAAAAATGTATGACTGTAAAGATGTACCTATCTCCAATAAAAAATTTAAAAAGAAAAAAGAAAGGAAAGTAGAAATATGACAATTCTACAAATATAGTTAGAGGTGATTTTAATGAACATGTTGATTGGACAAATGATATAACAGTAATAGATTATAGACAATAGACAATAGGTGCAGGAGTAGGCCATTCAGCCCTTCGAGCCAGCACCGCCATTCAATGCGATCATGGCTGATCACTCTCAATCAGTACCCCATTCCTGCCTTCTCCCCATACCTCCTCACTCCGCTATCCTTAAGAGCTCTATCCAGCTCTCTCTTGAAAGCATCCAACGAACTGGCCTCCACTGCCTTCTGAGGCAGAGAATTCCACACCTTCACCACTCTCTGACTGAAAAAGTTCTTCCTCATCTCCGTTCTAAATGGCCTACCCCTTATTCTTAAACTGTGGCCCCTTGTTCTGGACTACCCCAACATTGGGAACATGTTTCCTGCCTCTAATGTGTCCAATCCCCTAATTATCTTATATGTTTCAATAAGATCCCCCCTCATCCTTCTATATTCCAGTGTATATAGAACTAGATGCTAGTGCCTCTTCCGCCCATGGACAATGAGGGACTGCATCCACACACTGAGGTAAGGACTGAGCTGCCAGGATTATCCAGCGACTGCCAGCTCTGCCTCTTCAACCCCCAAGGCTGAGCTGCTAGGATAAGCCTGGGACTGCTAGTGCCTCCTCTTGAGGCAAGAATGAACTGCAGGGAGAAGCCTGAGACCAGGACCGAGCTGCCGGGACAAGGCTGAGATCACCAGCACCACTACACATGCACCCTGACAGTGAGGGACCGCTCCCCCCATGCAGTTCCTGGGCTCTTTTGTCTCTGTAAATGAAGCATATCACATAAGTTCACCCTACCGTGAGTGCTGGTGTGGGCACTGCCAAATCCAGTGTCATTCCTGATGGCAGGATATAGATAACATATAATGTACAATAAACAAATGTTTCATGAAATAATAATACTGGTAAAAACCAAAGTCCTTTGTGCAACCTAAGAAATTCCATGAAAGTTCATATTTGAGGTTAGTATTGTGTAGTTTTCATGAACCCGGTGGGTGCCGGGAGAAGCTGGAATTTTGAAAATTTTAACCCAAAATATCAGCAAACACTTCGAGTTATGGCCATTATTCCCTTTGTCCTGTCTCTGTATACTGGATGACTTGATAGTAATTATGTACAGTCCTTTCACTGACTGGATAGCATGCAACAAAAAAGATTTTTTACTGTACCTCATCAGTACACGTGATAATAATAATAATAAACTAACTACCAAACTGCCAAATGAAAGGTTTTTGACCTTGATTGAAAATCATTCAGTATATGATTCTGAAAGTAGTCATAAATCAAGAGCGTTTAATTGTCATATGTACCGACAATGGAACAACAAAATTCTTACTTGCAGCAGCATAACAGACTGGAAACACAATACAATATGCAATATGCAATATGCATAAAAAATAGGCACAAATGTATTTTATCTCATGCAACCTCTCAGTTAGGAAATCATTAAATGAATGCAGCACTGAGTTTATGATGCGTTGTTAACAAGCAATCTAACATTCTTTTCCTGGCTTTTCCCCTCCAGGCCTGAAATGTTTTGCCTGTTTGAATCTGGTTTTTTTTAGTTTTGCGCTCCAGGTTATAAGTAGTGGTGAGAATGGTTTTACTTTCATGCATCCTGTGTTTCTGTTTCCAATCATATTGCAAAGATGATCGCCAAAAGTGGTGAACACTGCCCAGTCTATCACGGGTACTACACAGGATCTGCAAGAGGTACTGCCTCAAAAAGGCAGCCAGTATCATCAAGAGGCCAACAACCCTGGTCGCGACGGTACAAGATCCTGAATTAAATTGAACTGAATTGAAAATTATTTGTCATTCAAAACAAGTTTGAACTAAATTTAGTTACCATGCAGTCACAACACTAAAAAAGCAACAAAAACACACAACTACATAATTCAACACAAGCACCCATCACAGTGACTCTCCTCCAGGCACCTCCACACTGTGATGGAAGGTAAAAAAGAAAGTCTTATCTCCTTCTTGCTTCTTCACCCGTGGTCGGGCGGTCAAAACTGGTGCGTCGAGGCGATCGAGGCTCTGTACACTGATGCCCCCGACGGGCGATGGAAGATCTCGCGGCCAATTTTAAGCCGCGCCGGACGATGAAAAGTCCCGCGAACGGGCCGACCCAAGGCCCACGATTCTGGGCGGACGAAGACGCTGCCGCTGGAGCCCCCGAAACTTGGTCGCCAACCAGGGACCCGCGAGCTCCCGACGCCGCAGTTCCCGAGGACACAAAAATGCAGAACAAAGCCCAAAATCCTGAGTATAATCAAGCCAGTTCATAGTTCGTAATTTAGTTGGAGTTCAAAGCGTTCAATAGCCTGATGGTTGTTGGGCAGAAGCTGTTTCTGAACCTGGACGTTACACTTTTAGACAATAGACAATAGGTGCAGGAGTAGGCCATTCGGCTCTTCGAGCCAGCACCACCATTCAATGTGATCATGGCTGATCATTCTCAATCAGTACCCCGTTCCTACCTTCTCCCCATACCCTCTGACTCTGCTATCCTTAAGAGCTCTATCTAGCTCTCTCTTGAATGCATTCAGAGAATTGGCCTCCACATCTTGCGAACTGGCCTTTCATTTTATGGATGACATTCACTGCCAGTGTTTTCTCTAGATAGTCTATTTCCCAATATCCTGAGAAATAGTCCACAGTGATCAAATAGTTCCTTCCATCCAAGTGGAACAAATTGTATTCGTTAAAAATTGTTAAAGATGTGACTGGTAGGATGGATAAGTGCATTCCCGCGGATGTAGTGTGTTTGGGCCTTTGTTGAGGTACCACACGAGGCAATATTAAACAAAATTAGACCAATTGGGATTGGGGGTAATACAAGGGCATGGTCTGAGAATTGGTCAACAGGCCGTGGTGAAGGAATCAGAATAACCAATATTTTTGGGATGGAAGTCTGTGACTCGTGGGGTCCACGGAGATCAGTGGGAGGCACCAGATGTTCACTGTACATTTCAATGATTCAGAGGGAAGGGAATGAGTCTGTTGATGATGACATTGGCTAGAAATGCGGATTCTGAGGAGGATGCGGAGAGAATCAGAACAGTATTTTATAAACGGTGGGAGATTGAAAGGTGTCAGTGTTCAGGAGGATCAGGATGTCCTTGTACACAAATCATTGAATTTTAGGAAGGTAAATGATATGATGGCCTTCATTACAAGAAGATTTAGGCAGAAGAGTAAAGATCTTCCTCTGCAATAATATTGAGTCATGATACCTTGCCCAGTATTGGTCTGACAATAGACAATAGGTGCAGGAGTAGGCCATTCAGCCCTTCAAGCCAGCACCGCCATTCAATGCGATCATGGCTGATCACTTTCAATCAGTACACCGTTCCTGCCTTCTCCCCATACCCCCTCACTCCGCTATCCTTAAGAGTTCTATCCAGCTCTCTCTTGAAAGCATCCAACGAACTGGCCTCCACTGCCTTCTGAGGCAGAGAATTCCACACCTTCACCACTCTCTGACTGAAAAAGTTCTTCCTCATCTCCGTTCTAAATGGCCTACCCTTTATTCCTAAACTGTGGCCCCTTGTTCTGGACTCCCCCAACATTGGGAACATGTTTCCTGCCTCTAATGTGTCCAATCCCCTAATTATCTTATATGTTTCAATAAGATCCCCCCTCATCCTTCTAAATTCCAGTGTATACAAGCCTAATTGCTCCAGCCCTTCAACATACGACAGTCCCGCCATTCCGGGAATTAACCTAGTGAACCTACGCTGCACGCCTTCAAGAAATAAAATCATTGCGAAATATGTAACATTGTGCAATGAATGTTTATAATTCCCGAGATATAAACTTTTTTAATCTCCGAGATTAAGGGTGAGTTCTTCCATTCTAAGCTTTTTGCGACTACGTTTGTTTACATTTTGCAACTAAGTTTGTTTGGTGGCGGTGGCTGGAACGCATGGGTGGAGGTGGATGTAGATACATCAGTGGTTTTATGAGATCAAAAACACACAATGTGCTGGAGTAACTCCGTGGGTCAGGCAGCATCTCTGGACAACGTGAGCTTCTCTGGGTCTTTCTCTGGTAACTTTTTGGGTCTGCAGAATGAAGAGGGTCCTGACCCGAAATGTCACCTGTCGATGTCCTCCAGGGATGCTGCTTGGCCTGGGATGGCGGGACTGTCATATGAGGAAAGATTGAAAAGACTAGGCTTGTATTCACTGGAGTTTAAAAGGATGACAGGAGATCTTACAGAGACATATGAAATTATAGAAGGACTAGATGCAGGAAAAATGTTCTCAATGTTGGGGGAGTCCAGAAACAGGGGCCACAGTCTAAGAATAAAGGGGAGGCCATTTAAAACAGAGGTGAGAAATAACTTTTTCACCCAGAGAGTTGTGAATTTGTAGAATTCTCTGCCACAGAGGGCAGTGGAGGCCAAATCACTGGATGGATTTAAGAGAGAGTTAAATAGAGTTCTCGGGGCTAGTGGAATCAAAGGATGTGGGGAGAAGGCGGGCATGGGTTATTGATTGTGGAAGATCAGCCATGATCACAATGAATGGTGGTGCTGGCTCGATGGCCGAATGGCCTCCTCCTGCACCTATCTTCTATGTTTCTATGTTTCTATCCTTCCTTTAAAAGGGTGACCAGAAATGCACCACAATATTCCAAATGCTAAACAGTTCCTGAGCAATGCATTGAACAACAAACAGCAAACAATTAAACTCAGAAGAGGAACACAACCTTTAGCCATTATGTCTACGCCAACAAAGATGTCAATGTGGACGATTTGGATGTGGAGAGGTTGTTTCCACTAGTGGGAGTCTAGCACTAGAGGACATAGCCTCAGAATTAAAGGATGTTCATTTAGGAAGATGAGGAGGAAATTTCTTTAGTCAGACGGTGGTGAATACGTGGAAATCATTGCCACAGAAGGCTATGGAGGCAAAAGTCAGTGGATATATTTAAGGCAGAGATAGATAGATTCTTGATTTCTATGGGTGCCAGAGGTTTTGAGGAGAAGGCAGGAAAACGGGGTTAGGAAGGAGAGATAGATCAGCCATGATTGAATGGTGTAGTAGTCTTAATGGGCCAAATGGCCTAATTCTACTCCTATCACATATGGTCTTATGATCAATCTGACCCAATCCTTTTGGCATTTGCTGGACTCATGTCCCACTATTCTTTGCCTGTCCGTGTCTCTATTATCTCTGTACCTCAATAACATGGTTGTCATGTCTGCTTCTACCAACTTGCACTTGCTCCACACACCATCAAATTCTTGCCTTGCTAATCTCCTTTAAACTTTCCCCATCTCACCCTAAACTCATGCCATCTAATATTTGACGTTTGGGATTTTAGGGTCCATTATAAAGCATGATGTTTCGGAGTACTTGGAAGCACATGAGACAGTAGGCTGAAGTCAGCATGGTTTTGTTAAGGGGAGATCTTGCCTGACAAATTTGTTGGACTTCTTTGAGGAAATATAAAGCAGGATAGACAAATGAGAGTCAGTAGATTTACTTGGATTTTCAGAAGGCCTTTGTGAGTAAAACTATGTTGCATGGCTTACAGAAAAAACACCGATGAGACACTTCTTCTTGTATGCCAGACATATGGAGATAGTACGGTTGATTTAGCTAAAGCTGCAAGCCACAGTGAAGACTACAACTGCCTTCTCTGGAAGTGGCTAACGACTTCTGGAGAAACGAAACTTAGCTTAGGAAAACACATTAAAAGGTTGTTTGTCACAAGATAGGTGGAGTATGTGTCACGCGGAAAGGTTGTTTGTCTCTGCCTATAAAGACTGACCGAATGTAACCAAGTCAGGCGAGACTCATACAGATGCTGGTCCTCTGTGAGACGCTCCCTCATAAGAGAATAAAATCAGGCAACCGTCGAACAACTAAGTGTGGACACTGAATTTATTTATTCACAGCCTTTGATAAGATTCTACATTTATTCCATTTTCTCTCACGTCTTAGCAAAACAGTTAGCCACGTTACAGTTAACCCAGGGTTCTACCGTAGTACAGTATGTCGATGATTTACTTTTGGCTAGTCCATCCTTGACAGCAAATCAAAAGGACACTAACGCTTTGCTGCAGGCATTACACTCCTGGGGGTATGCGATTCCCAAACGGAAGGTGTCTGAGGGCTGTGAGACCGTTAAGTTCCTAGGGATTATGCTTACTGCCCAGGAGCGTGCCCTCACCATAGATCGTACGGTGCCTATTGGTAGCTACGTGACGCCGACTACCCCTAAGCAGATGCAGGCTTTCCTCGGACTTATTAATTTCTGTCGACAATGGATCCCGGATGTCGCTGCCTACATTAAACTTCTGTCTCCACTTTCTTCTGTCAAGGCACCCCAACATTTTGCGCTCACTGAGGAGCAGCTGCAAGCCTTTACATCACTCCGTGAAGCCGTGATAAGTGCTCCAGCACTCGGGAGACCTCTCTACGACCGACCATTTCATCTGTATGTTACTATTACTGACGGGTGCGCCTCTGGGGTTCTCACCCAGTACCACGTGACGAGCCGTTGCCTATTTCTCCTCACCTTTGGACTCGGTGGCTCTCACCTTCCCGCCGTGTTTGCAATTACTCCCCGCCATTCATGTCTTGCTGGGAGCATCGGCCAATTTGACATTACACCATCCGGTTGTGGTATATACCACCCATACTATTTTACAGCTGCTTAACCAACCGCCACGCAGTCACCTCTCCAGTGCTCGCCAGCAGAAGTATGAACTTGCTCTTTTAGATAATCCAGCTCTGACTTTTCACACCATTAATCCTTCAGCCTTCCTCCCTCCGGAGGAGGCACCTCCTCATGATTGTATTGCTCTGACAGAATTGGCCTTACAGATGACAGCCACCATATCGGACATGGCACTGTTGAATGCCCGGAATATTTATGTGGATGACTCCTCTTTGGTAATAGATTGTGGACAACGACGTGCTGCTTATGCAGTTGTGGAAGACGGGGCAACCCTTGAATGCGCCTTTTTCAGTATATCTCACTCTGCCCAGCAAGCCGAATTATTTGCCCTCACGCGGGCCTGCCATCTTTGCGCTGGCCAACGTGCTAATATTTATACCGACTCACGATATGCCTTTGGAGTTGCACATGATTTTGGTGCCTTGTGGCAGCACAGGGGCTTTTTGACTGCAGCAGGCACTCCTATTAAAAATGCTCTGTTTGTTCAAAATCTACTGGCGGCTTTAACACTCCCAAACACTTTGGCTGTCATTAAATGTAATTCGCATACATCTGCCAAGGATCCCGATTCTGTCGGGAATGCATTGGCTGACACATTGGCACGCACAGAAGCCCTGACCCCTACCCTTTTAGTCCCTTCAGGCGAACAACAACAGTTTTCTGTAACTACCGCTATGACCAGTGTTTCGGAACTCTGCCAGCTTCAGGGGGACGCCCCCGAGGCTGAGAGACACCAGTGGAGCCAGGATGGGTGTTCCCCTCGCGAATCTGACTCGCTTTGGGTTACTGCCTCTGGCAAAGTTTGTGTCCCTAACGCGCTTTTACCTGTTTTGTTGCATTATGTGCACTCTCTTACCCATGCTGGTAAGAGGGGAATGTTGGATGTAATAAATGCTACATGGTATCACCCCAAAATGAGTAGAGGGGTGACGAAAATTACTGCTGAATGTGTGATCTGTGCAAAGAACAACCCCGGTCGTACGGTTCTGACGGAGCCACGAACCATGTCACTATCCCGGCGACCATTTGAATGTTTACAAATTGATTTTATTGAATTACCACGGAACAACATGAGGCTGACATGGGGATTGTGTATTATATTAACCCTTGGTAGTCAGGTAGAAGGTCGAACCTCGGGTCTCGGACGAACAAATCATTTTCTTTCTTTATGTCAGACATATGCTTCAAAGGTGGAACGGTCTGCCTGTTGGGTATGTGCCCAGGTTCCAACACATGGTAGAAGCATGATGCCTCTTTACCCGGTCCCCTTTACTCCGAGTGAAGTCAGGTCTGCCCGGGTCTTTTTGAATCACTCACAGAGCCCTGGCCCCAATAATTGGTGTACGGATTATGAAAACCAATCGGATGACTGTGGATGTCAGTGTTTTAGTGGGTGGTCCTTGAGACCCTATCTTAATCAAACACAGGAAAATTGGCCCCGGATACAGATTAATTCTCCTCATGACTCTCCAGAAACGCCAATAAATACAACCTGTTTCTGTAGAATGGGATCTAGACCAAATGAAGTTAGCCTGTCTGTGGGATTCAGCACATGCACCCATATCAGTACTGCTGTAAGGGGTTTCTGCGCCGAGCTTTCGCCCGACCTAAGGTCCCCGTGCCTTGCTCTGATCCCTTGACCAGGCCGCGCACACTGGTTCCCCGTGAGTGGTTCGACCCACTCACCCCCTACGGTTCTAGACACTGGACTTAGATGCAGGAGCGTTTATAGTGCAGAAAATTCAACCAGACCAGATTTGAAGACCAGGGTTTAAATGGATAAGGCTTTTATTGAGCGCTTGGGACTATTGTCCATGAATACTTATACAGTTCTATAAGACATATCTATAAGACACATACCGAATTACATGAATACTTTTGACTATGAATTCTAAAACGCACAGTTCTACAAGACATATACACGACTGTAAGATGGGGAACGTACGACACATCGCAAAATTGACCAACACATATTCCTTTACACACCCACGTTTATTCAAACCACCCTCCCCTCTACACTAAACTATGTCCAGGATATGCAGGATCGGGGTACATGCTCACCATGGGGCTATTACTGGGGTTACTGGCTGTTCGTGCTGCTTCGCCGCTGCTTTCCGTGAGGGTCGTGCTTGTCCCCTGAGTTTCTTCCTTCCGTTTCTTGCGTTCCTTGCAGGTTTTCTTGCAGTATTTCTTCTCGAGTTGCGTGCCGGTTCCTCTCTCTTGCACCGCTTCTTCCTCCTGCATCCGTTTGACTTGAGTTTAAAACCCAAAAGTCGTGGCCAGTTATACTATTCTCACCCGTCCTATCTCCCGCCAGATCTTGGGATCTCTTTGTTTAAAAGATATGTTTTGAGTTTTCTCTCTGATCTGCGCTTATGTCCGGGGGTACCGGGGATGGCCAGATGGTGTTAATTGGTATTTCGTTGCGAGGTGATGGGTTTAACTGGTTTCCCATCACCTACCAGGTAGTTTTCTATGGGCTATTGTGCCCCCTTAACGAGATTAACTGTGTAGGTCGGCTTGGGGCATTGTGAGTATGCTGATGTCAGCACCCCAGTGTCTGGACTTCGAACTGGTTTCGCAGGTTTCTGCATGGCCAATACCCATCCATTGTTCTGGCCGTGGCTTTGCAGAAACCTAGAGACTGGGCTGTAAGGTTTTTACTTTTGTGGCTGGTCACGAGGTCCTGCAGCCATCTTAGGACCCACAGATTGTGACATCCCTTGGTAAACTGACCGCAGCCTTTCTCCGCTATCAGCCCCAGTCTCCCGTTTAAAATGTCCAAACTGCAGCTCTATGGTTTGGTGTTGCTTTCAGAATGAGGGAAAACTTCTCAAATCTTACAGTCCCTCCTGTTGATTTGCATAACCCCAGCTTATCGAATCAATTAAATAATGTGGTTGGCAATGTTTTCCCGATTCAGCTGGTGGGTGGAGGCCAGTGACAACATAGAGCTGATCGTGTACTTCAATGGCACGCTGGAGAAGCCCCACATCCACGAGTGGGTGAAGAAGCAGATCAACGACAGGAACACAGCCCAGCAGATCATCAGCCAGGTCCAGAACAAAGGCACTTCGCCTGTTTGTGAGCCATTGCATCCGCCTCACTCTTCTTCACTTCCGTATGAAGGGAAATACAAACTCGCAGGCTCGGCCTACAGGCATTCAAACATTAATTAATTAACGTGGAGATCCCCACCCTCAGTTTACATTTCATTGCTCTGGTGTGGGTTTGGGTGCAATACATGTCATTCAAATTGAAGGGCTCGAGGGACTTGCAGTAACAGCAACAATTTGTTGACATTCCTGTCCCAAACTAACATTCATTAAAAAAAAATCAGGCTGTCGATACTGCTCAGGATTATATCATAACAAGAAATTGTATTACTAAGCCATTGGAGGTCTGCATGTCCCACAGAGTTACTCCAGCATTTTGTGTCTATCAAAGTTTGGAGATTGTGTTTCTGCATATATCCAATCTAGTGTTCAGTATCAAGTTTCATTCAAATAGTTGCGCTATCATGTAACGTTTTGGCTGTATTTCAGACTCATACCCTATAAAATAAACATCACCATATTGATCTAATACTTCCGTGTTCAATGCGTGCTTCGTTGAACGATGACTCCTGAGGTAAGTGCTAAAAAATTTCTTCAAGTTAAAGTTTGACCACTCAATAACATTAATATTGTGTGTCTTTTGTTTCATCGACTGCTTTCACAACTGGAACACAACAGGTCCGTGAGTCGTGTTTCATTCAAATTGTTGCCATATTGCGTACCGTTTGGCTGCTTTCTGCTCAACCAATTGTTCAAGCACTTTTGATTGAAACATGCGCCTTAATTTAGTTCATCAAAGAAACTGACAAGTTACTAAAGAACCTTTGGTAACAGCAGGACCCAACAGGTCGATGGGTCATCGAGTATCCTTCTAAACCAGTCCTATCCATGACCCTGTGTAAATGTTTCTTAAACATTGCAATAGTACCTGCCTCAACTACCTCCTCTGGCAGGTCATTCCATACACCCACTGCCGTTTGTGTGAACCCCTCAGGTTCCTACTAAATCTTTCTCTCTCACCTTAAACCTATGTCCTCTGGTTCTTGATTCTCCTACTCTGGGCAAGAGGCTGTGCGCGTCTACCTGATCTATTCCTCTCGTGATTTTGTACACCTCTATAAGATCACCCCTCATCCTCCAAGGAATGCGCTCCAAGGAATAGGGCCCTCTGGAGGACCAGATCGTCAGTCTCCACGGTAGTTTTTGATAACCATCTTCATTATCTATGATGAGTGTGTGAAGGCACTGGCTCTATATTCGCTGGAGTTTAGAAGAATGAGGGGAGACCTCATTAAAACAAACAGAATAGTGAAAGGTTTGGATAGAGTAGATGTGGAGAGGATGTTTCCACTAGTGGGAGAATCTAGGACTAGAGGTCATAACCTCAGAATTAAAGGACGTTCTTTTATGAAGGAGATTAGGAGGAATTTCTTAAGTCAGAGGGTAGTGAGTCTGTGGAATTCTTTGCCACAGAAGGTTGTGGAGGCCAAGTCTATGAATATATTTAAGGTAGAGATAGATAGATTCTTTCTTAGTATGGGTGTCAAATGTTATGGGGACAAGGCAGGAGAATGGGATTAGGAGAGATAGATCAGCCATGATTAAATGGAGGAGTAGACTTGATGGGCCAAATGGCCGAATTCTACTACCACTCATGATCTTATGATACCAGCCACTGAAGTCCTAACACATAGTCCTAGTTGATGTATTTTTAAACTACAGGTGGGTACAGCCATGATCATCCATGATCACATTGAATGGCGGTGCTGGCTCGAAGGGCCGAATGGCCTACTCCTGCACCTATTGTCTATTGTCTATTGTCTACATACCTGGGATAGATCAAGCTGGAGGACCAAGAGTATTTTCATGAGATAATGTACTACAGGTTGGTGCTTCTGTTAGTGCTCTCATTGTATGGAGTGCAAGCTGTGTGAAAATGTCCCCAATATGGTAATTAATGTATGTTTATTCAGCTATCAGACTTCCTTTTTTGGTTGCATTATATTGACAGCAGGCAATATAAATGTTTGTGGGGCTCAAAGAGCTTGGCATTTTCTACAGTACATATCATTTCTGCAGTGACATGGTGAAAGCGCAGAGTGCTTACTAAACGGATCATTATTAACAGATAGGAAAGCTGTAAAAGTGGTTGGAGTTGAAATGTGATTCTTGCCTCCATCATGTCTTGTGATTTGTAAGCCTGAAGAAGGATTTTAGCTGATTAGGTAGGAACAGCAGATGCTGGTTGACACCGAAGATAGACACAAAATCCTGGAGTAACTCAACAGGACAGGCAGCATCTCTGGAGAGATTAAATGGGTGACGTTTTGGGTTGAGGCCCTTCTTTAATGTATTTTAAATGTTGGTTCTATTTGTCAATAATATATACCAATAGATGACAGAAGAGGCTGTATATTCAGGTTGTACAGTGCATTCAGAAAGTATTCAGACCCATTCACTTTTTCCACATTTTGTTACGTTACAGCCTTATTTTAAAATGGACTAAATTCTTTTTTTTATCATCAATCTACACACAATACCTCAGAATGAAGATGCGCTAACAGGTGTTTAGAGATTTTTGCAAAGTAATTAAGTCAAGTCAAGTCACATTTATTTGTCACATACACATACACGATGTGCAGTGAAATGAAAGTGGCAATGCCTGCGGATTGTGCACAAAAAAGAATTACAGTTACAGCATATAAATAAAGTTCATAAAGTTAATAAGTTACTATAGTTTCGAGAAAAATGTAGTCTCTGGGGTTATAAAAGTTGACAGTCCTGATGGCCTGTGGGAAGAAACTCCGTCTCATCCTCTCCGTTTTCGCAGCGTGACAGCGGAGGCGTTTGCCTGATTGTAGCATCTGGAACAGTCCGTTACTGGGGTGGCAGGGGTCCCTCATGATCTTGCTTGCTCTAGATCTGCACCTCCTGATTTATAGGTCCTGCAGGGGGATGAGTGTAGTTCCCATGGTGCGTTCTGCCGAACGCACTACTCTCTGCAGGGCCATCCTGTCCTGGGCAGAGCTGTTCCCAAACCAGACTGTAATGTTGCCGGACAGGATGCTCTCTACAGCCCCAGAGTAGAAGCAATGAAGGATCCTCAGAGACACTCTGAATTTCCTCAGTTGTCTAAGGTGGTAAAGGCGCTGCTTTGCCTTACCCACCAGTGCGGCAATGTGCGTTGTCCACGTCAGATCCTCTGTGATGCGGACTCCCAAGTATTTAAAACTGCTCACCCTAATTGAGCTT
Organism: Rhinoraja longicauda; assembly: GCF_053455715.1. Classification (NCBI taxonomy): domain Eukaryota; kingdom Metazoa; phylum Chordata; class Chondrichthyes; order Rajiformes; family Arhynchobatidae; genus Rhinoraja; species Rhinoraja longicauda. The sequence continues at coordinate 17,713,290 of NC_135981.1, forward strand.
AGGTTCATCCTGTTTCCATTGATTATCCTTGAGATGTTTCTATAACTTGATTGGAGTCCACCAGTGGTAAAGTAAATTGATTGGACATGATTTGGAAAGGCATACACCTGTCTATATAAGGTCCAACAGTTGACAGTGCATGTCAGAGCAAAAACCAAACCATGAAGATGAAGGAATTGTCCGTAGACCTTCGAGACGGCACAGTGGCGCAGCGATAGAAATGCTGTCTTACAGCGAATGCAGCGCCGGAGACTCAGGTTCGATCCTCACTACGGGCGACGTCTCTACGGAGTTTGTACGTTCTCCCCGTGACCTGCGTGGGTTTTCTCCGAGATCTTCGGTTTCCTCCCACACTCCAAAGACATACAGGTATGTAGGTTAATTGGCTGGGCAAATGTAAAAATTGTCCCTAGTTTGTGTAGGATAGTGTTAATGTGCGGAGATCGCTTGGCGGCGTGGACCCGGTGGGCCGAAGGGCCTGTTTCCGCGCTGTATCTCTAAATCTAAAAAAATCTAAAGAGACAGGATTGGGTCGAGACACAAATCTGGGGAAGGGTATAAAACAATTTCTGCAGCATTGCAAGTCCTGAAGAGCACAGTGATTAATGCTATTGATTAATGCAAGATGAAACGTTACGGGTTCATATTAATTTTACTTGCAGTAATATCTGTTTCCATAATAGTTGTATTCCAATATAAATATAAGGTTAAAATAGATTATTTAAATAAAGATACAAATGAAAATGGTGTTAAGGAAGATGGTCAAACCAGAGTGGAGAATATTCCAAAGGGAATTTGGACAATAAATTCTATTGGACGGCTTGGCAACCAGATGGGGGAATTTGCAACACTGTATGCTTTGGCCAAGTTGAATGGTCATCAGGCCTACATTTTGCCTCCCATGGCCAATTATCTGTCTCCTATCTTTAAAACTACTCTTCCAACCCTCCATGAAAGTTTGATCAAAAAATTACCCTGGAAGACTTATGGACTCCATGACTGGATGGATGACGGGTATCGTAATATTTCAGGGAACTATCGAATGTTCATGGGATATCCGTGCTCCTGGACCTTCTATCATCACCTACGAGAAGAAATTCTCCGCGAGTTCACCTTTCATGACTTTATCACGGAAGAGACAAATGTATATCTGAGACGCATCGGGGGAGAGCGAAAGAATGTGACTTTTGTTGGTGTTCATGTTCGAAGGGGTGATTATGTACGTGTCATGCCACAAGTTTGGAAAGGGGTCTTGGCTGATAAGAAATATTTAGAAAAAGCAATGACTTACTTCAGAAATAAATACAAGAATGTTATTTTTGTGGTGACAAGTGATGGAATGGATTGGTGCAAGCAGAACATCAATAATTCCAAAGGGGATGTTTTCTTTTCAGATACTTCGAACAGTCCAGGTCAAGATCTTTCTATTCTTGCTCATTGTAATCACACTATAATGACGATAGGGACATTTGGTTACTGGGCAGGGTACCTCGCTGGTGGGGAGACTATTTTCCTCGATAACTTCACTCTGCCTGATTCACCATTTCTAAAGCTATTTAAGTACAAAGCAGCTTTCTTACCTCAATGGATTGGAATTCCAGCTGATCTCACACCTCTTCTGACAAACACTATCAGTACCAAAAAAAAACAATGATTAAATTAACCAAGCATTCTTAATTCATAGTGTCATACAGCGTGGAAAGAGGCCCATCAGCCCAACTTGCCCATGCCAAACAAGACGCCCCATCCACATTAGTCCCACCTGCCCACCTTTGGGCCATCTCTCTCTCACCTTTTCCTATACACCTACCTGTCCAAATGTCTTTTAAATGTTCTCATTGTATATGCCTCAACTACCTCCTCTGCGAGCTCTCTCCATATACCCACCACCCTCGGTGTGGAAGACTTTGACACTCAGGGGAAACTATTAAATCTATTAATAGTTTAAATGGAACTATTTAAATCTTTCCCCTCTCACCTTACACTGGGTAAAACACTCTGTGCATTCACCCTATCAGTTCCCCTCGTGATCTTATACACCCCTATAGAATCACCCCTCAACCTCCTGCGCTCCATGAAATAAACCCCGAGCCTGCCCAACCTCTCACAACAGCACAAGTCCTCGTAAATCTTCTTTGCAGCCTTTCCAGCTTCACGACATCCTTCCTATAGTGGGGTGACCAAAACTGAACACAATGCTCTAGGATACAAGAAACGGCAGATTCTGGAAGTCAGGCAGCTTCTGTGGAGGGAATGGGTAGGTGACAAAATTGGCTGGCACTCTTATTCTGACACATAGATTGGGTGGGGTTGAGGGAAAAGCTGGAAAAGAGGTGGGGGTGGGACAAAGCCTGGTAAAAGATAGGTTGGTGTAGTTGAGGGCTTGATTGTCAGATGGGTTGTGTAAATGACAAAGGCTTCAGGTGCAAAGGGTGTCAGATAAGGAGAGAAGAGGAAGAGTGAAATGTAAAGAGTGGGGAGGGGGAACACACAGGAGACGGGAGCCGGGGAAATTGGGGGTATAAAAAGGAAATAAGGGAGATGAGAGATGGGAGAAGTGTGTACAAATGAGGGGAAAGAAGAAGGCTGGCTGCAGGGATAACAGGGGCTGCCAGATCCATTTGTGTTTTATCATTAATTGTATGTTTTTGTGCTGAATGGTTATTTTTAAGAACAATTCATTATTATGGCCCTTTAACCATTTTTCCAGAAACGAATCATAGCTTGTCACAAATCATGAAAACTCAAGTATATTTAAAACTCTCCTCACTTAAAAGCCCGTAAAGGAAGGGACCAGAAGATGGTTTAGTAGTTATGTCTTAAAACGTTATCCTCAACTAAAATTACAGATGAACCAATTCTAACTCATATGTTCAGGAAAGGAAATTCTGGGGAAATTGTTCATTTAATAGCATAAGCATGTCTGCATCCCCATCTCTTCATTACAGTGAATGAGCACAGACATTGTGTGCCAAAGAACCTGATCCTAAGTTGTACACTTCTACTATCTTTGTTCTAAACCCCATGCACCCAAATGCAAGCAATTAATATGGTACATCGAAGAAAGGCACATGTTCCAGCACTATACTCCACCTCCCTCTCCCTAGTCCCGTCCAAAGAACAATTGTTCACCCTAACTCTCTAACAGGGAAATATTTCATTACAGCTCTTTTTATTTCATAAGCAAACAAAAAAAGTGATTATTAACGGATGTCATTCTATATACAGTATATAATTTGTATTATATTTGATGTTGTGGGAATTAGTTTCTAAGAAATAAACTTTTGTGTGGCTCTTAATAGAAGTGTTTCATCCATCTACAAGAGTATTATCTGAATGGTGTCAAGTTAGGAAAAGGGGACATACAATGAGATCTGGGTGTCCTAGTGCATCAGTCACTGAAAGGAAGCATGCAGGTACAGCAGGCAGTGAAGAAAGCCAATGGAATGTTGGCCTTCATAACAAGAGGAGTTGAGTATAGGAGCAAAGAGGTCCTTCTGTAGTTGTACAGGGCCCTAGTGAGACCGCACCTGGAGTGCTGTGTGCAGCTTTGGTCGCCACATTTGAGGAAGGATATTCTTGCTATTGAGGGCGTGCAGCTAGGGTTTACTAGGTTAATTCCCGGAATGGTGGGACTGTCGTATGTTGAAAGACTGGAGCGACTAGGCTTGTATACACTGGAATTTAGAAGGATGAGAGGAGATCTTATCGAAACGTATAAGATTATTAAGGGGTTGGACACGTTAGAGGCAGGAAACATGTTCCCAATGTTGGGGGAGTCCAGAAAAAGGGGCCACAGTTTAAGAATAAGGGGTAGGCCATTTAGAACTGAGATGAGGAAAAACCTTTTCAGTCAGAGAGTTGTGAATCTGTGGAATTCTCTGCCTCAGAAGGCAGTGGAGGCCAATTCTCTGAATGCATTCAAGAGAGAGCTAGATAGAGCTCTTAAGGATAGCGGAGTCAGGGGGTATGGGGAGAAGGAAGGAACAGGGTACTGATTGAGAGTGATCAGCCATGATCACATTGAATGGCGGTGCTGGCTCGAAGGGTCGAATGGCCTCCTCCTGCACCTATTGTCAATTGTCTATTGAAGTCTGATTCTTGCCTCTATTATTTCACGTGATTTGTATGTTTGAAGGAGCATTTGAAATGTTTCTATTTGCAGGTAATGCATACCACTAGATGGCAGAATTAGCCCTGTATTAGCATTGTTGTATATGCAGAGACAATGCTGGAGTCCTCAGTAAAAGAATGTCAACAGGTCAGGCTACCTCTGAGGAGGAAATGTATGGTCAACGATTCAGGTCGGGTCAGATCTTCTGACTGTGAAGAGATGGGGAGATCAGATAACTATGGTGGTTATTGTGTAATGAGATAGGATTAATTATCAACATTAATGACTGTTAAATTAAAGGTGAATGTTATGAAACTGGATTGTCAATGACTTTAATTTGAAGACTGCAAGGCTGAAATACACTTTGTACTCTTTCCGATTTGACACAAAGCTTCAAATACTGTAGAAATAGCATAGGTAGCTGTGGCAAGTTAAGACATGTACGTCATTTAAGACATGTACGTGAATAGGAAAAGGTTCAAGGGATATGGGCTAAAACGCATAAATGGGACTTGTTTAGATGGAGCATCTTGGTCACCATGGATGAATTGAGTTGAAGGGCCTGTTTTCGTGCTGTATGATTGTATGCTTCCCTCTATGGCTCTAACTGTTGCACTACAATATTGACATCAGTATTCTGCACTTTGTAACTTTCCCTTTGCACTGCCTAATGCACTACATTATGGTGCTTTATCTTTGTTACTACATCCAAATAATCCCCATTTACCCATGTAGGCCAACAACGTGATACCTCATCGACACGGTAACCTATGCTCTCATCCTATCTGATGTTCCCTTTGCCTTGTCCATTTCACACAACACATTCTCTATATTTTTAAATTTCTCTTACCTTTATTTGAAAAAGAATCTTCAACCCAAAACATTAATTCTGTTTCTCTATCCTCACTTGCTGTGCAGGAAAAAAAAATGCAGATGCTGGTTTAAATCGAAGGTAGACACAAAATGCTGGAGTAAGTCAGTGGGTCAGGCAGCATCTCTGGAGAGAAGAAATGGGTGACGTTTCAGGTCGAGACCCTTCTTCAGACTGATGTCAGGGGAGTGGGCGGGACAAAGATAGAATGTAGTTAGAGACAGGAAGACTAGTGGGAGAACTGGGAAGGGAGAGGGATAGAAAGGGAGAGCAGGGACTATCTGAAGTTAGAGAGGTCAATGTTCATACCGCTGGGGTGTAAACAACCCAAGTAAAATATGAGGTGCTGTTCCTCCAATTTCACTGGGGCTCACTCTGACAATGGAGGAGGCCCAGGACAGAAAGGTCAGACTGGGAGTGGGAGGGGGAGTTGAAGTGCTGAGCCACCGGGTGATCAGGTTGGTTAAGGCGGACTGAGCAAAGGTGTTGAGCGAAATGATCGCTGAGCTTGTGCTTGATCTCACCGATGGAGAGGAGTTGTCACCTGGAACAGCAGATACAGTAGGTGACATTGGAGGAGGTGCAGGTGAACCTCTACCTCACCTGGAATTACTGTTTGGGTCCTTAGATGGAGTCGAGGGGGGAGGTAAAGGGACAGGTGTTGCATCTCCTGCGGTTGCTGGGGAAAGTACCTGGGGAAGGGGTGGAATGGTCTCTGTACATCTTTGGCGTGTGGGAGTAATCCGAAAATCTCTGAGAATACCCAAGCAGGTCACAGCGAGAATGGGGAAAACCATCAGTACAGATGGTACCAGTAGTCAGGATCGAACCTGGGTCTCCGGTGCTGTAAACCTGCAACTCGACTGCTGCACCACCATGTCACCTGTGCACGATGACACCCTCTATGACTCTAACTGTTGCATTATAATACTGGCACCAAGCACTCTGTACATTTCCTTCGCTGTCAAAGCACCATCTAAGTTAGGTCCACTCCCAGGTGGAGTCTAAGTTTGCAGCATTCAAGTCAAACGCTCTCCAATGGTCCAAGAAACCTATCCACCAAAACCAAGTTTGTGGTAAGGCATTTACACTATTGCAGGCAACTAATCAAAGGTGAGCAGTATCGCTGGCAACAATGAGTCACCCCCCTATGAGTTTACATCATTTTATACCCACCTTCAATAGAAGGACGGTGGAGGAACATTGCCTGCCCCACCTATTTCAGGTGTGCCTGTACCACCAGCTCCTGCAGCAGATATAAGATTGGCCTTCCGGAGCGTGAATTCACGGAATGTACCTGGTCTGGATGGAGTCCCTGGCCTTGTCCTCAGGATGTGTGCGGACCAGCTGGCAAATGTATTTGCAGACATCTGTAATCTTTCACTACTCTGTTCTGAATCCCCACCTACCTCAAGAAGATCACTATCTTCCCAATGCCAAAGAAAGGTAAGGTAGCGTGCTTTAATGATTACCGTCCAGTGGCACTAACATCCACCATCATAAGGTGTTTTGAAAGACTGGTGATGCTGCACATTACCTCCAGTCTCTCAGCCAGCCTTGATCCACCGCAGATAGACACAAATTCAACGGGTCAGGCAGCATCTCGGAGAAAAGTAACAGGTGACGTTTTGGATCGAGACCCTCCTTTGGACTGAGGAAGTCCTATCTGAAGAATGGTCTCAACCCGAAACGTCACCTATTCATCTCCAGAGATGCTTTTTAAAAAATATTATCAAAATAAACTTTATTCAGAGTAAAAAAATATACAAAACAGGTACTGTGCAAAATTTCTTTCGACACCCTCGGAGGTTATACGTAGATTCAATGCGTCGTATCATAGTGTTTACTCGTGTGGCCCCCTGTGGTGGAATCTCTTCCCTTATTTGAGGGGCGTCCCCAACTCACTCTGCCCCCCAATGTCCAGTATCGGAAGGACCCTGGACTGTTGCCCTCCCCTGCAGAGCTTTTGCTGTTGGCTGCACCAAGCTTCAGCGTGTCCAGAGATACTGCCTGTCCTGCTGAGTTACTCCAGCATTTTGTGTCTATCTTCGGTGTAAACCAGCATCTGCAGTTCCTTCATTCACATTTGATCCACTGCAGATTTGGTTATCGACACAAGAGGTCGACTGCTGACACAATCTCCCTGGCTCGAAACTCACCTGACACATAGACACCAAGGTCTCCTACGTTAAAGAGCCTGTGTTGTCCAGGTAACTGTGGGAGTCAGTGGACATCAGTGAATAGTTGGTGCCCTGTCATTGGAAGTTGATTGATCACAAAACCAAAATAGAAGTAGGGGGTAGAGTTGAAAAAAATTGCTGATAAATGCAGCAAATTTTTAATTGATACTAGACCAAGTGGACCCGTTGGGCCCATTCCTCGTAGGTTTTCCATTGTGACTTGGGAAAATCGCGTTTCTTCTTTAAAAATAAATAGCTTTTTTTAAAAAATAAAATAAAACTCAATGAAATAAATATGCTATGTAAAATAAAGAGGCCAAGAGGAATCCGAGGTCTTTCCCCGAGGCCGGGTGGGAAGTGTCTCCCGAGGCCATGGGCAGGGGGGTGGGACAGGGAAGGGGAGAGGGTACCACTCACCTAGGCCCCGTTGCGCCAGTGCTGCAGCCAGTGCGAGCCGTGGACCCAAAGCCTCTCCTGCATTGGTCTAGAACCCTCACCCCACCACTCACCCTTTGTTTAAAATACTTTTTTTTAAATGAAATGAATCTCAAGGAAATAAAGATCCTAGGTAAAATAAAGAGGTCAAGCGGGAGGTTGTGGCCAATCAATGGAGTGTACGTGGGGGTGAACGGCAGGAGCAAATCAGGACTTGCCGGGGAGCAATCAGAGCGGGTGGCTTCAACGTTGCTCCCACATGGGAGCCTGACCAATCGGGCATCCAGCGAGAGGTCTTAGCCAATCAATGGACCCCACAGGGGGGGGTGAACGGCAGGAGCAAATCAGGATGCGCTGGCGACCAATCAGAGCAGGGAGCGTCGGTGCTTCCCCCACGTGGGGACTCGGGCCAATCGGACGTCGAGTAGGAGGTCGTAGCCAATCAATGGGGTAGGCCATTTAGAACGGAGATGAGGAAGAACTTTTTCAGTCAGAGAGTGGTGAAGGTGTGGAATTCTCTGCCTCAGAAGGCAGTGGAGGCCAGTTCGTTGGATGCTTTCAAGAGAGAGCTGGATACTCTTAAGGATAGCGGAGTGAGGGGGTATGGGGAGAAGGCAGGAACGGGGTACTGATTGAGAGTGATCAGCCATGATCGCATTGAATGGCGGTGCTGGCTCGAAGGGCTGAATGGCCTACTCCTGCACCTATTGTCTATTGTCTATTGTCTATTGTCTAAAACTGTGTCATGATGAGCTGCAATGAGGTTCTCCATCTAGAAACAAGATACCATGGTTTCATTCTCATTAAAGGCACTAAAGATTGTTAAACAATGACCTGTATTTATTTAGATTCACCTCTTCTTCCCTTATTATAAAGCAAATTTGGCAAAAATCCCATTTAAACTGAGTGGCAAATGCATGCAAGAATTCAAAGTTGAACGAGTGTAAATATATGTCTCTTGTGTACATCGTTGCCGCTTGTTGCATGTTGCTGTTATTTGGGACTGACATTGGTATTGGCTTATCATTGTCAGATGTACCATGATTGATAAAAATACTTTTAATCCCTTCATCCAAGTCATTAATGTATATTGTAAATAGCTGCGGTCCCAGCACCGAGCCTTGCGGTACCCCACTAGTTACTGCCTGCCATTCTGAAAGGGACCCATTTATCCCCACTCTTTGCTTTCTGTCTGTCAACCAATTTTCTATCCATGTCAGTACCCTACCTCCAATACCATGTGCTCTAATTTTGCCCACTAATCTCCTATGTGGAACCTTGTCAAAGGCTTTCTGAAAGTCAAGGTACACCACATCCACCGGCTCTCCCCTGTCAATTTTCCTAGTTACATCCTCAAAGAATTCCAGAAGATTAGTCAAGCATGATTTCCCCTTCGTAAATCCATGCTGACTCAGAACGATCCTGTTACTACTATCCAAATGCTCCCCAATTTTGTCTTTTATAATTGACTCCAGCATCTTCCCCACCACTGATGTCAGACTAACTGGTCTATAATTTCCCGTTTTCTCTCTCCCTCCTTTCTTAAAAAGCGGGTCAACATTTAGAGTACCATGACCAGTTTTGGGCACCATGTTGCAGGATTAATGTTGTCAAGCTGTAAAGGGTGCAGAAATAATTCATGAGGATATTGCCCAGACTTGAGAGTCAGAGTTAAATGAGAGGTTGAGCAAGCTAGGACTCTATTCTTGGAGCACCTTTGCTATTTCTACAGTATTTGAAGCTTTGTGTCAGATCAGAAAGAATACAAAGTGTATGTCAGCCTTGCAGTCTTCAAATTAAAGTCATTGACAATCCAGTTTCAAGTAACATTCACCTTTAATTTAACAGTCACCTTTAAAGAGAGTTAGTATCATCATCAATGCTGACTGCTGGTGAAAATTGCAGACATTTCTTTTCAACTAGGAGTTTGTCGGCATTGAATTAAACAGTGTATACAATCTCGATGTGACCAGGAATTAAATGTAGAGAATGATAAGAGGATAGATTGTTAGAAACAGAGGTACGAATTAGTGATAACACATTGATCAAATTGGACCAAGACTCTGCAGCGATGGGGATAACAGATAACTATATTGGTTATTGTATAATGAGACAGGATTAATTATCAACTCTGATATGCCATTACTTGGGAATGAGTGTTGGTGACAACATAAGACATTGGAGCAAAATGAAGCCATTTGGCCCACCGAGTGTGCTCCGTCATTGAGTCATGGCTGATGTTTTTTCCCTCTCAACCCCATTCTCCTGCCCTCTCCCCATCACCTTTGACACCCTTACTAACTAAGAATCTATCAATCTCCACTTTAATAATACCCAACGACTTGGCCTCCACCGCCGTCTGTGGCAAGACCAGGAGCCATCAAATGCTCTTCACACATTAATGCAATAATCTGCAGGATCATTCTCGCAAACCTGCTCTGGACTCTCCAATGGCAGCACATCCCTCCTCAGATACAGGGCCCAAAACTGCTCACAATGTGGTCTGACCAGCACCTTATAAAGCCTCAGCATTACATCCTTACTTTTACACTCCCGTCCTATCCTAATGAATGCTAACATCGTATTTGCCTTCCAGCACTCCCAGGTCCCTTTGCATTTGCGATTTCTGAATCTTCTCCCAATTTAGAAAATATCTACGCTTTTATTCCTTCTACCAAAGTGCATGACTGCACACTGTGTTACACTGTATTCCATCTGCCACTTCTTTGCCCACTCTCCCAACCTGTCCAAGTCCTTCTGCAGCCTCCCTGCTTCTTCAACAATACCTGACCCTCCACCTATCTTCGTATCATCCACAAACTAGGCCACAAAGGCCTCAATTCCATCATCCAAATCATGAACTTATAACGTGAGGTGTAGCGGACCCAACACTGACACCTGCGGAATACCACTCGTCACTGGCTGCCAACCAGCAAAGGCCTCCATTATTCCCACATTTTCCCTTCCACCAGTCAGCCAATCTTCTATGCAAACTAGTAACTTTTGCTCTGGGCTTGTTTAGCAGCTACGTGTAGAACCTTATCAAAGGCTGTGAATAAATAAATTCAGTGTCCACACTTAGTTGTTCGACGGTTGCCTGATTTTATTCTCTTATGAGGGAGGGTCTCACAGAGGACCAGCATCTGTATGAGTCTCGCCTGACTTGGTTACATTCGGTCAGTCTTTATAGGCAGAGACAAACAACCTTTCCGCGTGACACATACTCCACCTATCTTGTGACAAACAACCTTTTAATGTGTTTTCCTAAGCTAAGTTTCGTTTCTCCAGAAGTCGTTAGCCACTTCCAGAGAAGGCAGTTGTAGTCTTCACTGTGGCTTGCAGCTTTAGCTAAATCAACCGTACTATCTCCATATGTCTGGCATACAAGAAGAAGTGTCTCATCGGTGTTTTTTCTGTAAGCCATGCAACATAGTTTTACTCACAAAGGCCTTCTGAAAATCCAAGTAAATCTACTGCCTCTCATTTGTCTATCCTGCTTTATATTTCCTCAAAGAAGTCCAACAAATTTGTCAGGCAAGATCTCCCCTTAACAAAACCATGCTGACTTCAGCCTACTGTCTCATGTGCTTCCAAGTACTCCGAAACATCATGCTTTATAATAGACCCTAAAATCCCAAACGTCAAATATTAGATGGCATGAGTTTAGGGTGAGATGGGGAAAGTTTAAAGGAGATTAGCAAGGCAAGAATTTGATGGTGTGTGGAGCAAGTGCAAGTTGGTAGAAGCAGACATGACAACCATGTTATTGAGGTACAGAGATAATAGAGACACGGACAGGCAAAGAATAGTGGGACATGAGTCCAGCAAATGCCAAAAGGATTGGGTCAGATTGATCATAAGACCATATGTGATAGGAGTAGAATTAGGCCATTTGGCCCATTAAGACTACTACACCATTCAATCATGGCTGATCTATCTCTCCTTCCTAACCCCGTTTTCCTGCCTTCTCCTCAAAACCTCTGGCACCCATAGAAATCAAGAATCTATCTATCTCTGCCTTAAATATATCCACTGACTTTTGCCTCCATAGCCTTCTGTGGCAATGATTTCCACGTATTCACCACCGTCTGACTAAAGAAATTTCCTCCTCAGCTTCCTAAATGAACATCCTTTAATTCTGAGGCTATGTCCTCTAGTGCTAGACTCCCACTAGTGGAAACAACCTCTCCACATCCAAATCGTCCACATTGACATCTTTGTTGGCGTAGACATAATGGCTAAAGGCTGTGTTCCTCTTCTGAGTTTAATTGTTTGCTGTTTGTTGTTCAATGCATTGCTCGGGAACTGTTTTGCATTTGGAATATTGTGGTGCATTTCTGGTCACCCTTTTAAAGGAAGGATAGAAACATAGAAACATAGAAGATAGGTGCAGGAGGAGGCCATTCGGCCATCGAGCCAGCACCGCCATTCATTATGATCATGGCTGATCTTCCACAATCAATAACCCGTGCCTGCCTTCTCCCCACATCCCTTGATTCCACTAGCCCCGAGAACTCTATTTAACTCTCTCTTAAATCCATCCAGTGATTTGGCCTCCACTGCCCTCTGTGGCAGAGAATTCTACATATTCACAACTCTCTGGGTGAAAAAGTTATTTCTCACCTCTGTTTTAAATGGCCTCCCCTTTATTCTTAGACTGTGCCTAGTCTTTTCAATCTTTCCTCATATGACAGTCCCGCCATCCCAGGCCAAGCAGCATCCCTGGAGGACATCGACAGGTGACATTTCGGGTCAGGACCCTCTTCATTCTGCAGACCCAAAAAGTTACCAGAGAAAGACCCAGAGTTGTCCAGAGATGCTGCCTGACCCACGGAGTTACTCCAGCACATTGTGTGTTTTTGATCTCATAAAACCACTGATGTATCTACATCCACCTCCACCCATGCGTTCCAGCCACCGCCACCAAACAAACTTAGTTGCAAAATGTAAACAAACGTAGTCGCAAAAAGCTTAGAATGGAAGAACTCACCCTTAATCTCGGAGATTAAAAAAGTTTATAACTCGGGAATTATAAACATTCATTGCACAATGTTACATATTTCGCAATGATTTTATTTCTTGAATTGTAGATGGATGAAACACTTCTATTAAGAGCCACACAAAAGTTTATTTCTTAGAAACTAATTCCCACAACATCAAATATAATACAAATTATATACTGTATATAGAATGACATCCGTTAATAATCACTTTTTTTGTTTGCTTATGAAATAAAAAGAGCTGTAATGAAATATTTCCCTGTTAGAGAGTTAGGGTGAACAATTGTTCTTTGGACGGGACTAGGGAGAGGGAGGTGGAGTATTGTGCTGGAACATGTGCCTTTCTTCGATGTACCATATTAATTGCTTGCATTTGGGTGCATGGGGTTTAGAACAAAGATAGTAGAAGTGTACAACTTAGGAACAGGTTCTTTGGCACACAATGTCTGTGCTCATTCACTGTAATGAAGAGATGGGGATGCAGACATGCTTATGCTATTAAATGAACAATTTCCCCAGAATTTCTTTTCCTGAACATATGAGTTAGAATTGGTTCATCTGTAATTTTAGTTGAGGATAACGTTTTAAGACATGACTACTAAATCATCTTCTGGTCCCTTCCTTTACGGGCTTTTAAGTGAGGAGAGTTTTAAATATACTTGAGTTTTCATGATTTGTGACAAGCTATGATTCGTTTCTGGAAAAATGGTTAAAGGGCCATAATAATGAATTGTTCTTAAAAATAACCATTCAGCACAAAAACATACAATTAATGATAAAACACAAATGGATCTGGCAGCCCCTGTTATCCCTGCAGCCAGCCTTCTTCTTTCCCCTCATTTGTACACACTTCTCCCATCTCCCATCTCCCTTATTTCCTTTTTAAACCCCCAATTTCCCCGGCTCCCGTCTCCTGTGTGTTCCCCCTCCCCACTCTTTACATTTCACTCTTCCTCTTCTCTCCTTATCTGACACCCTTTGCACCTGAAGCCTTTGTCATTTACACAACCCATCTGACAATCAACTACACCAACCTATCTTTTACCAGGCTTTGTCCCACCCCCACCTCTTTTCCAGCTTTTCCCTCAACCCCACCCAATCTATGTGTCAGAATAAGAGTGCCAGCCAATTTTGTCACCTACCCATTCCCTCCACAGAAGCTGCCTGACTTCCAGAATCTGCCGTTTCTTGTATCCTAGAGCATTGTGTTCAGTTTTGGTCACCCTACTATAGGAAGGATGTCGTGAAGCTGGAAAGGCTGCAAAGAAGATTTACGAGGACTTGTGCTGTTGTGAGAGGTTGGGCAGGCTCGGGGTTTATTTCATGGAGCGCAGGAGGTTGAGGGGTGATCCTATAGGGGTGTATAAGATCACGAGGGGAACAGATAGGGTGAATGCACAGAGTGTTTTACCCAGTGTAAGGTGAGAGGGGAAAGATTTAAATAGTTCCATTTAAACTATTAATAGATTTAATAGTTGCCCCTGAGTGGCAAAGTCTTCCACACCGAGGATGGTGGGTATATGGAGAGAGCTCGCAGAGGAGGTAGTTGAGGCATATACAATGAGAACATTTAAAAGACATTTGGACAGGTAGGTGTATAGGAAAAGGTGAGAGAGAGATGGCCCAAAGGTGGGCAGGTGGGACTAATGTGGATGGGGCGTCTTGTTTGGCATGGGCAAGTTGGGCTGATGGGCCTCTTTCCACGCTGTATGACACTATGAATTAAGAATGCTTGGTTAATTTAATCATTGTTTTTTTTTGGTACTGATAGTGTTTGTCAGAAGAGGTGTGAGATCAGCTTGAATTCCAATCCATTGAGGTAAGAAAGCTGCTTTGTACTTAAATAGCTTTAGAAATGGTGAATCAGGCAGAGTGAAGTTATCGAGGAAAATAGTCTCCCCACCAGCGAGGTACCCTGCCCAGTAACCAAATGTCCCTATCGTCATTATAGTGTGATTACAATGAGCAAGAATAGAAAGATCTTGACCTGGACTGTTCGAAGTATCTGAAAAGAAAACATCCCCTTTGGAATTATTGATGTTCTGCTTGCACCAATCCATTCCATCACTTGTCACCACAAAAATAACATTCTTGTATTTATTTCTGAAGTAAGTCATTGCTTTTCCTAAATATTTCTTATCAGCCAAGACCCCTTTCCAAACTTGTGGCATGACACGTACATAATCACCCCTTCGAACATGAACACCAACAAAAGTCACATTCTTTCGCTCTCCCCCGATGCGTCTCAGATATACATTTGTCTCTTCCGTGATAAAGTCATGAAAGGTGAACTCGCGGAGAATTTCTTCTCGTAGGTGATGATAGAAGGTCCAGGAGCACGGATATCCCGTGAACATTCGATATTTCCCTGGAATATTACGATACCCGTCATCCATCCAGTCATGGAGTCCATAAGTCTTCCAGGGTAATTTTTTGATCAAACTTTCATGGAGGGTTGGAAGAGTAGTTTTAAAGATAGGAGACAGATAATTGGCCATGGGAGGCAAAATGTAGGCCTGATGACCATTCAGCTTGGCCAAAGCATACAGTGTTGCAAATTCCCCCATCTGGTTGCCAAGCCGTCCAATAGAATTTATTGTCCAAATTCCCTTTGGAATATTCTCCACTCTGGTTTGACCATCTTCCTTAACACTATTTTCATTTGTATCTTTATTTAAATAATCTATTTTAACCTTATATTTATATTGGAATACAACTATTATGGAAACAGATGTTACTGCAAGTAAAATTAATATGAACCCGCAATGTTTCATCTTGCTTTAATCAATAGAAATGCTCTTTGGCAAAACTATTTTCATGGAGTTTATGAGTTGTATCTTCTCTGTTCTTTCAATTTAGCTCAGTGCTTCTGAAAATAGATTTTTTTGAAATAAAACTATTAAAGTTTTCATTATTAAAAATTATTACAATAAAATTATTATTAATATTATTACATTTGAACAATTCCTCCAATTTGCAAATGTTTAATTTAGTTTAAACATACAGTGTGGTCACGGGAAGAATGTATATTTATTTCCAATTAACCTATTTCTGGAAAACAGAGGGAATAATTTGGTACAGAGATGAGACAGGGGTGAAGGATAGTCAATATTAAAGAGTATGACAGGCACTGTAGTTTGAATCTTGAGGTAACTACCAATTTCCTTTACAGTGGGACTCTCTGTATTTGCCTCTACCCTCCCCATCTGTCTGTCATGCTGCCCTGAAAAAGCAGCCAACATAATCATACCTCCAGATTCATGAACAAATTCTTCCCCACTGTTTACAGATGACTGAATGGTTCTCCCATAAACTACGGGTGTATCCAAATAATAGCATTTTTATCAATCATGGTACATCTGACAATGATAAGCCAATACCAATGTCAGTCCCAAATAACAGCAACATGCAACAAGCGGCAACGATGTACACAAGAGACATATATTTACACTCGTTCAACTTTGAATTCTTGCATGCATTTGCCACTCAGTTGAAATGGGATTTTTGCCAAATTTGCTTTATAATAAGGGAAGAAGAGGGTGAATCTAAATAAATACAGGTCATTGTTTAACAATCTTTAGTGCCTTTAATGAGAATGAAACCATGGTACCCTGTTTCTAGATGGAGAACCTCATTGCAGCTCATCATGACACAGTTTTAGACAATAGACAATAGACAATAGGTGCAGGAGTAGGCCATTCAGCCCTTCGAGCCAGCACCGCCATTCAATGCGATCATGGCTGATCACTCTCAATCAGTACCCCGTTCCTGCCTTCTCCCCATACCCCCTCACTCCGCTATCCTTAAGAGCTCTATCTAGCTCTCTCTTGAAAGCATCCAACGAACTGGCCTCCACTGCCTTCTGAGGCAGAGAATTCCACACCTTCACCACTCTCTGACTGAAAAAGTTCTTCCTCATCTCCGTTCTAAATGGCCTACCCCTTATTCTTAAACTGTGGCCCCTTGTTCTGGACTCCCCCAACATTGGGAACATGTTTCCTGCCTCTAATGTGTCCAATCCCCTAATTATCTTATATGTTTCAATAAGATCCCCCCTCATCCTTCTAATTGGCATGCAATAAAATTCCTTGTTCACATGAAGCTAGGAGTTAACAGTGTAAATATACATTATTGAATAATGCAACCAATGAACAGAATGAGTAAAACAGTAGAAGGGAAGCAGATCCCAGTGCAATGCAAATAGTGCCAAAAAATTAAAATACGGTACCAGTTTCCAGAATAACAAGTTTCCATTTGCTGCAGCTGTATTTATGCCGCTGGCCACACATGGGATTCAAGCTGGTTTCTTCTGCACACCAAGACGTCCCAATTTCCCAATTTGAATATTGATGCAAATCACAGATGCCAAGGTTGTCACTATTATCAGGGCCACTGAATGAACACAAATTAACTCAACGTCAACAAGCATTCATTTACACTTGATCACTCAAAAATTAAAAAAGGTTGTTAATAAAATAAAAATATCCAGAGCTTCTTTCTCATGGACACAAAGGTGTCGGGACGTCTATCAATTAAAAATGAGCAGCATTTATCAACAATTTTTTTCTACCATACCCCCCAACTTCTATTTTGATTTTTTTCTACCATACCCCCTACTTCTATTTTGATTTTGACTTGAATGCTGCAAACTTAGACTCCACCTGGGAGTGGACCTAACTTAGATGATGCATCGAAATATACAGAGTGCTTGGTGCCTGTATTATCATCGTATCATATATATACAGCCGGAAACAGGCCTTTTCGGCCCACCAAGTCCATGCCGCCCAGCGATCCCCGCACATTAACACTATCCCACACCCACTAGGGACAATTTTTACATTTACCCAGCCAATTTACCTACATACCTGTACGTCTTATAGTGCAACAGTCATAGAGGGAGTCATAGAGGACAGGCAACATGGTGGCACAGCAATAGAGTTGCTGCCTTACAGCGCCGGAGACCCGGGTTCGATTCTGAATCGCAGTGCCATCTGTATGGAGTTTGTACGGTCTCCCCATGACCTGCGTGGGTTTTCTCCAAGATCTTCAGATTACTCCCACACTCCAAAGACGTCCAGGTTTATAGGTTAATTGGCTTTGTATAAATATAAAGTTGTATGAATGTAAATTGTTCCTGTTAATCTGTGTAGCTGAGAGTTAATGGGCGGGGATAGCTGATTGGAGCAGACCCGGCCTGTTTCCGTGCTGTATCTCTAAAAACTAAAACTGAACTAAACACGGAAACAGGCTCTTCGGCCCAACTCGTCTACTGACAAAGATATCACATCTAAGCTAGTTCCATTTTCATTTACCCAGGTTTGGCCCACATCCCTCTAAACCTTTCCTATCCGTGCTCATGTTCCAGTCTTTTAAATGTTGTATAGTACCCACCTCAACTACTTTCTTTGCTTTGTTTAATCTGAATCTTTGTGCCAGATAGGAAGAAAGAGGACCTGTACTTCACTGCTGAAGTCTTCAAATTAAAGCCTTTAGCAACCCACTTCCAAGTACCATTCATCTTTCATGTAACACTCCCTGATCAGTTAGAAGCAACCCATGTCACACACACAGACCAAATACCCACACAACAATGTTGATAATTAATCCTTTCTCATTGCACAATAACCAACTGATCTCCCCATCCCTTCAGAGTCTGAAGAACAGTCCCGACCCAAAACATCACCTTTCCATTTCCTCCACAGATGCTGCCTGACCCGCAGAGTTTCTCCAGCAATTTGTCTTTTACTGAGGATTCCAGCATCCGCTGTTCCTTGTTGTATATACAAAGTGTATACTATGTTTTATGGTCTCGAGCCAAAACTTCACCTAATACTTTTCTCCAGAGATGCTGCTTTGCATATACAGTGCATTCAGAAAGTATTCAGGCCCCTTCACTTTTCCACATTTTGTACGTTACAGCCTTATTTTAAAATGAATTAAATTCTTTTTTTTTCATCAATCTAGCTCCTTTTCATATCTATTGGTAATTGCTTCGCTATATACATAGAACAATTAGGGGCCGGTGTGTAGGAGTCATTTACACTTAAATTAGTTACTGTCATTGTATTATGGCTATGTTTTATATTTCACTTCGATTCAGCTGGTCTTCTGACACCCTGTGCCTGGTTTCCTCCAGACGTGATGCTTGGCATTCAGGCCAAAGAGTTCAATCTTGGTTTCACCAGAGCAGAGAATCTTGTTTCACTTAGTCTGAGAGTTCTTTAGGTGCCTTTTGGCAAACTCCAAGCGGGCTGTCATGTGCCTTTTACTGAGGAGTGCCTTCCGTCTGGCCACTCTTCCATAAAGGTCTGATTGGTGGAGTGCTGCAGAAATAGTTGTCCTTCTGGCAGGTTCTCCCATCTTCACAGAGGAACTCTGGAACTCTGTCAGTGTGACCATCGGGTTCTTGGTCACCTCCCTGACCAAGGCTCTTCTCCCCCGATTGCTCAGATTGGCTGGATGGCCAGCTCTATGAAGAGTCCAGGTGGTTCGAAAGTTCTTCCATTTAAGAATGACGGAGGCCACTGTGCTCTTCAGGACCTGCAATGCTGCAGAAATTGATTTATACCCTTCCCCAGATTTATGTCTCGACCCAATCCTGTCTCTTTAGATTTTTTTAGATTTAGAGATACAGCGCGGAAACAGGCCCTTCGGCCCACCGGGTCCACGCCGCCCAGCGATCTTCGCACATTAACACTATCCTACACAAACTAGGGCCAATTTTTACATTTGCCCAGCCAATTAACCTACATAGCTGTATGTCTTTGGAGTGTGGGAGGAAACCGAAGATCTCAGAGAAAAGCCACGCAGGTCACGGGGAGAACGTACAAACTCCGTACAGACGGCGCCCGTAGTCAGGATCGAACCTGAGTCTCCGGCGCTGCATTCGCTGTAAGGCAGCAATTGAGCTGAATGATCAGCCATGATCATATTGAATGGCGATGCAGGCTCGAAGGGCCGAATGGCCTACTCCTGCACCTATTTTCTATGTCTATGTTTCTATGTTTCTATCGCTGCGCCACTGTGCCGTCGCGAAGGTCTACGGACAATTCCTTCATCTTCATGGCTTGGATTTTGCTCTGACATGCTCTGACATGCACTGTCAACTTTGGGACCTTATATAGACAGGTGTATGCCTTTCCAAATCATATCCAATCAATTTACTTTACCACTGGTGGACTCCAATCAAGTTATAGAAACATCTCAAGGATTTTGAGTGTCATAGCAAAGGGTCTGAAGACTTATGTAAATGTGATATTTCAGTTATTTCTTTTTATGGGTCTACTGTGGATAGGGTGAGCAGTTTTAAATACTTGGGAGTCCGCATCACAGAGGATCTGACATGGACAACGCACATTGCCGCACTGGTGGGTAAGGCAAAGCAGCGCCTTTACCACCTTAGACAACTGAGGAAATTCAGAGTGTCTCTGAGGATCCTTCATTGCTTCTACTCTGGGGTTGTAGAGAGCATCCTGCCCGGCAACATTACAGACTTGGTTTGGGAACAGCTCTGCCCAGACAGGATGGCCCTGCAGAGAGTAGTGCATTCGGCAGAACGCACCATGGGAACTACACTCATCCCCCTGCAGGACCTATACATCAGGAGGTGCAGATCCAGAGCAAGCAAGATCATGAGGGACCCCTGCCACCCCAGTAACGGACTGTTCCAGATGCTACGATCAGGCAAACGCCTCCGCTGTCACGCTGCGAAAACGGAGAGGATGAGACGGAGTTTCTTCCCACAGGCCATCAGGACTGTCAACTTTTATAACCCCAGAGACTACATTTTTGTCGAAACTATAGTAACTTATTAACTTTATTAACTTTATTTATATGCTGTAACTGTAATTCTTTTTTGTGCACAATCCGCAGGCATTGCCACTTTCATTTCACTGCACATCGTGTATGTGTATGTGACAAATAAATGTGACTTGACTTGACTTAATTACTTTGCAAAAATCCCTAAACACCTGTTTGCACATCTTCATTCTGAGGTATTGTGTGTAGATTGATGATTAAAAAAAAGAATTTAGTCCATTTTAAAATAAGGGTGTAACGTAACAAAATGTGGAAAAAGTGAACGGGTCTGAATACATTCTGAATGCACTGTACAACCTGAATGTACAGCCTCTTCTGTCATCTATTGGTATATATTATTGACAAATAGAACCAACATTTAAAATACATTAAAGAAGGGCCTCAACCCAAAACATCACCCATTTCTTCTCTCCAGAGATGCTGCCTGTCCTGTTGAGTTACTCCAGGATTTTGTGTCTATCTTCAGTGTCAACCAGCATCTGCTGTTCCTACCTAATCAGCTAAAATCCTTCTTCAGGCTTACAAATCACAAGACATGATGGAGGCAAGAATCACATTTCAACTCCAACCACTTTTACAGCTTTCCTACCTGTTAATAATGATCCGTTTAGTAAGCACTCTGCGCTTTCACCATGTCACTGCAGAAATGATATGTACTGTAGAAAATGCCGAGCTCTTTGAGCCCCACAAACATTTATATTGCCTGCTGTCAATATAATGCAACCACAAAAAGGCAGTCAGATAGCTGAATAATCATACATTAATTACCATATTGGGAACATTTTCACACAGCTTGCACTCCATACAATGAGAGCACTAACAGAAGCACCAACCTGTAGTACATTATCTCATGAAAATACACTTGGTCCTCCAGCTTGATCTATCCCAGGTATGTACCCACCTGTAGTTTAAAAATACATCAACTAGGACTATGTGTTAGGACTTCAGTGGCTGGTATCATAAGATCATGAGTGGTAGTAGAATTCGGCCATTTGGCCCATCAAGTCTACTCCTCCATTTAATCATGGCTGATCTATCTCTCCTAATCCCATTCTCCTGCCTTGTCCCCATAACATTTGACACCCATACTAAGAAAGAATCTATCTATCTCTACCTTAAATATATTCATAGACTTGGCCTCCACAACCTTCTGTGGCAAAGAATTCCACAGACTCACCACCCTCTGACTTAAGAAATTCCTCCTAATCTCCTTCATAAAAGAACGTCCTTTAATTCTGAGGTTATGACCTCTAGTCCTAGATTCTCCCATTAGTGGAAACATCCTCTCCACATCTACTCTATCCAAACCTTTCACTATTCTGTTTGTTTTAATGAGGTCTCCCCTCATTCTTCTAAACGCCAGCGAATATAAAGCCAGTGCCTTCACACACTCATCATAGATAATGAAGATGGTTATCAAAAACTACCGTGGAGACTGACGATCTGGTCCTCCAGAGGGCCCTATTCCTTGGAGCGCATTCCTTGGAGGATGAGGGGTGATCTTATAGAGGTGTACAAAATCATGAGAGGAATAGATCAGGTAGACGCGCACAGCCTCTTGCCCAGAGTAGGAGAAAAAAGAACCAGAGGACATAGGTTTAAGGTGAGAGAGAAAGATTTAGTAGGAACCTGAGGGGTTCACACAAACGACAGTGGGTGTATGGAATGACCTGCCGGAGGAGGTAGTTGAGGCAGGTACTATTGCAATGTTTAAGAAACATTTACACAGGGTCATGGATAGGACTGGTTTAGAAGGATACTCGATGACCCATCGACCTGTTGGGTCCTGCTGTTACCAAAGGTTCTTTAGTAACTTGTCAGTTTCTTTGATGAACTAAATTAAGGCGCATGTTGCAATCAAAAGTGCTTGAACAATTGGTTGAGCAGAAAGCAGCCAAACGGTACGCAATATGGCAACAATTTGAATGAAACACGACTCACGGACCTGTTGTGTTCCAGTTGTGAAAGCAGTCGATGAAACAAAAGACACACAATATTAATGTTATTGAGTGGTCAAACTTTAACTTGAAGAAAATTTGAGCACTTACCTCAGGAGTCATCGTTCAACGAAGCACGCATTGAACACAGAAGTATTAGATCAAAATGGTGATGTTTATTTTATAGGGTACGTGTCTGAAATACAGCCAAAACGGTACATGACAGCGCAACAATTTGAATGAAACTTGATACTGAACACTAGATTGGATATATGCAGAAACACAATCTCCAAACTTTGATAGGCACAAAATGCTGGAGTAACTCAGTGGGACATGCAGACCTCCAATGACTTAGTAATACAATTTCTTGTTATGATATAATCCTGAGCAGTATCGACAGCCTGATTTTTTTTTAATGAATGTTAGTTTGGGACAGGAATGTCAACAAATTGTTGCTGTTACTGCAAGTCCCTCGAGCCCTTCAATTTGAATGACATGTATTGCACCCAAATCCACACCAGAGCAATGAAATGTAAACTGAGGGTGGGGATCTCCACGTTAATCAATTAATGTTTGAATGCCTGTAGGCCGAGCCTGCGAGTATTTGCTTGTATTTACTTTCATACGGAAGTGAAGAAGAGCGAGGCGGATGCAGTGGCTCACAAACAGGGGGCAGGAACCAGAATTTAGATGGCGAAGTACCTTTGTTCTGGACCTGGCTGATGATCTGCTGGGCTGTGTTCCTGTCGTTGATCTGCTTCTTCACCCACTCGTGGATGTGGGGCTTCTCCAGCGTGCCGTTGAAGTACACAACCAGCTCTATGTTGCCAGTGGCCTCCACCCACCAGCTGGCGCGGGCCAGCTTCCGCAGCTCGACCGGCACCACGGCATTGGCGCAGTGTTTCTCCATGTAGTGGTTGGGTTCCAGATCCGAACTCTGCATTATTTCACTGATCGTTATCTACCTCTTTGAAAATAGATATTATATTCTTCCTCTTTGCTTCCTGGTTCTCAACCAATTCTGTGTCCATGTCAGTATTTTATCTCCAATCCCAGATTTAATAATTTTACGCAGTAATTTCTACATGCCTCACAGTGGCAGAGACCTGGGTTCAATCCTGACTTCTGCTGCTGTGTGTATGGGGTTTACACCTTCTCTCTATGACCACATGGGCTTTCTACACTTTGAATTTCCCTGACCTAGTTTTGACAAGAAGACCAACCCAAAACATTAATTCTGTTTCTCTGTGTTAAGATGTTGCCTGACTAGTTCGAGTGCTTAGAGCATTTTTTGTTTGCATTTAGATTTGCAACACCATCATTTAATTTTTATTTTCATTTACTGCTTCTGTAATATTATCACCAGACTAACAGAATAATGCAGGCTGAGATATGGAAGACCAGAACGTGAGTCTTCGCGGAAGCTCACATGAAACTGTGGACAGCAAGTCAAACAAGTGTGAGTTCAGTCGCGATCCTATTGGGTTCATTGAGGTAGAATTTGAGTTGGGACACTCTGACACATCAGGAAGGGGAAACAGAATGAAGAACTCGATCACACCTGCTTGGGAAGTTACTGTGTGAGTTCAGAGTAAGATTGAGGTTGTAAGGTGTGGATCAGCAGAAACTTTTCCAATCCAATGAATGCAAAGCAATTTCAACCTGGGAAATTGTTCATGACCATCAGTAGACACCAGAGAGAGTGTACAGGGCACCCTGGATTAGGAAAGTGCCCAAGGTAGGAAGACGAAGTGGTAACCATGGGGGAATCGAGAAGCAGGGCACAGGAGTGAAAGTTTCACATGGAACATCCCTACTTTTACTTGTTGAAGATTTCATCTCATGGAGTAACCAATAGTTCAGCCAGGACTGAGGGCCCAAGCAGAATTCTTACATACACCGGCTACAAGAAGATGGTGGTCATTTATTTTATAATACATAAGACGGAAGAAAATATTTTAAAGGCGACAGATAAAAGGCAAAACTGAAGAAAGGAAACTATTTCAACCAGAGGAATATGTAAGTAATTGTGAATACATCGCGGGTGGACTTTGGAGGTGGCCATTACAATGCGAATCATTGGACATTTTGATTTGCAAAGAACTGTTGAAACTCGTGATTAATTTTCCAATAATTGACCATTTTGGATTTCCAGAAACTCTGACGAGTTGAGAAAAGAATGATAAAATCACAATGGGAAGAGTGCCGGGAAAGGGATCTTCTGAAGAGGATTTGTCCAAGGCAAAACAAGATGAAGACGTTTCTGTTCATTTTGAGAGTTGCTTTATTATGTATGTTTTATTATATACATACACACAATGATGAATGACAACAAAGTTCCCACACATCCTGCGTAGAGAGGAACTGCAGATGCTGGTTTAAATCGAAGGTAGACACAAAATGCTGGAGTAACTCAGCAGGACAGGCAGCATCTCTGGAGAGAAGGAATGGGTGACGTTTCGGGTCGAGACCCTTCCAGTCTGAAGAAGGGTCGAGACCCAAAACATCGCCCATTCCGGCTCTCCAGAGATGCTGCCTGGCCCGCTGAGTTACTCCAGCATTTTGTGTCTACCTTCCCACACATCGTGACAATTTTGAATTTGAAACAGGAAATTGATCAGGACTCTGCAAGTTTGAAAACTTCAACCAAGGGAATTTGGACAATTGGACGACTTGGAAACCGGATGGGGGAATTTGCAACACTGTATGCTTTGGCAAAGCTGAATGGTCATCAGGCCTACATTTTGCCTTCCATGGCCAATTATCTGTCTCCTCTCTTTAAAATCTCCCTTCCAACCCTCCATGAAAGTTTGATTGAAAGAATACCCTGGAAGCCTTACGGACCCCATGACTGGATGGATGACAGGTATCATAATATTCCAGGGAACTATCGAATGTTCACGGAACATACATGCTCCTGGACCTTCTATCATCACCTACGAGAAGAAATTCTCCGCGAGTTAACCTTTCATGACTTTATCACGGAAGAGACAAATGTATATCTGAGCGCATTGGGGGAGAGCGAAAAAAATGTGACTTTTGTTGGTGTTCATGTTCGAAGGGGTGATTATATACGCATCATGACAAAAGTTTGGAAAGGGGTCTTGGCTGATGAGAAATATTTTTAAAAACAGCAATGACTTACTTCAGAAATAAATACAAGAATGTAATTTTTGTGGTGACAAGTGATGGAATGGATTGGTGCAAGCAAAATATCAATAATTCCAAAGGGGATGTTTTCTTTTCAGATACTTTGAACAGTCCAGGTCAAGATCTTTCTATTCTTGCTCATTGTAATCCCACTATAATGACGATAGGGACATTTGGTTACTGGGCAGGGTACCTCGCTGGTGGGGAGACTATTTTCCTTGATAACTTCACTGTGCCTGATTCACGTTTTCTAAGGATTTTTAAGTACGAAGCAGCTTTCTTACCTCAATGGATTGGAATTCCAGCTGATCTCACAGCTGTTGAGATCCAGAGTAATCTTATTTGGCCATTAACTGTAACAATTGTGCTTTTAATTCAGTGCTTAGTATATTTTTTAATTTTCAAGACACCACCTGAATATGTCCTTTTCTTTCAAAGGAGCAGACGTTTAATCAGACGTGACTTCTTTAGTTGGTCAGTAATTACTGCCAAGTTACCTCCTTCGATTCAATGCAAAATTTAGAAATCTGAAAGGATATAAAATACGTTGATATGTTATATTTTTCAGTTTTCCAGCATCTGCAATTCTTTTGAATTTCGAAAATAGGCCACGGGTAATATTATAGGTTGATAAACTTCCAAACTGGTATAATCTGGAAAAGTTAATTACCAGAAAATGTTGAATCCAAGACATGACACGGGAGCTAGGAAGGACTGTTGGATTGATGTGCACTTATTTTATTGCGAGGGGCATGATGGATAAGGCGGATGAATTCAGGGCGTGAATAGGTATGTGCGACTGGAATGTTTTAGCCATTGAAACCTGGCTAAGAGACAGACAGGACTGGCAACGTAATGTTCCAGGGTACAGGTGTTACATAATGGATGTGGTGAGGATGTTCCCACTAGTTGGAGAGTCTAGGTGTTTAGAAGAATGAGGGGGACCTCATTGAAACATGCAAAATAGTGAAAGGCTTGGATAGAGAGGATGTGGAGAGGGTGCTTCCACTAGTGGTCATAGGCTCTGAATTAAAGCAGGAAGGAGATGAAGAGAAATGTCTTTAGTCAGATGGTGGTGATTCTTTGCCACAGAAGGCTTGGATGCCAAGTCTCAGTGGATATTTTTAAAGCAGAGATAGATAGATTCTTAATTAGTACAGGTGTCAGAGGTTGTGGGGAGAATGGGGTTAGGAGGGAGAGATAGATCAGTCATGATTAAATGGTGGAGTAGACTTGATGGGCCGAATGGCCTAATTCTATTCCTATTCCTTATGACCTTGTGACATGATAGATAGAGGTAGGGGTGTATAAGGAGGGGCTGTTGCTTTATTGATTAAAGAGAATGTCACGGCAGTAATCCAAGACGACATTACTGATAGTTTGGCCAGTGAGTCCATATGGGTGGAGCTAAAAATTAAAAAGAGGACAAACACGTTGTTGGGAGTGTACTGCAGGCCACCAAATAGTAAGTGGGAATTGGGACAAATATGCCAAGAGATTTGACATAGCTGTAAAGGTAGTAAGGTAGTCATAGTGGAGGATTTTAACTTTCCCAGAATAGACAAGGATTGTCATTTTGCCAAGGGCTTGGACGGGGTATAAACTATGAAATGTGTTCAAGAAAGTTTCCTCGGGCAATATGTAGAGGGTCCTACACAGGAGAGGGCAAAGCTGGATCTGCTCTTAGGAAATTGGGAAGGGCAAGTGACTGAAATGTCTGTGGGAGAGTCCATTGGGACCAGTAACCAGCTATAAAATAATCAAGGATAAAGATAGGGCATGCCCATGAATCAAAATTCTAAATTGAGACAAGGCCAACTTTGATGACATTTGTTTGAACTTGCTCAAGTTCATATGTTGAAAGACTGGAGCGACTAGGTTTGTATACACTGGAATTTAGAAGGATGAGAGGGGATCTTATCGAAACGTATAAAATTATTAAGGGGTTGGACACGTTAGAGGCAGGAAACATGTTCCCAATGTTGGGGGAGTCCAGAACCAGGGGCCACAGTTTAAGAATAAGGGGTAGGCCATTTAGAACAGAGAAGAGGAAAAACTTTTTTAGTCAGAGAGTTGTGAATCTGTGGAATTCTCTGCCTCAGAGGGCAGTGGAGGCCAATTCTCTGAATACATTCAAGAGAGAGCTAGATAGAGCTCTTAAGGATAGCGGAGTCTGGGGGTATGGGGAGAAGGCAGGAACGGGGTACTGATGGAGAATGATCAGCCATGATCACATTGAATGGCGATGCTGGCTCGAAGGGCCGAATGGCCTTCTCCTGCACCTATTTTCTATTGTCTATTGTCTATTGTCTATTGTCTAATGCCTGGGATGAAAGCCAAGAGTAATGGTTGGCATAGATTGGTGCCAGCTGAGAAAAGCATTTCAATGTGTTCGCTTCAGGGCAAAAAAAAAAATTAAAGACCTTTCTGGAATCTGATTAATTCAAACATTTCCCAAGCAAAGCATTGAACAATAAACAGCAACCAATGAGGCACAGAAGAAACATGGAAACATAGAAAATAGGTGCAGGAGGAAGCCGGTTGAACCTTTGAGCCAGCACAGCCATTCATTGTGATCATGGCTGATCATCCACAATCAGTAATCCATGCCTGCCTTCTCCTCATAGCCCTTGATTTCGCAAGCCCCCTAGAGCTCTATCTACCTCTCTTTTAAATTCATCCAGTGAATTGGCCTCTACTGCCTTCTGTGGCAGAGAATTCCACAAATTCACAACACTCTGGATGAAAAAGGTTTTTCTCATCTCAGTTATAAATGGCCTCCCCTTTATTCTTAGACTGTGGCCCCTGGTTCTGGACTCCCAACATTGGGAACATTTTTTCCTGCATCTAGCTTGTCCAGTCTTTTTATAATTCTATAAGTTTCTATGTGATCCCCTCTCATCCTTCTAAATTCCAGTGAATACAAGCCCAGTCTTTCTAATCTTT
Source organism: Rhinoraja longicauda (assembly GCF_053455715.1). Lineage (NCBI taxonomy): Eukaryota > Metazoa > Chordata > Chondrichthyes > Rajiformes > Arhynchobatidae > Rhinoraja > Rhinoraja longicauda. Next base: position 17,741,741 of record NC_135981.1, read on the forward strand.
CCTCATATGACAGTCCCGCCATCCCGGGGATTAACCTCGCGAACCTACGCTGCACTGCCTCAATAGCAAGGATGTGCTTCCTCAGTTTGGGAGACCAAAACTGTACACAATACTCCAGGTGTGGTCTCACCAGGGCCCTGTACAACTGCAGAAGGACCTATTTACTCCTTTACTCAAATCCTCCCATTATTAAGGCCAACATGCCATTACCTTTCTTCACTGCCTGCTGTACCTGCATGTTTACTTTCAGTGACTGGTGTACAAGGACACCCAGGTCTCGTTGCACTTCCCTTTTTCCTAATTTGACACAATTGAGATAATAATCTGCCTCCTTGTTTTTGTCGCCAAAGTGGATAACCTCACATTTATCTACATTATACTACATCTGTCATGCATCTGCCCACTCTCTCAACCTGTCCAATTCACCCTGCAACCTCCTAGCATCCACTTCACAGTTCACACTGCCACCCAACTTTGTGTCATCTGCTAGTGTTACTTTTAATTCCATCATCCAAATCATTAATATATATTGTAAATAGTTGCAGCTCCAGCACCGAGCCTTGTGGCACTCCACTCGCAACTGTCTGCCATTCTGAAAAGGACCAGTTATTCCTACTCTTTGCTTCCTGTTTGGCAACCAATACTCTATCCATGTCAATACCCTAACCCCAATACCCTGTGTCTAATTTTGCCCACTAATTTCCTGTGTGGAATCTTATCAAAGGCTTTCTGAAAGTCCAGATACACTACATCCACTGGCTCTCCTTCATCCATTTTACTTATCACATCCTCAAAAAATTCCAGAAGATTAGTCAAGCAGGATTTCCCCTTCATAAAATCATGCTGACTTGGACCAATCCTTTTACTGCTATCCAAATGCACCATTATTACTTCTTTAATAATTGACTCCAGCATCTTCCCCACCACCAATGTCAGGCTAACTGATCTTTAATTCCCCATTTTCTCTCTCGCTCCTTTCTTGAAAAGTGGGATAACATTAGCTATCCTCCAATCCACAGGAACTGATCCTGAAACTATAGAACATTGGAAAATGGTCACCAATGCGTCCACTATTTCTTGAGCCACCTCCTTGAGTACCCTGGGATGCAGACCTTAAGGCCCTGGGGATTTATCAGCTTTCAGTCCCATCAGTCTACCCAATACTATTCTCATCTAATGCAAATTTATTTCAGTTCCTCTGTCTCCCTAGAGCCTCTGTCCTCTAGTACATCTGGGAGACTGTTTGTGTCTTCCTTAGTGAAGACAGAACCAAAGTACCTGTTCAACTCTTCTGTCATTTTCTTGTTCCCAATAATAATTTCACCTGTTTCAGCCTTCAAGGGACCCATATTTGTCTTTACTAATCTTTTTCTCTTAACATACCTAAAGAAGCTTTTACTATCCTTCCTTACATTCTTGGCCAGCTGACCATCTTTTCACCCCCGTATTGCCCTTTTTGTTGCCTTCTGTTGCCCTTTGAAAGTTTCACTTTCCTCTGGCTTCCCGCTACCCTTTGCTAGCCTTTTCTTTTAGTTTTATTCCATCTCTAACTTCCCTTGTCAGCCACAGTTGCCTCTTGCTCCCCTTAGAATCTTTCTTCCTCTTTGGAATGAAATGATCCTGCATCTTCTGGATTTGCCCATAAATTCCTACCATTGCTGTTCCACCGTCATTCCTGCTGGGATCCTTTTCCAGTCGGCCTCTTCTCTCATGCCTTCATAGTCCCCTTTATTCAACTGCAATACTGACATTCCTGGTTTAAACTTCGCCCTCTCAAATTGCAGATTAAAACTAATCATATTATGGTCACTACCTCCTAGAGGTTCATTTACCTTGAGTCCCCTTATTAAATCTGGTTCATTGGACATCACCAAATACAAAATTGCCTTCTCTCTGGTAGGCTCCAGTACAAGCCTGCTCCAAGAATCCTTCTCGGAACCACTCTACAAACTCCCTTTCTTGGGGTCCAGAACCAACCTGATTTTCCCAGTTTACCTGCATATTGAAATCTCCCATAACCACAGTGGCTTTACCTTTGTTACATGCCAATTTTAACTCCTGCTGCAACTTGCACCCTATATCCAGGCTACTGTTTGGGGGCCTGTAGATAACTCCCTTTAGTGTCTTACCTTTGCAATTCCTCAATTTTATCCATAGTGACTGTACATCGTCAGTCCCTATGCCACCCCTCACAAGGGACTGAATTTCATCCCTCACCAACAGAGCTACCCCACCTCCTCTGCCCACCTGCCTGTCCTTTCTATAGGACGTATAACCCTGAATATTCAGTTCCCAGTCCCGATCCTCCTGCAGCCACGTCTCTGTAATCCCCTCAAAGTCATATCTACCAATCTCTAACTGAGCCTCAAGCTCATCCACTTTACTTCTTATACTTCGCGCATTCATATATAATACTTTAAATCCATTACTCACCTCACCTTTCACCTCGATTCCTATTGCACTTGGCCATACTCTCGTGTCCTTTCGTGAGCTTTTTGTCCCATTAATTCTGGTATCTTTCTTAACTTTTTCCTATACTCTCTTTCCCTTTAACTCCATCCTTGCCTTTCCAATTTGTCTCCCCCCCGCCCTCCCCCCCACTATTCAGTTTAAACCCACCCGTGTAGCAGTGGCAAAGCTGCCTGCTGGAATGCTTGTCCCCTGCCTGTTAAGGTGCGACCTGTCCGTTTTGTACAGTTCAAATAGGAACAGGCCCTTTGGCCATTTTGTCTATGCCAACAATGATGTCAATCTAACCCAATCACCTGGGCAAGTGCCTGGTACGTGTCCCTACTTACTACACACACGGTCCTGATATCAGGGTCTTGACACAAAACATTGTCCACCGCTTTGCCTCCACAGATGCTGCTTGACCCTGTCATTGCTGATCAACTGGACTCTGACAACTTCCATTCATTTTCCAGACACATTTTATTTACATGTGCACAAGTCAAACTGCAGTCCCAGTCACTGCACCACTCTGAAATTCCAATCAGAACTGTCAACTTTTTATGCAGATTTTGACCCTTGAAATTGTGCGCACTATCAAATTTCTTTTCATCAATAATAGGTCCTCAAAACATTAATATATAAATGCAATGACACTAATGCAAGTAAGCCCATATGCTATTTAATCCTTTATTTAATTTTCAATATCAAGAACCTTGTAGTGTGCGTCAAGAATACCCACCCCAAAACATTGGGGTATGTCAATGTATACCTTTCAGGAACATGGGGCATGTGCGTCCATGAATGCCTAAAGGTTGTTGTTGTGCTGTACAGCTATCCTAACCTTGGTCATACTGCAGTTTCCACGTTGTGCTGTACAGCTGCCTTCACCTTTGTCAAACTGCAGCTTCCACAACCCACTGGGTTCTTCCAGTGGTTTATATTTTGGCCCCAGCAAAATCTTCTATCGCTTTCTTCAGTATCCTGGGATAGATACCATCAGCTTATGGGAGACTTATCCACCATATTGCCTTTTTGAAGAAACCCGACCCTTGCTCCTTCTGAAGATGAAGAGAAATAAATCACTCAGAGAATGATAGGAGTCTGCAATCTGCTGCCTGAAAGGGTGATGGATGCAGATATTGAAATATCTATATTGAGGTCATTCCCCCTCATACCCATCAGCTCCCCTTTGATATATTTTTACCAAGGCCTACACTGTAGTAATTTGCAGAGGTCCGTTAACCCATACACATTAACACCAACTCATTCTTGCCCCGACCCAAAACCTCACCTATCCAGAGGTACTGCCTGACCCGCCTGGGTTACTCCGGCATTTTGCATCTTTTTTTGAAATATCAGTATTTGCAGGTCCTTGTTTCTATTGCATCTTGGGGAATGGTAGCCGGAACTGGATCTTGAGGGTTGAGAACTAGCATTGGCTCTTGAGGAATGGGAGGTGGAATAGGATCTCAAAGAATGGGAACCGGCACTCTCCGGAGTAATAGGAGCCAGCTCTGGATCCAGAGGAATGGGACCTGACACAGATGCTGCTTCACCTGTTTACTGTTTCCAGTCAATTACATTCAACTGGAATAGTGCTCAAGGACACATGACCTGTCAAAGCTGATCTACCAGAAAACAGTCATAAGGTCAGAAGTGGTAGGAGTAGAATTAGGCCATTCGGTCCATAACATAACATAACATAACATAACAACACTTTATTGTCACTCGGCACAACACCGAGCGAAATTTCAGCAGTCACACAAAACACAGCAAAAAAGAAAAGAACACAGGACACCCGACCCCAACACAAACATCCATCACAGTGACTCCAAACACCCCCTCACTGTGATGGAGGCAACAAAACTTCCCCGCACCCACGGACAGGCAGCTCGACCCCTACCGAGGCAAACGACACGCACAGCCCCCGCAAGGGGATGGAAGGCCCCCCGGCCGAGCCGCCCCGGGCACCGAAACGTCCCGCGGCCGCACCGGGCGATGTTAAGTCCAGCGGCCGAGCCGCACCGGGCACTGAAACGTCCCGCGGCCGAACAGCGCTGACGATGTTAAGTCCAGCGGCCGAGCCGCACCGGGCACTGAAACGTCCCGTGGCCGAGCCGCACCGGGCACTGAAACGTCCCGCGGCCGAGCCGCACCGGGCACTGAAACGTCCCGCGGCCGAGCCGCACCGGGCACTGAAACGTCCCGCGGCCGAGCTGCGCCGGCGATGTTAAGGCCCGCAGCCGAGCCGCGCCGGGCGATGGAAGGCCCCGCGGGCGAGCTGCGCCCCGGGGAAGAGACCTAATAAAAGAAAGGTTTCCCCCCACCCCCCCCCCCACCCCACCCCACACCCCCACCACACATACACAGCCAAAAACAGAAACAAAAACCATCCCAACACCGACACAAACAAAAAAAAAGAAAAAAAGACAACAGACTGCCAGAGAGCCATTCAATCGTGGCTGATCTATCTCTCCCTTCTAATCCCATTCTCCTGCTTTCTCCCCATAATTTCTGACATCTGTACTAATCAAAAATCTATCTATCTCTGCTTTAAAAATATCCACTGACTTGGCCTCCACAGCCTTCTGTGGCAATGAATTCCACAGATTCACCACCCTCTGACTAAAGAAATTTCTCCTCATCTCCTTCCGAAAAGAACGTCCATTAATTCTGAGGCTATGACCTCTAGCCCTAGACTCTCCCACTAGTGGAAACATCCTCTCCACATCCATTCTACCCAAGCCTTTCACCATTCTGTATGCTTCAATGAGATTCCCCCCCATTCTTCTAAACTCCAGCGAGTAGAGGCCCAGTGCTGACAAATGCTCACCATAGGTTAACCTACTCATTCCCTGGGATCTTTCTTGTAAACCTCCTCTGGACCCACTCCAGAGCCACCACATCCTTCCTCAGATATGGTGCCCAAAATTGCTCACAATATTCCAAATGCGGCCTTACCAGTGCCTTTTGAGCCTCAGCATTACATCCCTGTTTTTGTATACAAGCCCTCTTGAAATAAATGCGAGCATGGGTTTGCCTGCGTCATTGGTCTGCTATTTCTTTCACAAATCCCCCAAATGAAGCAATTTATTCACAATGCAGAACAAGAAACTTCAAGCATATTGGTGATAATTTGCATTATTTTTTTAATTATCTGAAATTAGATATACACAAATATTTCAGTAAATAATAACAGTGAGACTGCGGACTTTATTAATAAACCGACTAACTAGTTATAACTCCAGAATGCAACACAACAGGAATATACCTGGAAATATCAAAGAAGTATTGCCTAATAACAGTATATTGCAGTTTAAACAGTGATCATTCAACAGATAACCAAAACAATAAAAATAAAATGATTACAGGTATCCCACAACAGTGACTTTACAGACAACACGAATTTTCCTTCCATTTCTGTAAAAGGACAAACTATTGCTTGGCAGGCACAGCAAGTCACATAATTTACCATCAAATCAAGTATATAATACTGTACATCCACGCACAATGTCTTATTTGTACAATGCAAAGGTTTGACCAGTTTGAACACCAGTCCTTACTTAATTTAGAAAAAGCTACAAACAAAAATACTGCTCACAATCTGTTTGAGACATGGATACAAAATGTAACCACAGTTTCAAGTAAGCATTCACTAATAATCACCTGCATAATAAGACAATTACATTTTTTTTTTGCTACTAAGAAAAATATTTTGACTTGCCTCTGTCTTTAATAGGTAAACTCTAGACCAGAATACAAATAATTTCAATGCACACATCATACAGAAAATTCTCCATGACATGGAGAAGGCAAGAAGTATTAAAGGATTAAAGGTAATATACAATTGCTGCTTCTTAAAAATGAAAATGTGTTGTCCAAAATACACTCCTCAAATATAATTTTAAAACTCACGATGCAAATGGAACAAGAACTGTATTTTAATGCGTACCCAAAAGAAAATAAAAGCTAAGTGAAGGTTTACTTAACTAAATATAATATTTTGAAATTCATAGTAAAAACTGCATGATAGGTCATTGTATTTGTATGATACAAAAAAAAACACATATCCAATAATCCGGAGAAAAATATAATGTTCTTGTACTGAAATAACTTTTGACGAACTTCATACATTGGTACGGTAGACTTCAAAAATACTTTTTTTGTGTGTGAATATAGCTCCAGGTTTATGTTGTACAAGATTAGCGCTTGTAATTGTGTTGTGATATTTTGAAAGACTGAGTAAGAATGTGATTCATCCTAACCTTGAATGAGCAATGATCATTTGCAACATGAAAAGAGCAGGAAAATAAGAACACCTTCTATGTACACCCCCTTCAGCCTATAAGATAGTGCATTTTTTAGTGTATATTTACAACATGTGAGTAATATGTACAATTTCCAATGTCTCCTTATTTGCATCTCATTCTTCTCTAAGTGGTGCCTTGATAAAGCAGTTATTTATGGGATACATCTATGAGCAACAACATTTTTTCAGAAAGAACAACAGGGTTCTCACCTAAAAGGTAAAATAATCATATCCTTCAGAGAATTAAAGTCTCAGTTTTGGAAGCTTATGTCCATAAGTTGGCTCATTGGCCTTTAAAATTTAGCTAAAACAACCAATTGTTCATTGCAAAAGCTTCAACTTTACTCAAGTTTTAAGTTAAATGCATGGTATAATATCATTGATGAGATGTGTAGATATTTTGATAAAGTGAAATATTTGGACATTTTGAATAAAATGAAATGCAGACACTGGATAAATCTTGCAAAGACCTACTTGCAACAACCTACTTGGCATTTTTTGTGTCTACTTGGAACACCTGTGCATTACATTTAATCCATCCATTTCCCCCGTCAAAATGTCTAATGAATGAATGAATGAATGAATGAATGAATGAGTGAATGAATGAATGAATGAATGAATGAATGAATACGTTTATTGGCCAAGTATGCATATACAAGGAATGTGCCTTGGTGCTCCGTTCACAAATGACAACACAAACATACAGTTAACAATTAAGAATAAAGCATAACCACATCAAAACAATAAGGATACAACATTACGGTCTAAACATGTGGGTGAAAATAAACCAGAGCAAAAAAGAGACTACAGACTCTCCATATATATATAATATCTATATATTTAATTTTATGCATAGACAGTTTGATAATGTGAATTGTACAGATGATTCAATTAAGTGAAATGCAAGGACATTTTGATTTTGAGAATGCATGGGCATTCTATTTAACTTAAATGAACGGCAATATAAATAAGTAAATGCATTCTGATTAGGTTAAATGCATGGATAACAAAATGCATGGGAAGTTTGCTTCAGTAAAAGTATAGGCCAATAAATAAATAGGCTTTTGATTAAACAGAAGACATGGCCATTTTAATTTAGCGAAGTATACACACATTTTGATGATTTAAATGCACTGATAATTGTTGATCTAAATGCACAAAGATATTGAAATGGATCGATGTCCTGAGTAAGTGAATATGCAGATATTTAAACAGGTGAATGCATTGACATTTTGACTAAATGGAGCATGAACATTTTGATTGGGTGAATGGATGACCGTTCTGATGACGAGAATGAATGGACAAAACAATTAAGTAATTATTGGAATATTCTGATGAATTGATTAATTGGATGCATGGATATTTACATTACATGCTATGCATTGACAGAGATTAAACGAATGTACAGACATTTTGACCATGTGAAATTCATGGACATATTCATGATTGATGTTTTCGATATATAGCTACCAATATGGAAATATCCAATATTTTAGACAGTCCGAATTAAATTATTCCAGACACTTTTGTTGTGCTGCTTGAGCAGGAAGGTGAAGATTCATCTTGGTACTAATTAGTGCAGACTGTTGGGTAATGAAACTCTGTGATATGCATAAAACAATGGATAGACAGGACAATTTCCTAATATCTTCATTGATTTTCAATGTTGGAGAGATAAATATCCATGAAAGAGACAAAATAACAATATACTCTGAAGCTTTCGCCATGTATATAAACATTTATGTATGGAATTCCATATATGGAATTATATATATATATATATATATATATAATTCCATATATATGGAATTGGAAGTGGACATTTAAAAAAAAAAGTGCAACTGTAAATCAAAGGAATTTTGTTATTTTTCTTTCTATTAACACATGGACAAATGTTACATTATAAGGCACATCAGCAAGTTTTGTATGTCTACATTATTTCAGATGCTCTATTTTGGGCAGTGAATTATTTGATCCCTTTGCGATGGTGACTGTTCCTCCCACGTCTAATTTGCTTTGGAATATGCTTTGAAGAGAAAATACAGAACCAGGATCCCTGCCCAGGGGTCAGGCCTGGACGATCGGAGAGAGCCTGCGTTAACCATATTACCAAAGCAGCACAAATTTATCCACAAACATACTCACAATAAACTTATGATCTACACTGCAGTACTTTATCATGCGTTTACGATTTAAGATGTCCGATGGAACCAAATGTCAGAAGCGGAGGACAATATGCTGCTGTGATCATATCACTGACTTAGGATGAGTTTCCACTTTGATGTCCCACCAAAAAAAAAATCCCAAATGGTAAACTGCAATGATACCTGGGTTATAAAATTGACAGTTACCAAGTAATTCTAAAAGTGCCCTTCACGATAATAATAATGGCTTTAGACTTTAGAGATGCAGCGTGGCAACAGGCCCTTCGGCCCACCGAGTCCACACCGACCAGCAATCACTCCGTACACCAGCACTATCCTACACATTAGGGACAATTTACAGAAGCCAATTAACCTACAAACCTATATGTGTTTGGAGTGTGGGAGGAAACCAGAGCACCCGGAGAGAGCCTATGCAGTCACAGGGAGAACATGCAAACTCTGTACACACAGCACCCATAGTCAGGATTGAACACGGGTCTCCGGTGCTGTCAGGCAGCAACTCCACCACTGCACCATTTTTTTGAGAGTGTGACAGCTTGGAGCCGAAAACCTCACATGGACCAATCTGTATCTATCCAAACGCCTCAAGGTAACCCTGTGCGGTATCAGTATTAGTTTAATCTTTGGTAAGGCAAAGTCAATGGACAAATAGCACCATACGGCAACCACAGTGGGTGGCGTTTCCCTTCATTGCCAACTACAGAACCAATTCACAGATGGCCCACTGAAGTACAATCACCCTCCAGCTGCCTTATCAACATCTGTGACTGAGTCTTGTCCTATGACAGATATTCCCATGATCCTCTCCATCTCTCCAGCCAACTACTCTGCAAAGTCAAATGATCTTTCTTAATTTATCTTTCCCAGATCTGATGTAGGGATTCCGCACCTGAAACAGTAGGTTTGTTTACCTACCAAATCGTTCAGGAACATGAAAACAGGAAAGATCACGCAATGCCTCCCGACTATTCAACTATTTAGTGCCATCAAGCCAGAATTGTTTCCCCCAGCAATGGATGGTGTCTGGTCTGGTTTAGGTTTATTATTGTCGTGTGTACCAAAGTACAGTGAAAGGCTTTGTTTTGCATGCTATCCAATCAGATGATATATACTATACATAAATACAGTAAAGTCAAACTCAAGTCCACAAATAAGGAGCAAAAGGGAAGAAACAGACTGCAGAAGATTATAATGCATGTTCCATCGACAAAGTAGAACTCATTTTACTTCAGATTTTCAACAACTACAGTGACTTTTTAAATTAACATGGCACATTTCTTTGATTTATTGGTATTCACCGTAAATCAATATATTGATCACTGGGGCATAGAATATTACAGCACAAGAACAAGCCCCTTGCCCCACAATATTTGTGCCGAACAGGATGCCATGATATACTAATCTCTGCCTGCACAGGATCCATATCATGCCACTCCCTGCGTATCCATGCACCTGTCTAAAAGCCTCCATTACCTGTTTAAAACAACGTGCCCCGCACATCTCCTTTAAAGTTTGCCCAGCTTATCCTCGATGCCCGGCTATGCCATCTCGTCTTTGACAAATCCACTCTGTCTACCCTATCAATGCCTCTCACAAATCTTATATCCTTCTCTCAGGTCCCCCCACAACCACCAATGTTCCAGACGAAACTGTGTAAGTACTCCAGGTGTGGCCCATATAAAGTCTTACAGAGCTGTATCTTTAGAGTCAGTTGCTTGTTGTTTGTACAAAAGACACAAAGCAACCTTTGTTTGACAGCATACAAAGATAGATTTGCGAGGCACACGGAAGCGTAGAGAATAGGGAGAAATGGATCATGTCCAGGAAGATGAGACCAGTTTCAGTTTGCATCATGTTTGGCATAAACATTGTCAGCCAAAGGGCCCGTTCGTGTGCTGTACTGTTTTACGTTCTATATGTTAACATGTGTGAAATGATTTGGTCTTATTCGAAAGACATTTCCAAAACTCTTCAGAACTTCCTGCAAGAAGCCTAGAGAACCTGAAGCAAATCATCGTGTAGAATTCCACACCAGGGGCAATTGACAGAGGCCAATTCACCTACAAACCTGCAACAAGGAGCTGCAGATGCTGGTTTGCACAAAATGTCACTGACAGATGATAATGATCTCTAATGTGTTTGTCAAGTCAAGTCAATTTTATTTGTATAGCACATTTAAAAACAACCCACGTTGACCAAAGTGCTGTACATCTGATTAGGTTTACACTACTTTTTGAAATCAAGCGTGTGATGTTTGAAACAGCACAAAGAATTGTAAACATAAACAGCTTCGACTTTTTTCCAATTAAATTAATGAACTAAAAATTGGTGGTTGCATTTTATTTGGCAACTTGACACGGGCATGTACAAGCATGCATTTAAAATGCTTCAAAATGCTTGCACAATGATAGGAAATTATGAATGAATTGTGTACTAAGTACACGCTGTAAATTTTAGTTTAGTTTAGTTTAGAGATACTGCGAGGAAATAGGCCCTCTGGCCCACCGAGTCCATGCTGACCAGCGATCCCCGCACACTAGCACTATCCTACGCACTAGGGACAATTTACAATCTTTACCAAAGCCAATTAACCTACAAACCTGTACGTCTTTGAAGTGTGGGAGAAAAACCAGAGCACCTGGAGAAAACTCACACAGGTCACAGGGAGAATGTACAAACTCTGCACAGACAGCTCCCATAGTCAGGGTCGAATCCGGGTCTCTGGTGCTGTAAGACAGCAACTCTACCACTGCAAAACCGTGCCGTATTATTGGAATATTAAATATATGTAACATTCATCAAAGTTCATTGTGGAGTAAAGAAATGAACGCTTGGATAATGAAGGAAATAAGCTTACACAAAGTTTAGGCACATAGGTAGGTTAAAGGAGGCATTATAAAGGAAAAGATGGCGGCAGTGGGGTTCAGAGGGCCGAACTCCTTAGAGTGCTGCCTTTGGTGAGGTGAAAGCTTCAATACATGAATCATTGAGTCAAAAAACAAGAGCTTGGATGAATGCCTCCAAAACCAGAGTGGATCAAGATTCATGGACACCCAACAAAGTAGCTTCATAGTTTCCACCAGAGAAACAATGGCCAGATTAGAACATAAAACTTAGAAAAAGTACTGCACAGGAACAGACCCGGAATGCCTGTGTCAATTATGCAACACCTGTTGATAGATGAGATTAATTTATTTTGGCATTATGAATGCCTGTGTCAATTATAATGCCAAAATAAAATAATCTCATCTATCAACAGGTGATCCACGTCCCTCCGTTCCCTGCATATCCATGTGCCTATTTCAAAGCTTCTTAAGCGCCACTATCATATTTACCTCCAGCACACCCCTCAAAGCATGTTTCAGGCACCCAACTGTGTAAAATACTTGCTCTACACATCTCTTTAACATTTTTCCCCTCTCATCTTCAGGTTATGTCCTCTAGTCTGTGGCCTAACTCCCCCGGGAAAAGGGTCCTGACTCTCCAACACATTTATGCTTCTCATAATATATATACTTCGATCCCCTCAACATCCGGCAACTCCATTGAAAACAATCCAAGTTTGTTCAACCTTTCCATGTAGCTAATACCCTCTAATCCAGGCAGCATTCTCGTCAACCTTTTCTGCCTCTTGTACATCTACAATTCTCATTCAAAGAATGGCCATTTTTAATTATGTGAATGCTAAACATATAATCTCCATTTATTTCCCTGTTTATTCTTGAATGCACAGGAATAAGTACAAGATTGGAAGACATCACTGTTGTTTAAAGTTTTCAAGGGAGAGTTAGATTTAGCTCTTAGGGCTAAGGGAATCAAGAGATATGGGGAAAAAGCCAGAACGGGGTACTGATTTTGGATGATCAGCCATGATCATATTGAATGGTCGATTGAAAATCATATTGAAAAGCTGAAATGGGGAACTGATTTTGGATAATCAGCCATGATCATATTGAACTGGCTCGAAGGGCTGAATAGCCTACTCCTGCACCTATTTTCTATGTTTCTATGTATACTAGTCTCCCATTTCTGAACTAGTGATGGGTTTTTAACATTGGAGAACAATTAAGGAGAAAGTGGGACATACCTTTAGAAAGGAGATGAGGAGGAATTTCTTTAGCCAGTACGGCAAATCTGTGGAATCCACTGCTATAGATAGCCGTGGAGGCCGTCATCTATATACTAAAACTCTTGTTTGTTTGTTTGTTTGTTTGTTCCTGAACTACAGCCAAAACGGTACACGATAGCGTGACAATTTTAGGCCCACCTTACTGACCGTAATGGAAGAAGTTTCATTGAAATCGGTGTTATATTTTTAAAGTTATTCACATTTTAAAGTTTAATCTATCTCCTAGGGAGGGGGGGTGGAGGGAGGGGGGGGGGAGGAGGGAGGAGGGAGGATAAGGGGGGGTTGAGCGGGAAGGGTGGAGAGAGGAGGAGGGGAGGGGAGAAGAGGATGCTGCATCAATACAAGAGAGGTTTGGGCCCAACGGGTCCACTTGGTCTAATTGGGTATTTTTAAAGTGGGGATGGACAGGTTCTTGATTAGTAAGGGTGTCAAAGGTTACAGGGAGAAGGTAGGGGAATGGGTTGTAAAGGGAAAGATAGATCAGCCATGATTGAATGGTGAAGTAGCCTCGATGGGCCCAATTGGCTTAATTCTGCTCCTATTACATGAACATATGAATATTATTTTTTTAATCTATTTTTCCGGAACCAGTTTGGTCATCTATACCACAAACAGTTCTTCAAGCATGACAATGACTGGAAACAGTTTATCTTTGCGCTTTCATCCGTGTCTTCTGACTTTTCAGTAAAAGCACTGAACCATAACTTTTGTACTGGAAAAGGGTCACAAATGTTTACAATTCTATTGATCATCTTTGCTCACCTGGAAAACACAGTTGTATAAAGTATAAGAGAAACTAGTAGATTTGCAAAACTATACATATGTTGTTTTTACTAAATGTAATGTACAGCAATTTTACATTTTACAGCAATTGTATACCATCTCTCCTTTTTTTTCTAATTAAATTCATACCGTCTAATTTTTCCATTGATAAATTCTTCATGTTACATATATAGATTCTTTAAATCTGTTATAAAGTTAAAAATACAATAAAAAACAACATTTTAAAAGCACCCTCGAGGGATTGTTTAAAAAAATGATCTTCAATATATTAACTGATCAATTATAGAGATGGGTTTGATCTGTAATCACTAGACGCAAAATCTCTTTACAATTGGCTAGTAATAGAAATACATCATAAAGCAAAATCTATAAGGATATAAGGATAATCATATTTTTAATTAAGAACAATATCTGTTGCTATTCATTCATTATCACAGCTTATCCTCAAGTTGGCAAGGTAAAATGCTTTCTGATAACTTTCGTAGAGATTGGACAAGTATAATAGGTTTGTGGATGTCTTGTCTCATTGGGACCAAGTGTTCTGGGTGACTGATGTGAATTCAAATCTCACCTATTGCAGCTTGAGAATTTGAATTTAAGCAATTAAATAAAATGTAAAAATAAAATTTAGTACCTGTAAATTTAAAAATAATAGAAGTTGTGCATTTAAATGATACTCCAGCAAGTCATGAAGTGCTGGAGGAACTCAGCAGATCAGGCAGCATGTGTGGAAGGGAATGGACAATCTGAGAAAGGGACCCGACCTGAAACGTCGTCTGTCCATTCCTTCCGCAGGTGCTGCCTAACCCACTGAGTTTCTGCAGCAATTTGTGCCTGCTCAAGTTTCCAGCCTCCGCGACACTACTTCATTCATGAAGTGGATCAGGTGGCGTTTTCAGGGAACGAAATTTACCATCTTCATCACCTCTGATCTATATGGGATCTTAGATCTGCCAGTGTGGTCTGAGATAGATGCCCTCTGGAATGGCCAGGTAACCACTCTGACCAGAGGTGATTGGGGCAGACAGTAAGTGACTTTGAAACAACATTCCAGGAAAGAATAAACAAAAAAAAATTAAGGGTGCAGAAATTTGACCATGATTACTTGCTATGTGCATGGTACTCAGCTTATTACATACCATTTCTGAAATCACATGCACCACAGCAGTGGTGACCAAGGATAAATGTCACTTTTTCAGTACAGCTATAAACTCAAGGGACTTTCTTGGTCTTGCATGTATGGAGCAGAAGGAGGCAAACCAGAAAATAATCTGAAGTGTTTACATTGAAAGATTTAGTATGATAAACAAGACTTCTCTCACGTAAAAACTAATGAAACAAGGCCCTACAAAAATATTCTAATACTACTAAGATTTCAACGGAAATGTCTATTCTTAAAGTAACACATGGAATATTTCAACAAGTAAATTTGTGTGTATCAGTTTCACAAAATTAAAAAAAATTGAAATAAATGCAGAAAGTTTTATCCTCAGCAAATCAGACAGCATGTGTGAAGAGGCACAATATTAATTCATCAGAGTCTTGAAACATTAATGCTGTTTCTCCTTTCATAAATGCTTCTGCACTGCTGACTCGATCACAGGGAGAAAGTGCAAAGTCCACACAGACAGCGTCAGAGGTCAGGATCGAACCCGGATCTCTGGCGCTGTGAGACATTAGCCCCACCAGCTGCATCACTGTGCCACCTTTGGAGCAATGAAATAGATTAAAAAATGTCAGGACTTCCTTTTGTTGCAGCCCACAGTATTCCAATGAAGTTAAACTTTATGGTTCAGTTTCCTAGTGTTACCGATTATTAACTTACTGTATTATTCATTATTATCACATCATATCATATCATATATATACAGCCGGAAACAGGCCTTTTCGTCCCTCCAAGTCCGTGCCGCCCAGCGATCCCCGTACATTAACACTATCCTAC
This sequence comes from Rhinoraja longicauda, assembly GCF_053455715.1. Lineage (NCBI taxonomy): Eukaryota > Metazoa > Chordata > Chondrichthyes > Rajiformes > Arhynchobatidae > Rhinoraja > Rhinoraja longicauda. Next base: position 17,757,520 of record NC_135981.1, read on the forward strand.
ACCCACTAGGGACAATTTTTACATTTACCCAGCCAATTAACCTACATACCTGTACGTCTTTGGAGTGTGGGAGGAAACCGAAGATCTCGGAGAAAACCTACGCAGGTCACGGGGAGAACGTACAAACTCCTTACAGTGCAGATTATTATTATACACTCCTTATTATTGTATACCTATTTGTGTGTTATTGCCTTAGAGGGCCATGTAAAGCTGCAGCAAGTAAGAATTTCATTGTTCTGGTGCACATTGTTCTGGTACATATGACAAATGAAGAGCATTAAATTTTGCAATGACCGTACATAAACTGGAACTAAAGTTGATGAACTTGATCCAATTCAGCTCACGTTTTAAGATTGTGAATATACATCACTATTGCTGTGGAAGTGTATTTCATAATGCGAATAACAACTTTGTTATTTTGTTATGGGCATAACAACATTGAATGACTTATACCTAAATTTTATTAATGTAAAAAAAAACTAAACTCTTTCTATCATTGAAAACACTTTCAGCACAAGTTATAAATCTCAGCGGTAAACTTGAAGGCAGTACCCCAAGAAAGACCCAATTAACCATTGTTTTCTCCCACTTGTAAAATAAAGTCCAATGAACCACTAAAAAGAGATACTCGCTCACAGAGAACCTTATTATTAGTAAATATTAGATCAAGTCTGAATGAAAAAGCACCAGAGAAGAAGGGTTGTAGGAAACATATCCCCAGTGCTAAGTCAAAGCCACATAGTCATGCCCCATTTGATGTATGATTTGAAGGAGTCACAGGTGGGATAAAACTGTGCTAAGCAGTTTGAGCACATGAGTGGTTTCACAGGTTTGTACAAAATATCTCCTCCACCATTTAATTAAAACATTAATATATGCATGTTCAAGTAGTTTGACTTCTTGAGAAATAGAGAACTGAACCTCAAACAATTAAAGCATTCATATGCAAATATTTCTTACGTGTGCAGTTAGTGCCACACAACTGGGCCCCAGGATCCAGCAGCCTCAAGTAAGTGTACAACTGAAACAAATTTTGACAGAATCCTTTGCAAATTAATGGCAATGACTTCCAGTTTGATTCTGGACAAGCATTCAAATTCAAATTCTGACACTTGTCCATTTTCGGGTAATTTAAAAGCATTGAAATGGAATAAAAGTGAAAACGTTTAAACAAACCCAATAACTTAGATTCCAACACCGATGTGCCCAGGATTATTTTCCTTTGAGTGGAATGTGCCAATTATTTCTGAAAACAGAAAATGCTGGAAAACCTCAGTACATCAGGGTGGATCAGCAGAGAAAGAATTTCAGGTTGAGGCGTTTCCTCATACAGAATACTTTTCAGGTATAGTTCTATGTTATCCCACTTTTACATCCAACACACTTTTCAGTATACTCTGTTTTCTTCTCAGATTCCCACCAACCACAATATCTTACATTGCATAGTTGTTCATTGTCCCGGTGAAATGCTGCAAAGAGCAGAAAAAAGGGCTGCGCACCCATTTTTAACATTATCCCACCCCTCTCCCTCTTCTTTTCCTTCCACCTATATCCCTCCCACTGTCTTTACATTTAACCCTTTCTCTCCTTATCTGAGAGCCTTTTATCTCCTTTCCATCTCTATCCTTTGACCAACCATGTGTAAAATAAACCCCACCAGTTTTCTCTGGATGCTTTCAAGAGAGAGTTAGATAGAGCTCTTAATGATAGCGGAGTCAAGGGATATGGGGAGAAGGCAGAAACGGGGTACTGATTGTGGATGATCAGCCATAATCACGGTGAATGGCGGTGCTGGCTCGAAGGGCCGAATGGCCTACTGCACCTATTGTCTATTGTATCCACCTATCACTTACCAGGCTTCGTCAGGCACCCACCTCTTTTCCAGTTTTCTCCCCTCCCCCACTACAATCAGTCAGAAAAAGGGTCATAATCCAAAACATTTTGTTTAGTGATATAGTGTGGAAACAGGCCTTTCGGCCCATCATATCCACGCCATCGGTCACCCATACGCTAGTTCCATGTTATCCCACTTTCGCATCCTACACACCAGGGGCAATTGACAGAGGCCAATTCACCTACAAACCTGCACTTCTTTGGGATGTGGGAGGAAACGGGAGCACCCGGAGAAAACCCACGTGGTCACAGGGAGAAGGTGTAAACTCCACACAGATAGCACCTGAGGTCAGGATGGAAGCTGGGACTGTGGTGCTGTGAGGCAGCAGCTCTACCACTGTGCCACCTGTCCATACCCTCCACTGACCCGCTGAGTTAATCCAGCACTTCGAGTTTTACTCAAGACTCCAGCATCTGCAGGTTCTCATTGTTTTATCTTGTTAATTTAATTGATATAATCTAGCAGTATCTGCCATAAAGCAACAAACTGGACACCAATGCCGATGGAATTTGCCCAGGTCCGAAATTGTTTGAACAACAAAAACATAAAAGTAACATGGAAGCATTCTCGCCCTTTCCTTTCATAGCCATTTAATTTAAGATTTAATGTTGATTGGCACAAATATATTGGTTAGAAGCATGACGAGTTGCCTCCGCATGACTTGTCCAAATTGGTGTCCCTTTATATCTAAAGGACTTTTTCTACAAAGTTAATGGTGCTCTGTGTAAAACATATTCCACTACCCTTTGGAAGAACATCAGTAGACCCAGCTCACAGGCACCCACTGGGGCTCTACGCAGAGTTTCTCCATGGCTGTCTGAAGCTTTTGGAAGGCTTTGTCAAGGTTATCATTCATAATGGTGAGATCGAAGTAGTGGTTGTATGCCCGCTGGATGCGAGAGCTCTCGTCCACTGTTTTCTTCAAATCTGTGTCCTGAAAACGAATAAAAGAGATTGGGAATTATTTGCACTTCGATGATACATGTATGTGCTCTGTCTCACAAAGTAATCTGCCTTAAAAAGCATAACAGATTAACAGACAAATTATAAAGGGCTGTGAGGTTGAAATTTATAAGCAGATTCAATCTTTGGAAGTGCAGTTAGAGGCGCAGTCATCGCCACCTTGTGAGACCAAGATCCGGTTTCTATCTCCGAGTACCGGCTCAATAACTGCTCAAGGGCAGCATGGTGGCACAGCGGTAGAGTTCTGCCTTACAGTGCCACAGACCCGGGTTCGATCCTGATTACTGGTGCTTGTCTGCACGGAGTTTGTACATTCTCTCCGTGACCTGCGTGGGTTACTCTGGGAACTCCAAAGACGTACAGGTATGTAGGTTAATTGGCTGGGTAAATGTAAAAATTGTCCCTAGTGTGTGTAGGATAGTGTTAATGTACGGGGATCGCTGGGCGGCACGGACTTGGTGGGCCGAAAAGGCCTGTTTCCGGCTGTATGTGTATGTATGTATGTATGTAACTCCGGTTTCCTCCCACACTCCAAAGACGACAGGTTTGTAGGTTAATTGGCTTGGTTACATTGTAAAATGGTCCCTAGTGTGTGTAGGATAGCGTTAATGTGCTGGGATCGCTGGTCGACGCGGACTCGGTGGGCCGAAGGGCCTATTTCCGCGCTGCATCCCTAAAATAAACTAAACTAAACTATGCATTGATGCCTAAGGTCTCATGAAGAGTTCAACTGAGATCGTTCAATGAGATCAAGGCTAGCTTACTTCCTTTTTAGCTCGGTGGTTGTTGAGATGACAAACGAGGCCAACATGAGATCTACAGACCGTGACATACACCCAATTCCTCGGCAATATGTACGGCACTGCCACTAACCAGCCCACTACTGTGGTAGATGTGCTAAAGATTTAATTGTGAATGAGACCAATTCTTGGGGATTCCAAAGAACCTGTCTTCATTTTGTAAGATTGCTTTGGAGCTGTGTGATATTTTCACACCCTCCTTACATTGTTCTGTGCTATTAGAATGAATTTATGTAGGTCTTAATGTGTTCTTGTGCTTCAAGCATTTTCATTCTTTCATGTTTAATTTCAATAATAGTTCTCGACTGCTGTTAAACGTTTTTGATTGCCAGGAATTTTTATTTGTCTGCAAGTGTGGCTTCATCAGCTTAGTTTAGAGAAGCAGTGTGGAAACAGGCCCTTTGGCCCACCGAGTCCACTACGAACACCAATCAACCATACATCTGTTCTATCCGACACACTAGGAACAATTTACAGAAGCCAATTGCACATCTCTGGAATGTGGGAGGAAACTGGAGCACCCGGAGAAAACCCACACGGTCACAGGGAGAATGTATAAACTCCATACAGTCAGGATCGATTCTGCGTCTCTGGAGCTGTAAGGCAGCGACTTTACCTCTGTGCCACTGTGCTACTGCTCTGTAAAAGGATTTCAGTAGGTGAGCTTTTTCAGGCCTTGCAAGCAGTAAAGACCAAAGCATCCTCTGTTCATTGATCATTCTTTGCTGAGGAAGCTCAGGAACAGGGTTTGAGGGGTCGCTAGCAACCATGGGAGGAGCTTTACTGAGGAAACACCCAACTTAAATTTCTGTGAACTGTTTATTGGTTGATTGAAAGTTGCAGCATGGAAGCAGACACTTCAGCCCACTGATTCCACGCTGACTATTAATCACCCATCCACACCAGTTCCATGTTATCCCACTTTCCCATCCAATCAAATTCTCTTGCTTTATTATTAACTTTAAAGATGTGTTTAATTTTACTTACCAGTGTCCACAATACTGAAAGATTGCTAGCGAGTTGAAATGTGATGACGTGCCGAGAAATACATAGATTTACAAAAATGCAACTTACAGTAAGTTGTTTAGTTGTTACTCCCACATCAATAGCTGCCCTGTGCATCGCTCGAAGTGTGTCCAAGTCTGGAGCCTCAATAAATACCACGTACGGCATGAATTCAGATATTCGTAGAACCTTCAGTGCCTGCAAACGATTTGAGCACCAAATGACTGTCTCGTAGAGTATAGAATGGTGCTGCACAGAAACAGGCCCTTCAGCCCACAATGTCTGTGGCGAACACACTGCCAATATAAATTAGCCTCCTCTGCCTGCATTTGATCCATATCCCTCCATTGCCTGCATAGCTGTGTGCCTATCTTCAAGCCTCTTAAATGCCACCATTGTTTCTGCCTCCACCACCACTCCTGGAAGTGTATTCTCGGCACCTACCAACCTCTAGGTAACCAAAAAACCTGCCCATCACATCTCTTTGCCCATTTGTCTCACTTAAACTTTGCTGCTCGCACCTTAAAACTTGGCTCTCCAGTCTTTGACATTTCCACCCTGGGAGAAAAGATTTCATTGCCTACCCTGTCTATACCTCTCAGAATTTTAAATATCCTCATAGGCTTCGAACACTAGAGGAAATAATCAGGTTTGGTCCAACCACTCAAAGCTAATAGAAGATGGACACAAAAAGCTGGAGTAACTCAGCGGGACAGGCAGCATCTCTGGAGAAAAGGAATGGGTGACGTTTTGGGTCGAGGCCCTTCTTCAGACTGGTTGGGGATAAGGGAAACAAGAGATATAGACGGTGATGTGGAGAGATAAAGAACAATGAATGAAAGAGATGCAAAAAAGTAACGATGACAAAGGAAACAGGCCATTGTAAGCTGTTTGTAGGGTGAAAATGAGAAGCTAGCACGGCTTGGGTGGGGGAGGGATAGAGGGATAGAGAGAGGGAATGCTGGGGCTACCTGAAGTGAGAGAAATCAATATTCATACCACTGGGCTGCAAACTGCCCAAGCGAAATATGAGATGCTGTTCCTCCAATTTGCGTTTGGGCTCACTCCGACAATGGAGGAGACCGAGGACAGAATGATCTGTGTAGGAATGGGAAGGGGAATTAAAGTGTCCAGCAACCGGGAGATCAGGCAGGTTCAGGCGGGCTGAGCGAAGGTGTTCCGCGAAACGATCACCCAGTCTGTGTTTGGTCTCACCGATGTATAAGAGTCCACATCTTGAACAAAGGATACAGTAGATGAGGTTGGAGGAGGTGCAAGTGAACCTCTGCCTAACCTGAAAGGGCCATCGGGGTCCCTGGACAGAGTCGAGGGAGGAGGAGTAGCAACAGGTATCGCATCTTCAGCGGTTGCAGAAGAAGGTACCTGGGGAGGGGGTGGTTTGGGTGGAAAGGGATGAGTTAACCAGGGAGTTGCGGAGGGAACGGTCTCTGCAGAAGGCGGAAAGGGGTGGAGGTAGGAAAATGTGACTAGTGGCGGGATCCCATTGGAGGTGGCGGAAACTTTGGAGGATTATGTGTTGTATGCGATGGCTGATGGGGTGGAAGGTAAGGACTAGGGGGACTCTGTCTCTGTTGCAACTAGGGGAGGGGGAGCAAGGAAGGAGCTGTGGCGTACCGAGGAGACACGAGTGGGGGCCACATCTATGATGGGAGAGGGGACCCCCTGTTCCCTAAAGAATGAGCATATCTCGGATGTTCTTGTGTGGAACACCTCATCTTGGGTGCAGATGTGGCGAAGACGGAGGAATTGGGAGTAGGGGATAGTCTTTGCAGGAAGCAGGGTGGGAGGAAGTGTAGTTGAGATAGTTGTGGGAGTCAGTGGGTTTGTATTAGATGTCATTCAATAGTCTATCTCCTGTGATAGAGACGGTGAAATCAAGAAATGTGAGGGAGGTGTCGGAGATGGTCCAAGTAAATTTGAGTGCAGGACGAAAATTGGTGGTGAAGTTGATGAAGTCCATGACTTCTGCATGGGTGCAGGAGGTAATACCGATGCAGTCATCAATGTAACGGAGATAGAGTTCGGGGATAAAGCCAGTGTACGCCTGGAACAGGGATTGTTCAACGAACCCTACAAAGAGGCAGGCACAGCTGGGGCCCATGCGGGCGCTCATAGCTATGGCGTGGACTTGGAGGAAGTGGGAGGAGTCAAAGGGGAAGTTGTTAAGGGTGAGGACCAGCTCCGCTAGGGAGAGTAGAGTGTTAGCAGAGGGAAATTGGATGGTTTTGCGGTCGAGGAAGAAACAAAGGGCTTTAAGGCCTTCCTGGTGGGGAATGGAGGTGAAGAGTGATTGAACTCTACAACGCAAAGATGAGGGAATGGGGGCTGGGAAAGTGGAAGTCATTAGAGACAAAGGGCATGTGAGGTATCTTGGACATAGGTCGGGAGAGGTTGGATCTTGGACATAGGTTGGGCTAATAGCCTCTAATCCAGGCAGCATTCTGGTAAACCTCCTTGGCAGCCTCGCCAGAGCCTCTGAATTCTCCCTGCAGTGGGACGACCAGAAATGGTGGGAGAAATGTATGCGTACCAGTGTTGGGGGTGGCAGGGAAGTGAGGAGGGTAGTATTTGAAATTGGAGAATTCAATGTTCATAACACTGGGTTGTAAGCTAGCCAAGCAGACTATGTGGTACTGTGAATAGCCAGGATTGTGGAAATTAGGTTTGTTTTAGGTTTTGTCAGATCCCAATAACTCACTCAGAATTGTACGACGAGCCACTTAGTCACAGAGTGTGGAAATAGGCCCTTCGGCCCAACTTGCCCACACCGGCCAACATGTCCATTCTAAACTAGTTCCACCTGCCTGCATTTGGTCTATATCCCTCTAAACCTATCCTGTCTAAATGTTTCTTTAACGTTCTGATAGTACCTGTCTTAACCATCTCCTCCGGCAGCTCGTTCCATACACCCGCCACTCTGTTTAAAAAATTTACCCCTCAAGTTCCTATTAAACCTTTCCCCTCTCACCTTAAACTTATGTCCTCTGGTTCTCGATTCCCCTTCGCTGGGCAAGAGGTTCTGTGCATCTATCCATTCTATTCCTCTCGTGATTTTGTACACTTTCTCTAGATGAAAAAACCTCACCCTCTTGCTTGTGTGCTGGGAGTAGAAATATGACGAAGATACACCCCATAAACAAAAATGTGGCAACTTTTATTGGAATTTATGATACAAATCTATGAAGGCCGGAAATTGTAATTGTAGAATGAATCAATTTTTACTTACAGGTCGCTCTGCACAGTGAACGATCAATAGGAGTAGAGTGGGACGATGGTCTGAGGGGTTAAGTCTAAGGGACCATTACCAACTTCCAGTTCCAGATTTGTATCATAAATTCACCCTGTTGTTTGTGTGACGAGAGTTCAAATATGATGGAAGGTAGACAAAAAGTGCTGGAGTAACTCAGCGCGTCAGGCAGCATCTCTGGAGAGAAGGAATGGGCGACTTTTCGGGTTGAAACCCTTCTTCAGTCTGAAGAAGGGTCTCGACCCGAAACGTCACCCATTCCTCTCCAGAGATGCTGCCTGACCCGCTGAGTTACTCCAGCACTTTTTGACTACCTTCGATTTATACCAGCATCTGCAGTTTCTTACCTACTCAAATATGATGGAAATCACTCTATGAATGTGACAACTTTTATTTGAATTAAAGATGTACATTAGCAGAAAATGATACTGGCCCTGAATCTGTAATGAAGTCAGTGTGTTGTAATGAACTATTGTGTTGTGATTGCAAAGAGAAATACTTATTGACTGCCACAGTACAATTCTTTCATTTAAACTACTCCTATTGATCCCTCACTGTGCTGCCTGACCTGCAAATAATTAATCAATTTATTCTAAAAATCACAATTTCAAAACTTTTCTGAACCCCTAAAACAAGTGCCGAATGGGATCAGATTTAAATTCAGAATCACAGCACCTTAATTTAAAGTGCACTGAATTGAAATTCCATCTTCATTGCTGGAAATTAGTTTTTCAATATGTGATAATTACGTGGTGCATGAAGTTTATGGATTTCAACCGCTGGTGTAATGTATTTATTGCATTTGTTAATTTGCATTGCAGGAAGAGCGTGTTTCCCTAGAAAGATCTTTTAAAATTGTAAGCAATTCTGTTTCAATATCAATTTTTGTCCCGTACCTGTGGGTTTGCATCCAAGATGCAGATTTTTCCACATTCAACCACCTCGTGAATGGAATCGATCTTTGTTCCGTAAAGGTTCCCTTCGTATTCACCGTGTTCGAGATACCGGCTGCTCTTGATGGCATTCTCCATTTCAGCACGAGACACAAAGGCGTAAATATGTCCGTCATTCTCATCCTCCTTCGGTTTCCGTGAAGTGACTGTAACGGAGAGAGAGTGTACAACAACGTAAACGTGTGCGCGCTTGAAAGCATAAACTGATGGAAATGGAAAAATTAGGGAAAGAAATGGAAAACAGAAACTCAAAACTTTTTCATGAAGAACAGGTTAATATAGAAGGTCTGCAATGCTCTCCTGGAATGTGGAGACTGTTAGGGATTGTTGAGAAGTGAGGATAACAGCATTAAACGAGATGTCAACTAATGCCTTTATATATACTCTCTCTCTCTCTCTCTCTCTCTCTCTCTCTCTCTCTCTCTCTCTCTCTCTCTCTCTCTCTCTCTCTCTCTCTCTCTCTCTCTCTCTCTCTCTCTCTCTCTCTCTCTCTCTCTCTCTCCTCTCTCTCTCTCTCTCTCTCTCTCTCTCTCTCTCTCTCTCTCTCTCTTTCTCTCTCTCTCTCTCTTTCTCTCTCTCTCTATCTATCTATCTATAAATATGGCGACACAGTGGTGCAGCGGTAGAGTTGCTGCCTTACCTTACAGTGCCAGAGACCCGGGGTCGATCCTGACTGTGGGTGCTGTCTGTAAGGAGTTTGTACATTCTCTTCCGAGACCTGCGTGGGTTTTCTCCGAGATCTTCGGTTTCCGCCCACACTCCAAAAACGTACAGGTTTGTAGGTTAATTGGCTTGGTATAAATGTAAATGTAAAATTGCCACTCTTGTATGTGTGTGTGTGTGTGTGTGTGTGTGTGTGTGTGTGTGTGTGTGTGTGTAGGACAGCGTTAATGTGCGGGGATTGTGGTCGGTGGTCCGAAGGGCCTGTGTCTGTTCTGCATCTCTGAACTAAACTATCGTGGGTAAAGCAGATGAACTTAGAGCCTGGATCAATGCTTGGGATTATGATTTCATGGCCATTCTGGAAAATTGGTTGTGAGAGGGGGAGGAATGGCGGTTTAATATTCCAGGGTTTTGATGTTTCAAAGGTTTCAAAGGTCTTTTATTGCCACGTGTACCAATTAAGGTAAAGGGATATTCGAATGTTTCAGATATGATTGGGGGAGAGGTAAAGAAGGTGGAGGTGTCGCTCTGCTAATCAGAGACTGTCATAGCCACACGGAGAGGATATCCTGGAGGCGTGCTCCTCTGGGGCAACATAAGCAGAGCTCAAAATTAAGAAAGGTGCAATCATTCTAATGGGATGGCACTACAAACCTCCCAATAGCCAGCGGGAAATAGAGGAACACAAATGTAAAACAGATTTGGAAAAATCCAGAAGAGGGTTGTTTTAGATTTTTTTAATTTAAATTCTACAGCGCGGAAACAGGCCCTTCGGCCCATCGTGTCCGTGCTGCCCAGTGATCCCCGCACATTAACACTATCCTACACACACCAGGACAATTTTTACATTTACCCAGTCAATTAACCTACAAACCTGCACGTCTTTGGAGTGTGGGAGGAAACCGAAGGTCTCGGAGAAAACCCACGCAGGTCACGGGGAGAACGTACAAACTCCATGCAGACGGCGCCCGTAGTCAGGATCGAACCCGAGTCTCCGGCGCTGCATTCGCTGTAAGGCAGCAACTCTACCGCTGCGCCACCGTGCCGCCCTATTGTTGTGGTGGGCAAACTCTGAAGAAGAGTCCCGACCTGAAACGTCACCTATCCACGTTCTCCAGAGATGCTGCCTGACTTGCTGACTTATTCCAGCACTTGAGTGTCCTTTTTTCTTTAACTCCTCAATATATCTGGGACTTATTCAGTACAAAGGACATGGCGGGGGCAGCGTTTCTTTGGTGTATCCTAAGGGGTTTCCTGAAACTATGTGGATAGTTAACCCAAGGTGGGACAAGACTGGCCCTTGTACCGGAAAATCATCATGGGCTCCTGTGTTGTAATGAGTAAGTAATGATCCAGACAGTTAAATCCGGATCCTACTTTGAAGGATAAGGAAGTGTTTAACTCTTGAATATTAATATATCATCATTAACAGTGACTATAAAACTACGATGCTATACCAAAGAATTTTATTTATCCCAGGAGGGAAATTGATTCCCCAGGAGGGAAATTTTACAGTCATAAAACACAAAATACATGAAACATGAAATTAAAGTGACAAGTGGGAAAGATTGGGGAGGGGGGGGGGGGAGGAGTTAGTCTACCCCATGACAGAAGGGGGAGGAGTTGTACAGTTTGGTAGCCACAGGAAAGAAGGATCTCCTGTGGCGTTCTGTGCTGCATCTTGGTGGAACCAGTCTGTTGCTGAAGATGATCCTCGGGTTGACCAACGTGTCATGGAGGGGGTGAGCAGTATTGTCCAAGATGCTCCGCAGTTTGAGGAGCATCCTCCCCTCCAAGAACACTTCCCATGAATCCAACTCCGCCCCGAGGACGGAGCCAGCCTTCTCGATGAGTTTGTTAATCCTAATGGGATCCTATGGGATTCTTAGGCAATAGACAATAGACAATAGGTGCAGAGTTTCTTGTACAAACTCATGAGATTGTTCTAGGATTAAAACACATGTCTAAGAACAAAATACCAGATGTGACAAGTTGTGAGATGACGCAATACTGGCAAATCATCCAACTTTACCAAAGAGAAGACTATTTCTAATTACCATCATCCTAAAAGACTCTCTATTCTACTTTCAGCTAAAAAACGAATCCTCAAAAGAATCGCGTGCACTTTACATGGTGTTTAATGGTAATCAGTTGACTAAAAGGGCTCAAGGAAAGAGCATTCACATCACGCCCCTGTTTCCACCAATCTTTCCACCACCAGGCACAAGAGGTGCAAGACACCGTTGTACGCAGATGCCGAGAAGTGTGTTCAGCTCTGGCTGAACAAATTCTAATCTTGTGATGTGGACTCGATAAGAAGAAGTTGACTAAAAGATAATTACTTCATATATGGTGTGCTGACATGGATTTGTTCTATTTAGAGTTTTAGAGACACACTAGACCAAGTGGACCCGTTGGGCCCAAACTTCTCCTGTAATGGTGCAGCACCCTCTCCTACCCTCCCCCCCCCCCCTCCCCCCTCCTCCTCCCTCCCTCCCTCCACCCCCCTCCCCCTTCCTTCATCCCCTCCCCTCCCCTTCCACTCCATCCCCCTCAACCCCCCTTATCTTCCCTTCTCCCCCTCCCTCCACCACCCCCCCCCCCCTCCCACCCTCCCCCCTCTCTCCCTCCCTCGGAGATAGATTTAAACTTTCAAATGTGAATAACTTTAAAAATAGAACACCAATTTCAATGAAACTTCTTCCATTAGCGCCAAAGGGACGACGGTGAGTAAGGTGGGCCTAAAAATGTTGCGCTATCGTGTACCGTTTTGGTTGTAGTTCAGGAACAAACAAACAAACGAGTTTTAGTATATAGATTGTGGAAACAGGCCCTTCAGCCCCATGAACGATTACCCAGACACTAGGTCGAGACCCTTCTTCAGGTTGAAGAAGGGTCTTGACCCGAAACGTCACCCATTCCTTCTCTCCTGAGATGCTGCCTGACCTGCTGAGTTACTCCAGCATTTTGTGATATCCAGACACTTGTTCTACCCTGCACACTAGGAGACAAACCTGCACGTCTTTGGGATGTGGACGGAAACCGGAGCACCCGGAGAAAACCCACGCGGTCACAGGGAGAACGTACAAACTCTGCACAGACAGCACCCGTGGTTAGGATCGACCTGGGTCCCTTGCGCTGTTCGGCAGCTACTCTACCACTGCGCCACAACGCCGCCCTTGTGCTTCAACAGACTGGATATTTCTGTCTAATTGATTTGACTTTACAAAGTCAGACTGCCATTTCCAGTTTAAAAAAACCCCCCACTTTGCTCCAAATCCAAGTTACTTTGTCACAAATCAACTGAATTACCAGAGATGGTGATCCCGGGAACAGCTGCTAATCAAAGGTTGTGGCAAAACAAGTCTATTTCTACTCACAAGGAATGGTGGTTCCAAATCTCATTGGATCAGACATGATGAGTCTGTTCTTCAAGCTTCTTCTCCCCACTCCTTGTGCCCCAATAAGAACCAGAGTCTTCCTCTGAAACGGTGGCATCTTTGCTACTTCCTCGTAGATCAGAAGCTCGTGTCGATCAAATTCTAGAAATTAAACGGAAGAGTTATCTGAATAGCACATATGAATGATACAACTCTTGAGTGCTCTTCATCACAGTCTTAGAGTCATAGAGTCATAGTGATCCAGTGTGGAAACAGGCCCTTCGGCCCAACTTGCACACACCGGCCAACATGTTCCAGCTACACCCAGCTCCAGCTGCCTGCGTTTGGCCCATATCCCTCCAAACCTGTCCTATCCATGTACCTGCCTAACTGGCCAGTCCCAGACAAGGGAGAGAATGAAGAAGGGTCCCACACCAAAACATCACTGATCTATGTTCTCCAGAGATGCTGCCAGACCTGCTGAGTTACTCCAGCACTTTGTGTTTTTCTTTAAGGGACAGAATGAGTTCCATAAACAAATAAGGGTGGAGCCAACAGGAAGTTCCCACACTTGCAGCTGAAACACTGCATTAGATTGAACAAATTATTCACATAAAGAGGGCAGCCAGCCCTTTAGTTTAAGTCAGACTCCAAAGAAAGGTGCCTTAAACAGCACGGCAGTCTCTCAGTCCCTCATTCAAGTCACTGGTATGAATTTAAATTGAGAAACCTTCTCACTCTGAGCGAGAGGGCCATAAACTGAACCCCTATTGATAATGCTGTTTATCTCTCACAGCCTCTCACTAAGCAGCTGAGAAAATGCAATCTGAGATGATCTGGGAGATACTGGCCGTTTAACATTGTTGCATTCACAATCTTATTAGAGATGCGAATCTTCTGAAATAAACGGTGAAGAGCTCTGCTGCAAGAGGGAGTAAAGGAACTTCTCCAGATTCTCCTGCACTTCTACCCTTTAATGTCTTATTTTCATTAAACAATGCCCCGTAAACATTAATGTTAAAAGTTCAGTCTGTCTGAAGAAGGGTCTCGACCCGAAACATCACCCATTCCTTCTCTCCTGAGATGCTGCCTGACCTGCTGAGTTACTCCAGCATTTTGTGAAATAAATGTTAAAAGTTCCAGATAAACTGTTTTCCTGATTTTGTTTCAGGGTGAGACGTGGGCTGAGACACCAGATTTAAATGCCGCACTTAGAATTAGTGGCATGTGACCTTTAACAGCTGCCTAACAAAATAGATTTGGCCTCGGTTCAGCATCTCTAATTATTGGTATTTGGTTCATGGATAGAGTCATAGAGCATGCAAATAGGCACTTTGACCCAACCTGCCTCTGCCGACCAAGATGTCCCAGCTACACTATTCCAACCTGCTTGCATTTGATCCATATCCCTCTAACTTGTTCCTGTCCATGCATCTGTCCAAATGTCTTTTAAATGTTGTTATGGAGTTCTGCCTCAACTACCCCCTCTGGCACCTCATTCCATATACCCACCACCCTCTGTGCGAAAAAGTTGCCTCTCAGTTTCCTATTAAATCTTTCCCCTCACACATTAAACCTATGTCCTCTGGTTCTCGATTTCCCCCACTCTGAATAAAAGACATCTACTCTATCTATTCCCCTCATGATCTTATACACCTCTATAAAATTACCTCTCATCCTCCTGCGCTCCGAAGAATAAAGTCCTAGCTTGCCCAACCTCTCCATAATGCCCAGGTCCTCAAGTCCTGGCAACATCCTCATAAACTCCACTGCACTCATTCTGGCTTAACATTGTTTTATTATTGTCATGTGTACTGACATGTTTTTGTTTGTGTGCTGTCCAATTAAATTAAATCATACAATAAATTAGTACAATCAAGCCATACACAAGTACAACAGGTAGTGCAAAGAGAAACTAGAGTACAGGCTACAGTTTTACGGCATTGTACCCTTACAGCCGCAGAGGAAAAGTCCAATGTCCGCAATGAGGTTGGTTGGAAGATCGGGTCTATCCCCAAACCTGTGGGAGGACAGCCCTGTAGTATAACAGAGGGAAAGAAGCTGTTCTGGAGTCTGGTGGTACGTGCTTTCAAGCTTGTCTATCTCTTGCCTGACGGGAGAGGTGAGAAGAGGGAAAGGTCTAAGATGAAAGACAACACCTCCAAACAGACTGCATTCCCTTCATTAATGAACTTGAATCGTTGGTAAGAGGTTACCGGAATGGCTTCTTTCCCTCTGTTACATCTTTGTATCAGGTTTATGGAGTGAGTCTTGAACCCAAGATGCTTTGTGATGCAAGGATTTTGCACATTGGCAGTAAGGTTTGTGTCAGTAGGTGTGACTACACCAGGCTGTTGCTTGGTGAGTCTATGATTTAAAGTCTCAGCTTACACACCAGTGCCCAGATATTTGTGAGATACATTGCAAAGCTGACTGCAGTCTGAATTCAGTGCAGAGATGGATACCAGTTGGCCTGTCCATTTTTATTTCTTCCCTGTTTAAAAGAACATAGAATAGTTCAGCACAATGTGCCCACAATGTCTGTGCTGAATATGATGTTCTGTTAAACTGAGCCTTTCTGCCTGTACTGATCCATTTTACCCCTGGCACCACATGCCAGGCACCCACCTCTCGCTGTCCAAGAACTTGCCCCACATATCTTTAAACTTTTTCCCTCGCATCTAAAGCTATGCCCTATAGAATTTGCCATTTCCAGCCTGATAAAGGTTCTGACTGTCTGCCTTATCTAAGCCTCGCATCATTTTATATGTGTATGGTCTCCCCTCAATCAATGTTTCGTCCAAGCTAACTGTACTCCGGGCAGCATTCTGGTAAATCTCTTCTGCACTCTCTCCAAAGCCTCCACATGCTTCCTGTGATGAGACGACCACAACTGCACACAATAGTCCAAATGTGACCGTTAGAAACTTTAATTCAATTTGCCTTCAGAGGTGGGAAAAAAGATCCCATCCATAGCAGCGATTTTCAAAGATGAGCAGCTACGATTTGTGTGCGTCATAGAAATAATTCATAGAATTAAGGGCAGTTAAGCCAGTCCTTATCAACATTCATCTTTCAATAAAAATATCGAGAGAGAGAGGGAGAGAGGGAGAGAGGGAGAGAGGGAGAGAGAGAGAGAGAGAGAGAGAGAGAGAGAGAGAGAGAGAGAGAGAGAGAGAGAGAGAGAGAGAGAGAGAGAGAGAGGAGAGAGAGAGAGAGAGAGAGAGAGAGAGAGAGAGAGAGAGAGAGAGAGAGAGAGAGAGAGAGAGAGAGAGAGAGAGAGAGAGAGAGAGAGAGAGAGAGAGAGAGAGAGAGAGAGAGAGAGAGAGAGAGAGAGAGAGAGAGAGAGAGAGAGAGAGAAAATAGGTGCAGGAGGAGGCCGTTTGGCCCTTCGAGCCAGCACCACCATTCATCGTGATCATGACCCATGCCTGCCTTCTCCCCGTATCTCTTGATTCCGCTAGCCCCTAGAGCTCCCTTTTAAATTAATCCAGTGAATTGGCCTCCACTGCCTTCTGTGGCAGAGAATTCCACAAATTCACAACTCTCTGAGTCAAAAAGATTTTTCTCATTTCAGTTTTAAATGGCCGCCCCATTATTCTTAGACTGTGGCCCCTGGTTCTGAACTCCCTCAAAATTGGGAACATTTTTCCTGCATCTAGTTTGTCCAGTCCTTTTATAATAATTTTATAATTTTACAAGTTTCTATAACATCCCCTCTCATCCTTCTAAATTCCAGTGAATACAAGCCCAATCTTTCCAATCTTCCCTCATATGATAGTCCTGCCATCCTGGGGATTAACCTCATGAACCTACGCTGCACTGCCTCAATAGCAAGGATGTCCTTCCTCAAATTAGGAGACTAAATTGCACACAATACTCCAGATGTGGTCTCACCAGGGCCCTGTACAACTGCAGAAGGACCTCTTTAATCGTATACTCAACTCCTCTCGTTATGAAGGTCAACATGCCATTAGCTTTCTTCACTAGCTGCTGTACTTGCATGTTTACTTTCAATGACTGCTGTACAAGGACACCCAGGTCTTGTTGCACTTTGTTTTTTTCTAATCTGACACCATTAAGATAATAATCTGCCTCCTTGTTCTTGCCACCAAAGTGGATAACCTCACATTTATCTACATTATACTGCTTCTGCCTACGCACTTGTCCAAGTCACCCTGCAACCTCCTAGCATCCTCTTCACAGTTCACACTGCCACCCAGCTTTGTGTCATCTGCAAATTTGCCAGTGTTACTTTTAATCCCATCATCTAAATCATTAATATATATTGTAAATAGTTGCGGCCCCAGCCTTGCGGCACTCCACTCACCACTGTCTGCCATTCTGCCGGGGACCCGTTTATTCCTACTCTTTGTTTCCTGTCTGCCAACCAATTCTCTATCCATGACAATACCCTACCCCCAATACCATGTGTCTAATTTTGCCCACTAATCTCCTGTGTGGGACCTTATCAAAGACATTCTGAAAGTCCTGATACACTACATCCACTGGCTCTCCTTCATCCATTTTTCTTGTCACATCCTTAAAAAATTCCAGAAGATTAGTCAAGCAGGATTTCCCCTTCATAAATCCATGCTGACTTGGACCAATCCTTTTACTGCTATCCAAATGTGCCGTTATTACTTCTTTAATTGACTCCTGCATCTTCCCTCTCACCGATGGCAGGCTAACTGGTCTGTAATTCCCTGTTTTCTCTCTCGCTCCTTTCTTGAAAAGTGGAATAACATTAGCTGCCCTCCAATCCACAGGAACTGATCCTGAATCCTGATCCTGAATCTATAGAACATTGGAAAATGATCACCAATGCATCCATGATTTCTAGAGCCACCTCCTTGAGTGCCCTGGGATGCAGACCATCAAGCCCTGGGGATTTATCTGCCTTCAGTCCAATCAGTCTACCCAACACTATTTCTCGCCTAATGCAAATTTATTTCAGTTCCTCTGTCTCCCTTGATCCTCTGTCCTCTAGTACATCTGGGAGATTGTTTTGTGCCTTCCTTAGTGAAGACAGAACCAAAGTACCTGTTCAACTCTTCTGCCACTTCCTTGTTCCCCATAATAATTTCACCTGTTTCTGTCTTCAAGGGACCCACATTTGTCTTTACTAATCTTTTTCTCTTAACATACTTAAAGAAGCTTTTTCTCTACTTTTTTTTAATATTCTTGGCCAGCTTACCCTCGCACTTCATCTTTTCAGCACATATTGCCCTTTTTGTTACCTTCTGTTGTCTGAAAGTTTCCCAATTCTCTGGCTTCCCGCTACTCTTTGCTGTGTTATACATCTTTTTTTTAGTTTTATTCCATCCCTAACTTCCCTTGTCAGCCACGGTTGCTTCTTACTCCCCTTTAGAATCTTTCTTCCTCTTTGGAATGAAATGATCCTGCATCTTATGGATTATGCCCAGAAATTCCTGCCATTGCTGTTCCACCATCATTCCTGCTAGGATCCTTTTCTAGTCGACCGTGGCCAGCTCCTCTTTCATGCCTTCATAGTCCCCTTTGTTCAACTGCAACACTGACACTTCTGATTTAACCTTCTCCCTCTCAAATTGCAGATTAAAACGGATCATATTATGGTCACTACCTCCTAGCGGTTCCTTTACCTTGAGTTCCTTTATTAAATCTGGTTCATTAAACAACAATAAATCCAGAATTGCCTTCTCTCTGATAGGCTCCAGTACAAGCCTGCTCTAAGAATCCATCTCGGAGGCACTCTACAAACTCCAGGTCCAGAACCACCCTGATTTTCCCAGTCTACCTGCATGTTGAAGTCTCCCATAACCACAATGGCATTACCTTTGTTACAAGCCAATTTAAACTCCTGCTGCAACTTGCACCCAATATCCAGGCTACTGTTTGGGGGCCTGTAGTTAACTCCCATTAGTGTCTTCTTACCTTTACAATTCCACAACTCTATCCACAGTGACTGTACATCGTCAGTCCCCATGTCACCCCTCGCAAGGGACTGAATTTCATCCCTCACCAACAGAGCTACCCCACCTCCACTGCCCACCTGCCTGTCCTTTCTATAGGACTTATACATTTGAATGTTCAGTAATATTCAGAGAAAGAGAGAGAGCGAGAGAGAGGGACTAAGAAAAGGAGAGAAGGGAGAGAGAATCAGAAGCTATACTTACCCATTGACAAATACTCTGACAGTTACCTGCATTTTTGGTGGTCAGATACATAATCTTCTTTTTCCTTTTTCCACCCATACTCCCACATAATGCACCTGTTCACGAAATGAAATATGATACGATAATGGTTATAAATGCCCTAGATGCTTGAGGGAAATATTGAAATCTGCATCTCATACTGATTTAAGCAGTCCTCTTGTTAGCGTTAGCAAAATATTTAGTAGAGTAAATTAAGTTACCCTATCAACTATTTTTATCAATAGAGATTCCATCCATGTACACTGTCATCCCAGAAAATAAAACTCGCCAAGTCACAGTGCCTACCATATGTAGTTTGAATGCATTCACCCCACCCACCGACCAAATGGTTGCATGAATCTGAATGACCACTATTTCACATCTGGTGTGGGACCTCTTTTCAAGGGCTTCAGAATCCAATGCAACTTCTGTAAAGCAGTATAGAGTGAGGTTTGTTTCAAGCTTCAAACATTGTGTGGACGATTTCTGAGAACATGTATTAATCGTATTTGGAAATATTCTGTGCTAAATTGTGTGCTCTGGTTTTTTTTGTTGTCAGTTTTGCCAAAGACTAATGTTTTTAATGTACACACCCCACTGAAAAGATTGGAATATCATAAAACGACAAGGTTGATGTTGGAAAGTTCCATTCAAGCCAATGACCAAGCCTGCCAAGTCATGGTGGAAGAATGCTGTTGTGAAAGTAATATATAATTTGTTGACCTGACAAACCAGATGATTTCCTATGGATTTGTCCGGTAATCTGGGAAGACCATTATAAATCATACTTATTAATTTTCTGAATGTTGGAATCACTTTTTTGATTGAATGGCAGTGTAGACTTGATGGGCTGAATGGCCTAATTCTGCTCCTATTGATATTTGTTCTGCCCCAGGCTTTTGATTTCCTTTAGCACTGTTTTACCGACCCTAGTGGTGATTTGTTTGATCAGGAAGTAGGTCTCTTGTGACCTCTTGTGATCTCAAAGCGTGACCTCAAAGCGTGACCTCAAAGCAGCCATTTTGTCCTCAGGCAGTCCAAGAAGCAGACTTGTTTATCCGCTGCCATCCTTTCCTTTAAGCTTGTGAAAGCATCATCTGTAAGTTTCTGTGTTATGTAACCCTATATTCTAATTGTATTTGGTGATATTTGTGAGGAGAACGCTTTTGGCAACTTTGTAAGATTTATGTTGTAATTGCTGAAATGTTACATGTGCCTGGATGGTGTGGGGCCGATATGGGTTGAAATAGAAAGTAGGCCGGTCATGAAAACTACGTTGTATTTAAAGTGCATTATTGTAATTTAATGTACATTTATAGTAATAATTCAGACGTTTTTGGGTTATTTAAAATTCATGTAGTATGTAGCAGCAAGCCATAGCTACCTTGTCATTACACTTGTTCTAACACTATTGAATCGCATATGTATTTTGTTGTGTTATTCTACAGTTTCACTCTTGATTCATGAATGCACCTACAGGTGCATTTCTCACCGCCAGGCCCCAAGTGGTCAGGATGGGGGAACACACATCTAGCTCCCTCACCCTGAACATCGGATCCCCCCAGGGTTGTGTCCTTAGCCCCCTACTGTACTCCCTGTACACACATGACTGTGGGGCCAGGTTCAACTCAAACTCCATCATCAAGTTTGCTGATGACACTGTGGTGGTGGGCCGGATCTCCGACAACGATGAGAAGGCCTACCGGGAGGAGGTGGCTGATCTGGCACTCTGGTGTCAGGACAATAGCCTCCTCTTGAATGTCACTAAAACTAAGGAGCTGATTGTGGACTTTAGAAGGGCTAAACATCCAAGGACGTCCACGCCACTGGAGATAAATGGGTCTACTGTGGATAGGGTGAGCAGTTTTAAATACTTGGGAGTCCACATCACAGAGGATCTGACATGGTCAACGCACATTGCCGCACTGGTGGTTAAGGCAAAGCAGTGCCTTTACCACCTTAGACAGCTGAGGAAATTCAGAGTGTCTCTGAGGATCCTTCATTGCTTCAACTCTGGGGCTGTAGAGAGCATCCTGTCCGACAACATTACAGTCTGGTTTGGGAACAGCTTTGCCCAGGACAGGATGGCCCTGCAGAGAGTAGTGCGTTCGGCAGAACGCACCATGGGAACTACACTCGTCCCCCTGCAGGACCTATACATCAGGAGGTGCAGATCCAGAGCAAGTAAGATTATGAGGGACCCCTACCACCCCAGTAACGGACTGTTCCAGATGCTACGGTCAGGCAAACGCCTCCGCTGTAAATCTGTGAAAACGGAGAGGATGAGACGGAGTTTCTTCCCACAGGCCATCAGGACTGTCAATTTTTAAAACTCCAGAGACTAAATTTTGTCTACACTATAGTAACTTTATTAACTTTATTTATATGCTGTAACTGTAATTCTTTTTTGTGCAAAATCCGCAGGCATTGCCACTTTCGTTTCACTGCACATCGTGTATGTGTACGTGACAAATAAACTTGACTTGAACGGCATCTTAATAAAAGGCACAACTAAGATGATCCCCGACTCTTATGCATTTATTGGACGGAATTTGGCTGGCTGTTAAATTGTGTCACCACATAATGAGAACATTACAGTGAAAAGATGTCAATCCTACAAGTGAGGCAAGCCTCATGGTAGTAGACTGCATACAAATTCTGCATCATGTCTGAAGAAGGCAGACCAACGGCCCCTGCAGAGGAAGACAAGGCCATCGCCATGGCAGCGTCATCACTCTACACGATGGACCATACGTCAGAGGCGGGCTCAGGACGTTCTGGTTCATCAAGACTATCACGTCGATCTGGGTCATCAGCTGCTGCTGCAGCCGCCAAGGCACGCGCTCGTGCTGAAGCCGCACGGACACGTGCACAATTTACACAGAAGGAAAATGCGATCAAACTTGATCAAATTAAACTGGAGCCGACCCATCAGCTTGACCGGGCCAAATTAGAGGCAGACTTAGATATGTTACATCAGGAAAAGGAGGCAGCCGCGGCTCTGGTTCAAGCCGAAATACTAGAGGCAGCAGCGGCAGCAGAGCTCGATGAAGAGTTCCCGAGAAAGTCAAACCATGCCACCTCAGTGCAAAGCAGAATGGATCGTACGGGAGTCTAAGTAAGGGCACAAGCTCACTTCACTGAGAGGGCGAAAACAAACGCAGAACGCTTGTGCAAGAGAGAGCCGTCTTTCCAAAATCATCCCGATTCAGCCAATAGGAAGCAGCTCATTCATACACACTCTGCATACCAGGAAGGCATTTCAGCACATCCAAAGCTAACCAAGCTCGAGTCTCCCGACCCCTATCCATATCACTCCAGACATGGAGATGACCTCAGGGCAGGCTCACACCCAGTACCCCATCACCAGCCAGACTCTGGAGACATGTTAGACTTTGCTAGATTCTTAGCACGTCGTGAACTCATTAATACAGGTCTCACAAAGTTCGACGACCGACCAGGGACTTTCAGGGCATGGAAGTCAGCTTTCATCAACGCCATTCACGGCCTAGATCTTACAGCTGGCGAGGAACTGGATTTACTCACAAAATGGTTGGGCAAGGAATCATCAGAGCATGTGAGGAGAATTCGATCTGTCCACGTGTCTGACCCCAGTGCAGCTGTAGAAATGGCTTGGGGTAGGTTAGCTGAGTGTCATGGCGCACCCGAGATGATTGAAAATGCGCTTTTTAAGAAGCTGGACACCTTTCCTAAAATCTCTAACAGAGACTACACTAAGCTTAGAGAACTTGGAGACCTTCTTATGGAGCTACAAGCGGCCAAAGACGATGGACAAATGTTCCAAGTCTGGCTTATTTGGATACCGCAAGGGGAGTAAATCCGATTGGGGAGAAGCTGCCCCATTATCTACAAGAGAGGTGGATTACAAAGAGGAAAACTATGACTGCTTCCATTCTGGTATTTCACCAATTTCATCTGCCGTGAGGCAAAAGCGAGGAATGACCCTAGCTTCACCTTCCTCAGCAGCAACCCTACGAAAGATGACAAATTTACACCCAGGGACAACAGTCAGAGAATGGCCATTGCTGTTAACAAAATGGATGTCTTCCCCAAAACACCCTCCTACATAGATCCATTTCCCGAAGAAAATTACCCTGGTAAACACTGTCCTATTCATAATAAGCCTCACCCCTTGAGGAAGTGTCGAGGCTTCCGTATGAAGACACTGGAGGAGCGGAAAGCTTATTTGAAGGACAATGGCATCTGCTTCAGGTGCTGTGCATCTTCCTCTCATTTGGCAGGTAATTGCAATGCTGCGGTTAAGTGTACAGAGTGCGACAGTGAAAACCACAGCACTGCCCTCCATCCAGGTCCACCCCCTTCAGCTTCTCAAGCATCCAGCCCCTCTACAGGTCATGGCGGGGAGGAAGGAGCCTCGTCTTCATTACCATCCATGAACAGCGCATGTACAGAGGTCTGTGGCAAAGGTCTTACAGCCAGGTCCTGTTCAAAGATTTGTTTGGTCCAAGTCTATCCAAAGGGTAGACGGGAGAATGCAGTGAAGATGTACGCAATGCTCGACGATCAAAACAACCGATCGCTAGCAAAGTCAGAGTTTTTTGAGCACTTTCACATCAACAGTAAAGCATCTCCTTACTCATTGAAGACCTGTGCCGGCATCACAGACACAGCCGGGAGAAGAGCTGACGGTTATCAGATCGAGCATGTCCATGGTGGAGTTAGTCTGTCACTCCCAACATTGATAGAATGTAATGAAATACCGGATAACAGATCTGAGATACCTACACCTGAGGCTGCCCGTTACCACCCACACTTGAAGTTCATTGCCCCAGAAATCCCAGAACTGGATGAGAAAGCTCAAATCCTCCTTCTGCTAGGCCACGACATCTTGAGAGTCCACAAGGTGAGGAAGCGAGTGACGGGCCTCACGACGCCCCCTTTGGCCTCAAGCTGGACCTGGGGACGGTTCTAGTAGGTGATGTATGTTTGGGCAGCTCTCATATGCCACGGGTGCAATGCTTCAGAACCAGTGTGTTAGAGAATGGCAGGCCTTCAACCTTCACACCGTGCGAAAACCACATCCATCTCAAAGAGAAGCTGAGCATCAGAGATGACAAACATGGGTTTCATCATGCCTTCAAAGGTGAGTTGACAGGCAAAACAGACAAAGATCATGCTTCACGATCCGTTCCTGCCTTTCAACTTCAGAATATAAGTTGGCTTACAGGGCCAGATTTCCTCTACAAGCCATCCACATGTCACCTTACCACACAAGCCTCCTTCCAACTGGTAAGTCCAGAGATCGACTCTGAGATTCGCCCTCAGCCCCAAGTCACCACATCTTCCACCAGTGTGAAAGACAGACAACTTGGTTCAGAACGCTTTGAGCGTTTCTCCACGTGGGACAGTTTGCTGAAGGGAATCGCTTCACTTATCCATGTAGCCCGCTCTTCCAAGTCCTCCGCTGTCAATCGATCACACAGATGCACTGGTTGGCACCAGTCTGAACAACCGCATCCTCAAGGGGAACTAGTTCAAGCCAAGACTGTAGCCATCCTCTCTGTTCAAAGGTCAGTTTTCCCCGAGGAATACAACGTTCTCATGGAAAAGAGAAACATTCCCAAGAATAGTCCTCTGGCTATGTTGAATCCTGTTCTCGATGAGAATGGACTAATAAGAGTTGGCGGTCGTCTGGCACATGCACAACTGAACAGTGAAGAAAGGAATCCTGTTGTCTTACCAGGCCGCCACCACATCTCCACCTATTGATACGTCACTATCATAACCGAGTCCAGCACCAGGGCCGCCTGTTCACTGAGGGAGCTGTGCGCACCGCGGGATTCTGGCTGATCGGTGGTAAGACATGTGTCAGCAGTGTTCTTCACAAATGCCTCGTATGCAGGAAGCTCCGTGGGTAAAACCAACACCAGGTGATGGCCAACCTACCAGAGGAACGAGTTAGCACATCTCCTCCATTCTCATATGTCGGCCTGGATGTGTTTGGTCCTTTCACAGTCACCGCACGCAGAACTAGAGGAGGGCATGCTCATGGCAAGCGCTGGGCTGTGCTTTTCTCTTGTATGAGCACCAGAGCAGTCCATATTGAAGTTATCGAGACGATGGAGACTTCAAGCTGCATTAATGCTCTCCGAAGGTTCTTTGCTATTCGAGGACCTGCAAGGCAGTTGCGCTCTGACTGTGGGACAAACTTTGTAGGAGCAAGCAAAGAACTGGGATTCCACAAGATGGCGAAGGAACCAGTGGTTCAGGAATACCTGAGGGACCACTCTTGGGAATTCAATCCGCCCCATGCCTCCCACATGGGAGGGGCCTGGGAGCATATGATAGGGATTGTCCGAAGGATACTGGACTCTATATTGATGTAGGTCAAGTCACAACCTCTCTCTCATGAGGTTCTCTGCACATTCATGGCAGAAATCTCTGCGATAATCAATGCAAGACCATTGACTCCTGTGTCTACCGACCCAGATTCACCCTTGATACTTAGCCCAGCCATGCTACTTACCCAAAAGGTTGGATTACCTCCTCCAATGGGAGTGTTCTCAGAAGGAAACCACTTCAGACAGAAATGGAAATGGGTGCAGAGTCTTGCTGACCAGTTCTGGTATCGCTGGAGCGTGAATATCTTCCACTCTGCAGACCCGCCGCAAATGGAAGTCAACACAGCCGGACATTCAGAAGGGAAACCTTGTTCTGATGAGAGACGCTGAAGTAGCGCGCAATGAGTGGCCGATGGCACTTGCCTCAGATGTCTTTACAAGTCCAGATGAGAAGGTACGCAAGATACAAATCAAGGTTTCCAAGGGAGGATCGTGCAAGACATACCTCAGACCGGTCACGGAAGTCGTCCTTCTGTTGTCAAGGAAAGACCAAGATAGCTACCTAGTTATGACATCTTATAGATGCCAGACGGGGAGTGTTCTGCCCCAGGCTTTGGAGTTCCTTTAGCACTGTTTTACCGCCCCCAGTGGTGATTTGTTTGATCAGGAAGTAGGTCTCTCGTGACCGCAAAGCGTGACCGCAAAGCGTGACCGCAAAGCGTGACCTCAAAGCGTGACCTCAAAGCGTGACCTCAAAGCGTGACCTCAAAGCGGCCATTTTGTCCTCAGGCAGTCCAAGAAGCAGACTTGTTTATCCGCTGCCATCCTTTCCTTTAAGCTTGTGAAAGCATCATCTGTAAGTTTCTGTGTTATGTAACCCTATATTCTAATTGTATTTGGTGGTATTTGTGAGGAGAACGCTTTTGGCAACTTTGTAAGATTTATGTTGTAATTGCTGAAATGTTACATGTGCCTGGATGGTGTGGGGCCGAAATGGGTTGAAATAGAAAGTAGGCCGGTCATGAAAACTACGTTGTATTTAAAGTGCATTATTGTAATTTAATATACATTTATACATTTTTGAGGTTATTTAAAATTCATGTAGTATGTAGCAGCAAGCCATAGCTACCTTGTCATTACACTTGTTCTAACACTATTGAATCGCTTATGTATTTTGTTGTGTTATTCTACAGTTTCACTCTTGATTCACGAATGCACCTACAACGGCATCTTAATAAAAGGCACAACTAAGATGATCCCCGACTCTTATGCATTTATCGGACGGAGTTTGGCTGGCTGTTAAATTGTGTCGCCACATAATGAGAACAGTACAATATTGCTTTTGGTTTATTATTGTCACCTGTACTGCGACACAGTGAAAAGCTTTGTGTGTTATCCAGTCAACTCAAGCCATACACGTACAACAGGCAATGCAAAAAGAAAAATACTCGAGTGCAAAATATAGTGTCACAGTGTTAAGGTGTTACAATTACAGAGAATGCTACTCGCTATATTTTGCACTCTGGTATTTTCCCCTTTGCACTACCTGTTGTACTTGCGTATGAGTTGATTGTACTCAGCACAGTACTTTCGTTAAGTAGTGTGGGAATGCGTTGGTTTATTGATTTGACTGAATTGATTCATGTTCATAACTTACAGGAGCAGAATTAGGCCATTCGGCCCATCTAGTCTACTCCTACATTCAATCGTGCCTGATCTATCTACCTTTCCCTCTCAACAACATTCTCTTGCCTTCTCCCCACACACCTGACACCCCATACTAATCAAGAAATAATCAAGGAATCAAGATACAGAGTGGAAACATGCCCCTTGGCCCTCAAGGTCCACACTGACCATTGATTGACTATCGTACAGCGCTTACCTGAAGGTGCAGAAAAATCCCAATCTCGCTTGACGAAAGCTTTCCTCTTTTCCTCCAACAGCTGGCTGGGGATAAGGCCCGCACTCCCTCCCTCCTTCACATGGCAGGCCTTGAAGAGAAGAGGACAGGGAAGGGTTACTAAATCTCTACCTGGTGCCTTTAATTAGCATCCTGAAGTTCAACTTATTGTAGCAAAATCCAGGAAGGGGAGTTTCTGAGGCCTCCTGCCCAGTGAAATCGGGGCTGTGGTAACATCAACATGGTTGGTTAGAACAACTGCTCCATTAGTGTGGGCAATGATATTCTCAAAAACAGAGTCCTCTTAAAATACAAGCAAAGGTGCTAAGTGTATACATAAAAATCCATAGTGATCGATTTATACAGCATAACCCAGTGGTGTGAATATTGATTTCTCTAATTTATAAACTCTTGCATTCCCTCTCTCCATCCCTCCCCCACCCTAGTTGTCCTGCCAGTTTCACTGTTCGTATCCCTTCGTTATCACCTCCTCCACAGCCAACCATGGACCATTGTGGGCTCCTGGGCCATCGGTGCCAGTTCTGATTTGTTCTGTACCTTTTCATGCCTCTAGTTTCCCTCTGCCCTGACTCTCAGTCTGCAGAAGGGTCTCGATCCAAAACGTCACCTATTCCTTTTCTCCAGAGATGCTGCCTGACCCGAAGAGTTACTCCAGCAATTGCGTCTAACTTCACAGAAACAGGCCCTTTAGCCCAACTTGTCCATGCCAACTAAGCTGCTTCACATTAGCCATTTTAGGGTGCAATCATACCCTTGTTCAGTTTTTAAAAGACTTTACTGCAAAGAATAACAATTTATGAGGGCATATAAATAGAATGGACAGTCAGAAACGTTTTTCCAAGATATAAATGTCAAAGATTAGCGGGTATAGCTTTAAGGTGAAAGGGGAAAAGTTTAAAGGAGTTGTGCAGGCCGTGTTTTTTTCTTAAACACAGAGTGGTGGATGCCTGGAACGCGTTAACAGAGGAGGTGGTGGAACCAGATACAATAGTGGTGTTTTAGATTTAGATTTAGAAATACAGCGCGGAAACTGGCCCTTTGGCCCACCGGGTCCGCGCCGCCCAGCGATCCCTGCACATTAACACTATCCTACACACTAGGGACAATTTTTACATTTACCCAGTCAATTAACCTACATACCTGTACGTCTTTGGAGTGTGGGAGGAAACCGAAGATCTCGGAGATAAACCCACGCAGGTCACGGAAAAAACGTACAAACTCTGTACAGACGGCGCCCGTAGTCAGGATCGAACCTGAGTCTCCGGCGCTGCATTCGCTGTAAGGCAGCAACTCTACCGCTGCGCCACCGTGCCAGGTAATGGATGGATATGGATGAAGTGCAGGCAGAGAGGATTAGTTTCGGTAAGTGTCATGTTTGGCACAGAGATTGTGGGGTGAACTGTTCTATGTTCCAGTATGCTGCATTTGGATTTCACTGTGTGGTTTCCTCTAAATAGGCGACACCAATTGCCGATTCAGTCCACAATGCAAATCTTGAGTTTCCAGCCACTTTAGCTCACCACCCACCTTCCATTCTGACTTATGACCTCCTGTGCAGTTCCAGTGAGGTCCCACACAGCATGCCTGTGCAACAATACTGCAACGTCCACGTTCCATATTAATCTCTGGAATCAATATCAACCTCAATAACTTCAGAGCCATAGCGTGGTGGAGTCATGCCGCATGGAAACAGGCCCTTCAGCCCAGCCCAACTTGCCCATGCCGACCAAGCTGCCCCATCTACACGTCCCACCTGCCCGTGTTTGGCCCATATCCCTCTAAACCTTTCCTGTCCGTGTACCTGTCCAGATAATACAATACAATACAATATATCTTTATTGTCATTGTACAGGGGTACAACGAGATTGGGAATGCGCCTCCCATACGATGCAATAAATTAATTAGCTAATCAGTATTAATTTAAACAACCCAATGAAACAAATTAGAAACAGTTTTAAAACAGAATAAAGTGCAAGTAGCTCTGTGCCGGATCACTGTGCGATGTGACCATCCAGCTCAGCAGGACCGGTTCATGACAGCTATGCCCTGGGGATGAAGCTGTTCCTGAGTCTGGGGGTGCGGGCGTAGAAGGCCTTGTATCGTCTGACCGATGATAGAAGTTCGAACAGACTATTGTGTGTAAATTTAGCCATCTGTAATGCTGCAGTACCTTAGTTTGTGTGTCACTACTGTTGCTGCCTGAGGTGTTGGGTGTATTGCCAACATTCTTGATTTCAACCAAGAGCTCTTCCTGGAATAGTTATTTTATGTGACTGGTTCTTTCATTCTCAAATGATACATAAATCAAACAGATCCTTCCCCACCCTTTTTCCTCCTGTTTTGTTCTCCACGTCACTGATTTACACGCAGTCTTTGGCTTGAAAGGTTTATCATTCCACAAATGCAGTCTGAACTGCTGAGCATTTTCTGTTTTTTAACACGTAGTTAGGGGCTCCACATTTTCAGCCTTTTTAATCAAAACCAAGCATTAATTACCATCAGACTGCTAATCAGGAATCAGAATTAACTGTGTAGGAAGGAACTGCAGATGCTGATTTACACTGAAGATAGACACAAAAAGCTGGAGTAACTCAGCGGGACAGGCAGCATCTCTGGAGAGAAAGAATGGGTAACATTTCGGGTCGAGACCCTTCTTCGGGTCTCAACCCGAAACGTCTCCCATTCCTTCTCTCCAGAGATGCTACCTGTCCCGCTGAAAAAAAAAAAAAACTAATACGCGTTGATCATTATTCCTTCAGGATCTGAACCTTGGAGATATTTTTCGTTTAACGGCAAATGAATCATTTCAATGTGCAGGCCTGGAGAACGAGTGGCATTGAATGCCAGCTTTAAAACCCAAGCTCAATTGAGAAAACTGAATTCTAATGGAACGAGCTCAATGATTCTGCTCTCGTCCAGGCCCCACTTCAAGGTTTCTCGTGATAGCATTCTACTATATTAAAAGTGTTAGTTTCTGAAGATTCCTCCACTGTCAGAAGTTCCCGAGTGATGAGCTGAAGGGTTCAAATAAATCACATGGCAACGGCTGTGATTCTGAATTAGCAATGACCTTGTGGAGTCATTATTTCTTATCTGACAATCCCTGCCAATGGTGAGACTTATTACTTACTAATTATTCAACTCATTTGGCTCATTTATCAACTGCTGTATATTGACTGACAAGGAGATACATGCTGGTTTGAACCAAATACAGACGCAAAAAGCTGGAGTAACTAAAATGCAAACATTGCAGTGGATCTTGTGGTGAAACAATAGCAGAGTGGCAGAAACCAGCATTATTACCTGCCACCAGTTGAGGTCCTCCTGATTGACAATCTGCAATATATCGCCATAAGTGAACTTCAAGCCAGCTTCTTTGCAAGGGATCAGGTTATCGTTGACCGGTTCGTACTCAAAGTGGCATTTCACATACACCTGGAAGGAATTAAAAAGTTACTTTTCGTTACTTCGACGTTCTCTTCAACAAACATGGCATTAAAACAAGGAATTGATGTTATATAGCACCTTTGATATAGTAAGGCATTGTTATGGAAAGGTTAGGGATAGGTTTGGCAGCTGCAAAATTGCTATCAATTATGAGAAACGAAAGCAGGAATGTGCAGGTGACTTAATAACAACATTTCAAAGATATTAGGACAGGTACACAGATCGGAAAGGTTTAGAGGGATGTTGACCAAACATGGAGGTGGCACAGTGGCACAGCGGTAGAGCTGCTGCCTTACAGCGCCAGTGACCTGCGTTTGGTCCTGACCTTGGGTGCTGTCTGTCTGTAGTTTGCACGTTCTCCCCGTGGCTGCATAGGTTTCGTCCGGGTGCTCCAGTTCCCTCCCAAAGACATGCGGGTTTGAAGGTTAATCGGTCCCGGTAAGTTCTCCCTGATGTGTAGGAAGTGGATGAAAAAGTGGGATAACATAGAACTAGAGCGAACGGGTGTTTGATGGTCAGCCTGAACTTGGTGGGCCAAAGGGCCTTTTCCAAGCTGTATCTCTAAAACTAAAACTAGAACGGGCAAGTGGTACGAGCTGGGATGGGGTGCTTCGGTCGGCATGGACAATTGGGTCGAACAGCCTATTTCTGTGCTGTACAACTCTATGACTATGGTTAGATAGGTGGAGTTCTTAGTTGGTACAAAGGGGTGAAGCAAGGTCAGGGAGGGGCTTGAAGACCAGGAAGAGAATTAGAAAATCAAGAAGTAACCAGACCAGAATCAACATGTTTTGGCACTGCGGTGCCGTTTGTGGAACCAGTGCCTCAAGCCTTGGTGACCTGGCTTCAACCCTGACCTCAGGTGCGGTCTGTGTTGCATTCTCCCTGTGACTGTAGAGATACAGCATGGAAACAGGCCCCTCGGCCCACCAAGTACACATTGGTTCTATGTTATTTCACTTTCGCACTCACTCCCGACAATTTACAGAGGCCAATTAACCTGCAAACCCGCACGTCTTTGGGATATGAGAAGAAGCCAGAACACCCAGGGGACACCCAGGGGAAACCCCATACGGTCACAGGAGTACGTGCAACCCCCATACACACAGTACCAGAGGTCACTAGCAAACCTGAGTTTCTGCCGCTGTAGGGGTTGGATATTTACCTGACTTGGGGTCTTGCATAAGGAGTCACAGTCTCAGGAATTGGGATAAAATATTGTGTTTTAAGATAAAAGAGTTCTCTTCACTCAGAGTGGTGAACGAGATAGATTCTCCAGTACATCAAGAGGTGGAGGCCAAGTTTCTGAATATATTTCAGGCAATGGGTAAATATCTGGGCACTAAAGGTATCGAGGGTACAAGGAGAAAAAGTAAGAATGGCATTGACATAAAGGATTAGTCACGGACAAACTGAAGGGC
Source organism: Rhinoraja longicauda (assembly GCF_053455715.1). NCBI lineage: Eukaryota > Metazoa > Chordata > Chondrichthyes > Rajiformes > Arhynchobatidae > Rhinoraja > Rhinoraja longicauda. Next base: position 17,789,734 of record NC_135981.1, read on the forward strand.
TGCAAAATCTACTCCTGCTCTTTGTCTTCATGTTTCTATGATGAAGTTGAACCTAAACATAATACCCTATAATTTAAAGATAGACACAAAATGCAGGAGTAACTCAGCGGATCAGATAGCATCCCTGGAGAAAATGGATAGGTGACGTTTTGGGTCTGAAGAAGAGTCTCGATGCAAAACGTCACCTATCCAATTTCACCAGAGATGCAGCCTGTTCCACTGAGTTACTCCAGCATTTTGTGTCTATTTTTGGTACAAACCAACATCTGCAGTTCCTTGTTATTACCCCGTAATCTCTTTATGCTTCTAGCCCCTTTTAACCCATCATCCGACCATTTCCTCCACAGATGCTGCCCGACCCAGTTCCTCCAGCACTTTGTGTTTTGTTCAAGATTCCAGTCATCTGCGGTTTCTTGTGACTCCAGCTTTTTACATCTGTTTTGTTTATAATCTTTTCAGTTTCATTGTCTTCCAAATCTTTGCAACTTGGTTCATCCCATTTTTATCTATTAAACAAATCCATCAGCTGGTCCTCAAACTAAAGATGCAGATGGAACGAGCTGCCAGAGGAGGTCGTTGAGGCAGGGACTTTTGCAACGTTTAACAAACAATTAGACTGGTACATGGAGAGGACAGGTTTGGAGGGATATGGGCCAAACACAGGCAGGTGGGACTAGTGCAGATGGGACGTGTTGGTCGGGTTGAACAGCGAGCCGGGGCTAGTCCTCGCCTCAATCCTCACCTCCCTACCTTCCTACTATGCACGGTGGCGCAGCGGTAGAGTTGCTGCCTTACAGCGAATGCAGCGCCGGAGACCCGGGTCCCATCCCGACTACGGGTGCTTTCTGCACGGAGTTTGTACCTTCTCCCCGTGACCTGCGTGGGGTTTTCTCCAAGATCTTCAGTTTCCAAACTCCAAAGACGTACAGGTTAGAAACTTAATTGGCTTGGTAAATGTAAAAATTGTCCCCAGTGGGTGTAGGATAGTGTTAATGTGAGGGGATCGCTGGTCGGCGCGGACCCGGTGGGCGGAAAGGGCCTGTTTCCCCGCTGTATCTCTAAACTATACCCCCAAACAAGCACAGGACGGGCCCTGCCTGGTCTGTGTCAGATGTTTGGACCGGGGCGCAATTTCAGCGCTTACCATAGGCGCTATTTTCCGTCGATGCGTCGCTGGGTTCTCACCTGGCGTGGAGGGTGTGGTTCTTGGTAGCTGGGCAGGATCTTAAGGATGACGCTTCCACTGGCATTCTGCAGCATCTCCTGCAAGACCTTTGGATCATTCCCAACCTCTTTTCCGTTGACCTCCTTGATGATGTCCCCTACGTGAAGGAGACCTTGTTGGTCGATCATGCCTCCATGGAGGATTCGAGCAATCACAAGCTCACTGTTCTCCACCCTGAACGTCACACCCTGGAGAGAATTGTTACTGCTCATTATTGACTATCAGCCACTCATCCAACAGAGATATTCCTTTCTTTTAGAATGAGAACATTTTGTAACTGCAGCTACATTTTGAATTAACGATTCAACGAGGCAACGTTCGCTTAAAGCCTCAGAGGCTATCACGTCAAATATTTGAAGTTTTTCTCAGCTGTCATTTTATTCACTAAAATTTTTTTTTGACTTCAGTGACCATTCCACAAGACTAGCTCAGGCTGTTACATATGTGGCGCCGCTCCACCCTCGCGTGCCGCTCCGAACCCCGTTAACGGCAGACACGTCAAGACACCAGGGGAACTCTATCCTTGTTCTGTCTGGGGAGAGGGGGAGTGAGAGCATGACTGTAGGACACAGAGGAAATGTGGTGAGGGATCTACCGATGATAGCAAAGGGGCACCATGTTTTCTGAAGAACGAGGGCATTTCAGATGTCCAACAGTGGAAAGCTTCATCTTGGGAGCAGGTGCAGTGGGGACGGAGAAATTGAGAGTCGGGGGGGAGACGGGGATTTTGCAAGAGGCAGGGTGGGAGGAGGTGTAGTCCAGATAACTGTGGTAGTCGGTTGGATTTTAGTAGACGTCAGTCGATACATAGACTGTCCACTACGATGAAGCCAGAGAGATCAAGTAAGGTGTCAGAGATAGTCCAGGTGAATTTGAGGGCAAGGCAGGTCAGTGATAAATTTTATGAAATCAAGAGGTTCTGCCGAGCTTTGGTTTCCGACTAATGTCTGGTTTATGCAACATCCCAGTTGAAGCCAGGCTGTTGGACCTGGAGGGCAAGGTGTGGTGGAGACGCCCTTCAAAATAAGGGAAGGGATTCCACACCAGTGGCAAGCGTAGGGGGTAATTTTATGTAATTGGTGTATTGAATATAATTATTGAATGCATGTATGTATAACCTCCGAGAATGTCGGATGGAGTTTTGGAAGGAATAAGTTTTGTATATATTTATTTCTTGAATAAAGTATTTTTTGATTTAAAAAAAAGTTGTTGCAGTACCTGCCTCAACTAGCTCCTCTGGCAGCTCATTCCATGTACCCACAACTCTCTAAGTCAGAAATGTTGTCACATAGGTTTTATTAAATCTTTCACCTCACACCTTAAATCTATTTCCTCTGGTTCCTGATTACCCAACTCTGGGTAAAAGACTCTGTGTATTTACACCTATCTATTTCCTTCATGATCTTGTACACCTCTATAAGATCACCCCTCATCATCCTGCGCCCCAAGAAATAAATGAAACCTCATCAGCACCTTGTACAGCTGTAACATAACATCACGACTTCTATGGATATGGATATGGCTGCACACCTCTGCTCAGTCTGCCTAAACCCACCTGATCGCCTGGTTGCTAAACAATTTAACTCCCCCTCCCATTCTCATACTGACCTTTCTGTCCTGGGCCTCCTCCACTGTCAGAGCGAGGCCCAGCATAAATTGGAGGAACAGCACCTCATATTTCACTTGGGCAGCTTACACCCCAGCGGTATGAATATTGACTTCTCTAACTTCAAGTAACCCTTGCTTTCCCTCTCGCTACATCCCTCTGCCTTCCCAGTTCTCCAACCAGCCTGACTGTCCCCCTGATTAAATGTTATCTCTGTATGCTTCGTTGTCACCTTGTCCCAGCTACAAAGATCTATTCTACATTTTCCTTGATCTCCTTTGATGTCTCATTTTCACACCTGACCTTTCCTTATCTCTGTGTCCCTCTCCCCTGACTCTCAGTCTGAAGAAGGGTCTCAACCCGAAAAGTCACCCATTCCTTCTATCCAGAGATGCTGCTTGTCCTGCAGTTACTCCAACATTTTGGGTCTAGCTCCAAAGACGTACAGGTATGTAGGTTAATTGACTGGGTAAAATGTAAAAATTGTCCCTAGTGTGTGTAGGATAGTTTTACTGTGCAGGGATCGCTGGGCGGCGCGGACTCGGTGGGCCGAAGGGCCTGTTTCCACGCTGTATCTCTAATTCTAAAAAAATCTAAAATCTAGCTATGGTGTAAATCAGCATCTGCAGTTCCTTCCTACACATTACAACTTCTATACTCAATACCCTGATTGATGAAGGCCAATATGCCAAAAGCCTCTATCTACCTCTATCGCCAAGGAACTATATACCTGCACTCCAAGATCCCTCTGCTCTGCAACACTCTCCTGTGCGCTGGCATTCACTGCAAAGGTCCTGCCTTGGATGAGCTTCCCAAAATGTAACACCTCACATCATCTGCTTTAACTTCAGAGTTGTGACGCTGTGGAACTCTGTCAGAAGGCAGTGGAGGCCAATTCCCTGGATGCTTTCAAGAGAGAGTTAGATAGAGCTCTTAAGGATAGCGGAGTCAAGGGATATGGGGAGAAGGCAGGAACGGGGTACTGATTGTGGATGATCAGCCATGATCACGGTGAATGGCGGTGCTGGCTCTAATGGCCGAATAGCCTACTCCTGCACCCATTGTCTATTGTCTAAACTCCATTGACCATTCTTCGGCCTAATTGCCCAACTGATCAAGAACCTGCTGTAAAGTTTTGCTATCCACGATACTATCTACTTTTAGTCGTCTGTAAACTTACTAATCAAGCCTTCCGCATTCACGTGTAAATCGTTGATATAAACCACAATCAAAAATGGGTCCAGCTCCAAATCCTGGGCTACAACACTAGTCACAGGCCTCAATTAAGGTTAGGTTTCTTCTTCTTGCGTTTGCGGCAGAAGAAATTATGTAACGCCCTCCAGGCGCTGTAGCCATTGCAATGTGCTGTTGTCGAGGGGCCGTGAGGTCTACCCCTCCACCAGGGGGGCGGAGGACAGCGCAGTCGAAAATGACGTGCTGCGCTGTTTGCTGGTCTGCTCCACACACGCAGGCTGCTGATGGACGCAACCCCCAATGATGCAACCCCCAACGAGGCTTAGGCTAGTAGGCAACAGGTAACAAGTGCCAGGCAACAATCATTTCCAATAAAAGAGAGTTAAGGTATCTTCTCTTGACACCTAATGGTATTATAGTTACCCAATTCTAAATGGGCATTACAATTGACCAGAAACCAGATAAGGCATATAAGCACAAAACGCTGGAATAACTCAGTGGGACAGGCTGCCTTTCCTGCTGTGTTACTCCAGCATTTTGTGTCTATCTTTGGTGCAAACCAGCATCGCCAGTTCCTTCCTACACATAAGGGCCTACAAGCACTGGTGCTACAAGATTGGGTCAGGGGTCAAGTCGACTTAACTTTTAACTTCCCAAAGTTTTTCCATCATTTATACGGCATGATATTATGATCATGGTGGAATACTATCCACTTGTATACATTCGGCTTCATTCAAAAGCTTGGGACCGTCAAGATCAAAGCAACATGTTTGGTATCTGATTAAACGTTCACTTTGCCCACTACTGGCACAATGTAATCCCAGTGTGAATCATCACAAAGGAAAGTTGCCATTGAATGAATAACAAATGGCAAAAAGTTGCAACATCATAATCTCAAAATTCACAAGAGTATTCAAACACTCCTGGATTTACTCAATAGGTGACATACATAAGCTCGTACTTATATATACAATTCTGTACTCAGTCCTTAGTCCAATCAAAGTAGTTTGTGATTTCAAGTTAACATCGAAACAAGCTGGCACTGGGCGGCGTGCTTACCCAGAAGGCCGTGCGCCACAGAAAGGGCCCCAGAAGCCACTGAGACAGTTAATACTCTCAGTGTTAGCGTAGACTGGGCGATCGTTTCGCTGAACACCTTCGCTCAGTCCGCTTGGACCTACCTGATCTCCCGGTTGCTAACACTTTAATTCTCCTTCCCATTCCCACACTGACCTTTCTGTCCTAGGCCTCCTCCATTATCAGAGTGAGGCTAAACGCAAATTGGAGGAACAGTATCCCATATTTCTCTAACTCCAAGTAACCCTGGCATTCCCTCTCTCTCTATTCCTCCCCCACCCAAGGCACTCCAGCTTCTTGTTTTCACTCTACAAACAGCTAACAGTGGCCTGTTTCCTTTATCATCGTTACATTTTTGCCTAGTTTTCATTCATTAACCTATATCTCTCTACATTATCGTCTAAATCTCTCATTTCCCTTTCCCGTGACTTTCAGTCTGAAGCAGGGTCTCAACCCGAAACATCACCCATTCTTTCTCTCCAGAGATGCTGCCTGTCCTGCCGAGTTACTCCAGCTTTTTGTGTCAATACTCTCAGTGCGTTATTTTGTGCAGGGGATTCAATTTATCTAAAATCTGACTTACGTAAGGGTACATCGAACATAACCTTCCACATTGTTCACAATTATTTTCTATGCATCAGGGTCTGAAGAAGGGTCTCAACCTGAAACGTCACCCATTCCTTCTCTCCAGAGATGCAGCCTGTCCCGCTGAGTTACTCCAGGAATTTGTGTCTATCTTCGGTTTAAACCAGCATCTGAGGTTCCTTTCTCCACAATATTTTTTTAAATTCTGTCATATCATATCATATACAGCCGGAAACAGGCTTTTTCGGCCCTCCAAGTCCGTGCCGCCCAGTGATCCCCGCACATTAACACTATCCTACACCCACTAGGGACAATTTTTACATTTACCCAGCCAATTAACCTACATACCTGTACGTCTTTGGAGTGTGGGAGGAAACCGAAGATCTCGGAGAAAATCCACGCAGGTCACGGGGAGAACGTACAAACTCCTTACAGTGCAGCACCCGTAGTCAGGATCGAACCTGAGTCTCCGGCGCTGCATTCGCTGTAAAGCAGCAACTCTACCGCTCCTTCAAGATTTATAAGATGTCGCAGAGTTGGAAAGATATTTTTCTTGCTATGCATACTGCCTGCTAAAGAATTACTGCTCACACCTTGAATTGTGAACAGAGCCACCTTGCAGCCACAGTTGTCTCTGCAGCGTCAAAGGCTGAGGGGAGACCTTCTATATATAAAATCTATATATAAAATTATGTGAGGTATGGATACGGTAGACAGTCAGAAACCTTTCTTCCAGAATGGAAATGCCAGACTAGAGGGCAAGCTTTAAGGTGAGGGGGGGCAAAGTTTAAAGAGGATGTGCGGGGCGAGTTTTACTTTTATACAGAGAGTGGTAGGTGCCTGGAACGTGCTGCCAGGGGTGGTGGTGGAGGCAGATATAATATTGGCATTTAACAGGCTTTCGGATATGCAGGGAATAGAGGGATATAGATCACGTGCAGGCAAAAGAGATTAGTTTATCTTGGCATCATCTTCGGAACAGACATTGTGAGCCAAAGAGCTTGTTCCTGTGCTATACTTTTCCATGTACAATCCCAGGGCCCTATTCAGAACATATTGTGTGCTGGCAGAGCAGAGAACCACCAACTGCTGTGAACAGAGGAACATGAGTCGGTTATAAAGCCTTTTAAGATTGTTCTGCCTTTTAAAGAGATTGCGGCAGATGTGTAACCTCATTCTGTGAAGGCACACTCAGTATTTCGATAGAATACCTTTCAGCTAAGCTTGAATAAATTTGCAAAAATAAATGCAAAGATAAATAGGTCTTTTTATCTATTAAATGCACAATGTATTCAAATGTAAAATTCCATTTGTGGACCTCTGTACCTACCAAATGCTCGCCCTTGACCTTGCGAATCCCCACCATTCGGACAGCGTCAGGGGGGACAGGCTGGTTGTTGAACGTGGAGTCCATGTACGACTCTGGGCTTGGAGACGGAGTTTCGTAGTTTTTGGAGGCGACTGTGTCGTGAGCTTCCAGCAGAGACTGCAGGCAGAACAGGACACCACCCATTTAAAACACATTCAATAGTTCAACCATTACAAAACATATCAACATCTCACCTTGAGGCTGAAACATGAACTAATGCAACATGAAAAAACACTGCAAACTTTTGAAAACCTGAAATAAAAATGAATGCAGTCTGCAGACGAGGCAGCATGTTTGGGAGCGATTTACAGTAAACCCTTCAAATCAGTCAACCCGGTGTCCTGATGCAAGATCTTTGATATTAAACATTGATTCTTTTCGAAGATAGACACAAAATGCTGGAACAACTGAAAGTAAGCAGGCAGTAAAGAAAGCTAATGGACAAGGGTCTCGACCCGAAACGTCACCCATTCCTTCTCTCCCGAGATGCTGCCTGACCTGCTGAGTTACTCCAGCATTTTGTGAATAAGCTAATGGCATGTTGGCCTTCATGACAAGAGGAGTTGAGTATAGGAGCAAAGAGGTCCTTCTGCAGTTTTGCAGGGCCTTAGTGACACCACACCTGGAGTACTGTGTGCAGTTTTGGTCTCCAAATTTGAGGAAGGACATTCTTGCTATTGAGAGAGAGCAGCGTCGGTTCAATAGGTTAATTTCCGGATTGGCGGGACTGTTGTATGTTGAAAGACTGGAGCGACTCGGCTTGTATACACTGGAATTTAGAAGGATGAGAGGGGATCTTATTTAAACATATAAGATTATTAAGGGATTGGACACGCTAGAGGCAGGAAACATGTTCCCAATGTCCAGAACCAGGGGCCACAGTTTAAGAATAAGAGGTAGGCCATTTAGAACGGAGATGAGGAAAAACTTTTTCACTCAGAGAGTTGTAAATCTGTGGAATTCTCTGCCTCAGAAGGCAGTGGAAGCCGATTCTCTGGAGGCTTTCAAGAGAGAGTTAGATAGAGCTCTTAATGATAGTGGAGTCACGGGGTATGGGGAGAGGGCAGGATTGTGAATGATCAGCCATGATCACATTGAATGGCAGTGCTGGCAAGAAGGGCTGAATGGCAACTCCTGCACATATTGTCTATTGTCTATTGTCATCTCTGGAGAAAAGGGATAGGTGACGTTTCAGGTCAGAACCCTTCTTCTGGGTTCGTTTCTCTCCTCCACAAATCCTGCCTTTTATTTCTAACATATCTCATTTGAATAAAGTGGTTTTGCTGCCGAGAAAATGAAAAAGCTGGTAATTCCACATGCGATTGACTCAACAATTCTGCTGATTTGTGGAACAGAGAACACAGAACAGAATGGTGTCGGAAGGAACTGCAGATGTTGGTATAAACCGAAGATAGACACAAAAAGCTGGAGTAACTCAGCGGGACAGGCAGCATCTTTTGAGAAAAATAGGTGACGTTTCGGGTCGAGACCCTTCTTCAGAATGAGAGTCAAGAGAAAGGAAAGCGAGAGATATAGACAGTGACATGGAGATATATAGAACAAATGAATGAAAGATATGCAAAAAAAGTAAGGATGATAAAGGAAACAGACCATTATTAGCTGTGAGCTAGGTGAAAACGAGTTAGGAACAATGAGACAACAAGACGACTTTGAAGCTAGAACTATTTGGATGGGGTAGGGTTGGAGAGAGGGGGGAATGCAGGGGTTACTTGAAGTTAGAGAAATCAATATTCATACCGCTGGCTTGTAAACTGCCCAAGTGAAATATGAGGTGCTGTTCCTCCAATTTGCATTTGGCCTCACTCCGACAATGGTGGAGGCCCAGGACAGAAAGGTCAATGTGGGAATTGGAAGGGGAATAAAAGTGTTTGGCAACCGGGAGATCAGGTAGGTCCAGGTGGACTGAGTGAAGATGTTCAGCAAAACGATCGCCCAGTCTACGTTTGGTTTTGCCAATGTATAAGACATACATTGGCGGCACGGTAGCGCAGCGGTAGAGTTGCTGCTTTACAGCGAATGCAGCGCCGGAGACTCAGGTTCGATCCTAACTACGGGTGCTGCACTGTAAGGAGTTTGTACGTTCTCCCCGTGACCTGCGTGGGTTTTCTCCGAGATCTTCGGTTTCCTCCCACACTCCAAAGACGTACAGGTATGTAGGTTAATTGGCTGGGTAAATGTAAAAAATTGTCCCTAGTGGGTGTAGGATAGTGTTAATGTACGGGGATCACTGGGCGGCACGGACTTGGAGGGCCGAAAAGGCCTGTTTCCGGCTGTATATATATGATATGATATGATACATCGGCTAGACCAAATATGGACTCGGCCTCTTTTTTTGTGATTTTTCTTTTTTTTTACAATAGGTGCAGGAGTAGGCCATTCGGCCCTTCGAGCCAGCACCACCATTCAATGTGATCATGGCTGATCATTCTCAATCAGTACCACATTCCTGCCTTCTCCCCATACTATCTAGCTCTCTCTTGAATGCATTCAGAGAATTGGCCTCCACTGCCTTCTGAGGCAGAGAATTCCACAGATTTATAACTCTCTGACTGAAAAAGTTTTTCCTCATCTCTGTTCTAAATGGCCTGCCCCTTATTCTTAAACTGTGGCCCCTGGTTCTGGATTCCCCCAACATTGGGAAAACGTTTCCTGCCTCTAACGTGTCCAACCCCTTAATAATGTTATATGTTTCGATAAGATCCCCTCTCATCCTTCTAAATTCCGGTGTATACAAGCCTAGTCGCTCCAGTCTTTCAACATACGACAGTCCCGCCATTCCGGGAATTAACCTAGTAAACCTACGCTGCACGCCCTCAACAGCAAGAATATCCTTCCTCAAATTTGGATACCAAAACTGCACACAGTACTCACTAGGGCCATGTACAACTGCAGAAGGACCTCTTTGCTCCTAGGATATTTATTGCCAATCTGAGGCGTCAGGTCACATTTCACTACGAACCAGCGTAAATATGTATTCTCACCTCACCACTGAAGTCAAATGTGTGCAAAACAGATTTGCATCAATGCTAAATCTGTATTAAGAAGCAAAAAAAACCCGGCAAAGAATAGAAATGCAACTAACTTGTCAGTGGCATGCTAAACCTTCGTGTTCTAGTTTCAGGCCATACACTCAAAAGGACAGAGGAAATTTGCAGCAGAGTTTGGCCATCCTGCCCAGCCATTCAATCTGATCATTGCTGATGTGCACCAAGCCCCATCTCCTCTAATGTACCAGTTCCACATTATCCACCATTTCCCAATCTTTTAAAAATTAATCTACCTCCTTTCAATGCCTCCAATAACCTGACCATAACTCTCCAGAGGGGGATATTTCAACGATTTGCCATCCATCTCTAAGAAGTAATTCCTATGTCCCTCTTTTTTAAATATCTGCCTTCCTATCTAATAACCCTGTGCTGCAAGTTGAGGATTCCACATTCGTGGACAGATCTCACCATTTATTTTGTCATGATCTTAAGTTTCAGTAAGATCACCGCTCATTCTTCTAAACGCCAAAGTGTATAGGTTTTGTTTTAATTGAATTGAAAGATACAGTGTGGAAACAGGTCCTTCAGCCCACCAAGTCCACGCTGATAACCTGTTCTACCATTTCTATGTTAACCCACTTTCGCCTTCATTGCTTACACACTAGGAGGAATTAACCTGCAAACACACTTGTCTTCGGGATGTGGGAGATAACAGGAGCACCCAGAGTAAACTCACGCCAAAGGTCACAGGGTGAACGTGCAAACTCCACACAGTGGTCAAGCTCAAACTCGGGCTCAGGCACTGGCTACCAGCTGCACCACTGTGCCACCTCGAATGAAGATCTAACATTTTTTTTGCTGTTAGTGACGGGCCAATCTCTCATCTCAGGAATTAGCCTCGTAAATCTCTTCTACGCTGCCTCCAATTATAGTTTATCCTTCCTTACATATGGGTCCCATATCAGGTCCATCCAGAATACCATCCCCTCCTCGAGAAAGGGGGATAGGCAGAGAAACAATCAACTTGCTGTCAGGCAAAGACGCTCCGCAGATGTTCCAGTTTGCATATATCCTTAATTAGTTGTCTTCAGCCCAAAAGGTTTTAATTCTACATTATCCAGGCACAGATGGGAGTCGTGTTTCTTCCAATGCAAGAGGCTGAGCGCTACAACATTCCACAGTTGCTAACTGACCCATCTGGCAATTTCTACAATTTATTGTTTGCATATCCCTGAGACTGTAGCTAAACATAGCCTGTCACAAAACTGATTTCATTTACAGTTATTGCAACATGTTTGTGTTAATCGCTAAGAAATGATTGGCATTGATTGCATTTACACTCTAGAGGAATTAAAAATAAGTCTCACCCCAGCTGTCGCGAACAGCGGCTGAATATGTAATAAAGTCAGCAAATTTGTTGGATGTTGGCTATCTAACTGCAATAGTCTTAAACAGTGAGAAATTATGATTGAATAGAATGTGTTGTGATATCAGTGACTCACATTGTTGATGACCTAGTTGGTCCAATCAGAAACAGTATGATTATGCTTACTGCTGCTAGCTGTCATTAGCTGTGACCAAGACCTACACTAGATGCACATCTAATACCTCTAACCATAGATAATTAATGTGGCACAGTGGTGCAGCTGGTAAAGCTGTTGCCTCACATTGCCAGAGACCCAGGTTCGATCCTAGTGTGGAGTTGGACTGTACTGCGCCCCCTACGACCGCTGGCTTTTCTTTAGGTTTTAGACGTTTGCACTTTAGACTTTAGAGATACAGCGCGGAAATAGGCCACCGAGTCCGCACCGACCAGCGATCACCCATTACACTAGCACTATCCTACACACTAGGGACAATTTACAATTTACAGAAGCCAATTAACTGACAAACCCGTAAGTCTTTGGAGTGTGGGAGGAAACTGGAGCACCTGGAGAAAACCCACGCGGTCACAGGAAGAATATACAAACTCCCTACAGACAGTACCTATAGTCAGGATTGAACCTGGGCTTTCTGGTGCTGTAAGCAACAACTCTACCACTGCGCCACCGTGCTGCCCCACTGTTTACTCCCACATTTCAAAAACAGCAGGTTTGTAGGTAAATTGCCCCTAGTTTGTAGGGAAAGGATGAGAAAGTGGAATAACATAGAACTAGCGTGAGCGGTGATCGATAGTCATCGTGGACTCAGTGGGCACTGCTGTATCTTTAAATTATTCAATAATATTTTGCCTTTCTGGACAGTTCTCTGAGAAGCCTTTTCATCACACAATTACACTTTGACAAAGCAGCTATCTTGTAAGCAGCAGACAGAACAAGATCATTGAAAGGGAATGTTAAAAAGGTAATCATTGATGATGCCTAACCTAACAATTCCAGAAGAATCAAATGCTTCTGATGTGTGGCAGGTTAAGGTTGATTAGTGTTATCGGAGAGTTTCAGCACTTCACATACTCCTGAGGAATGACAATGGCAATTACTTATTGGTGGCCTATTGACTCATCGTCACCATTACCACTGAGGAAATTCAATTTAGATAAGAATGTGAACTGAAATCTGTTATGACCATCATGAAAGGTGCTTTGCATTAATTGATGTACTTTAGGAAAGGCAATCTGTGTTCCTCTTGGTCTGGTCTATATATGACTCAAGAGTCAAGTACTAGGAGCAAAATGCGGCCATTTGGCCCACAAATCAACACTCGCCATTCAATCATGGCTGACCTATCTTTCCCTTTCAACCCCATTCTCCTATAAGTTCATAAGTTCTAGGAGCAGAGTTGCCAAGGAAGAGCTTGGATATTTGAAGCATGGGGCGAGATGGGTGGCCATGTTCTGAATTTCAATTGGCATTTATTGTTGGAAAAAAACATATCGTTCAATATTGACTTCACTTACTCGGCAATGGTTCTCGCAAGTTTCCAGGTGTTCATGTCTTTCTCCCTCGTAAGAACTGAGGAGAAAAACTGATTGAAGACCTTGCCCATCCCCTTTGGCTCCATACAGAGATGATAGCATTGATTCATGAGGGCCACTATTCTCTCTCTGGTCACACTTTTTCCCTTAATGTACTAATAAAATCTCTGGATTTGGAGATTGTTGAGCCAATGGTAGTAGAGGGTATTAGAGTCATTTATATAACCTAGGTAGGAAATGGAATTAAGATGACCAATATCATGATATCTGTGAGTGCAAAATTGGTGCAAGTGAAAAAACATGAAACTAAAAATATTAACGCTAAATGCTGGAAATGCTCAGCAGATCAGGCAGCATCTGTGGAGAGAGTTAATGTTTCAGGTCAGGGTCGCTCTGCCAGAATTGGATTTCTTACTTGAAACATTGGCCCTGTTCTCTTCCCACAAATGCTGCCTGACCTGCTGAGTGTCCCGCTGAGTTACTCCAGCATTTTGCGTTCACCCAGAATGACATCAGGCAATCTGTTTTTATTTCAGATTTCCAGCATATGAAGTGACTTTGATTTTCATCAGAAGAATCCAAGTGCAGAATACACAGTCATTAAGCATCAATGTTACAGGGAGCGTTACTGAGAGGAGGGTGCAGCACTTTAATTTCCTAATCTTAATATTTTGTATGTTTGTATATTTTGTATACGATATACAGGAGCTGAGATCACAGGACTAATACCGTAATTACATTTGGAACGGGTGCAGAGGAGGTGTGTGCAGGAAGGAACTGCAGATGCTGGTAATGCACCAAAGATAGACGCAAAATGCTGGAGTAACTCAGCGGACAGGCAGCATCTCTCAAGAGAAGGAATGGGCGATGCTTCGGGTCTCAACTCATTCCTTCCCTCCAGAGATGCTGCCTGTCCCGCTGAGTTACTCCAGCATTTTGCGTTCACCCAGAATGACGTCAGGCATTTGCTGTGGTGAGAGATTGGACAGACCTGGATTGTTTTCCCTGTAACCCCAGATGTTGTGGGGTGTATATAAAATTATGAAAGGCATAGATAAACTGGACCGTCAGAATCTTTTTTTCCCCAGGATGAAAGAATCAAATACTAGAAAGCATAGGTCTGAGGTGAGAGGGGCAAAGTTTAAAGGAGATGTGTGGGGCAAGTTTCTTACACAGAGGGTGGTGAATCTCTGGAAGGTGCTGCTGGGGGTGGTGGTTGAGGCAGATACGATAGTGGCATTTAAGAGATTTTCGGAGAGACAAGCGGATGTCCAGTGAATGGAGGGGTATACATTATGTGCAGGATGGTAAAAGTTGGTCTCGGCATCATGTTCGGCACAGACATGTGGGCTGAAGTGACTGTTCCTGTGCTGTACTGTCCTGTGTTCTAAACATTCAGAAATTTGGCAGAGACGTTAGTCCCAATATAGTAGCCCTGGCTACTAGGCAAAGTACACACTCTGCAAATACTTTAATGTGCATGGATAAGATTACCACTCAAGGAATCTCAAGTGCTATTCAAACCAGAAATTAAATGCATTTTAATTCCAGTTAAAATAACAAATATATTAATTGTTGTGGCTGCACTTCACCTGAAAATGTGGCTCTTGGAGAATCTGGGAGAGTTCTGCTGCAGTGTCATTCTCCTTGGCAATTGGGGTTATATCATCAATGATCTCCTTCACTAACTCCAAGTTGTTATCACTCACAGCTTCCAGCTTAGTGTCCTCCAGCTTCTCGTGGGCCTACACGATAAAAAAAATCAATTCATTAATGAGAGTTTGTATTAATACTGGTTTATTATTGTTATGTGTACCATGATACAGGTGCCTTTACTTGTGAACTATCCATTTAAATCAGATAATACCACACACGATAATACCATGTGTAGCATACGATGCAGATCATAACACGCAATCAAGCCTAAACAAGTACAACAGGTAGCGCAAAGAGAAAAATGCCCGAGTATAGAATACACTTTGACAGCATTGTAGCGTAACAGTTAAAGAGAAAAAGTCCAGCGTCTGCAATGAGGGTAGGTTGGAAGATCAGGTTTCACTGCTAATTTATGGGAGGAACCATTCAGTATTCTGGTAAGAGAGGGGAAGAAACTAATCCTGAATCTGATGGCACCTGCCCTCCAGCTTCTGTATCTTCTGCAAGTGCGGAGAAGAGTAAATGACCGGGGTGAAAAAGGTCCTTGATTATGTTGGCTGCTTTCTTGGGAGGTCTACAGAGTGAAAGGTTCACAGGGAATATCCATTAGAGCAGAAATGATACTTATGACATTTAATAACATTCACATGTAGGTGTGAGGAAATTTATGATCTGATTTCATATAAATCTTTGTCAATATGTCAATAATTTGCTTTTGGCTCCAATGGCTATTGTGTGCATCTAGAGAAAATGACAAAGGATAAATTCTTGTTCCATGACTGTTGATTTGCATAGATATTTAGTATCATATCTGTCGGGTAAACTGCAATTGAAATTGTACCACATAGGTTTCCTCTCGGCTAAGATAGAACACTATGCAGAAGAGAGAGAGCAGCAGAATAATCTATATACTAAAACTCAACTATTTGTTTGCTCCTGAACTACAGCCAAAACGGTACACGATAGCGCAACAATTTTAGGCCCACCTTACTCACCATCATCCCATTGATGCTAATGGAAGAAGTTTCATTGAAATCGGTGTTGTATTTTTAAAGTTATTCACATTTTAATGTTTAAATCTATCTCCTAGGGAGGGAGGGAGGGGGGAGGGAAGGTGGAAGGGAGGGAGGGGGAGTCGGGAGGATAAGGGGGGTTGAGGGGGATCGAGTGGGGGGTGAGGGGAAGCGGTAGGGTAGGTGGAGGAGGGAGGGAGGGGAGTGGAGGAAGGGGGGAAAGGAGGGAGGGGGGAAAGGAGGGAGGGTGGGAGGGAGGGGGGAGAGGGGGCGAGGAGAGGGGGGAGAGGGGGCGAGGAGAGGGGGAGGAGAGGGTGCTGCACCAATGCAGGAGAGGTTTGGGCCCAACAGGTCCACTTGGTCTAGTATATGATTGAAAATCTGCTACGTAACCATGAAGTTGCCAAGACAAGTAGATAGAATGGTAAAGGAGGAAGTTGGTATGCTTGTCTTCATTAGTCGGGGCATTGAGTACAAGGTTCAAAAACTCATGAGGCAGCTCTGCAAGGCTTTGGTTAGGTATTGCGTGCATTTCCTGTCACCCCATTACAGGAGGGATGTTAAGGATTTGGACAGGGTTCATTGATTTACCAGAATGCTTCCTGGATGAGGTGGTATCAGCTACAAGGAGTGGTTGAACAAACTTAGACTGTTATCTCTGGAATGCTGGAGGCCGATGGGAGACCTATGTACGATAGGCATATGTACTTTTTGGGTGGAACTCAGAAATGAGAAAGGCTTAGCAACACTTATTAGGGGTGTATTATAGACCGCCAAATAGGGAACGAGAATTGGAAGAGCAAATATGTAAGGAGATAGCAGATATTAGTAGTAAGCACAGAGTAGTGATTGTGGGTGATTTCAATTTTCCGTACATAGACTGGGAATCACATTCTGTTAAAGGGCTGGATGGTTTGGAGTTTGTAAAATGTGTGCAGGATAGTTTTTTGCAGCAATACGTAGAGGTACCTACCAGAGAAGGGGCAGTGTTGGACCTCCTGTTAGGAAATGAGACGGGTCAGGTGACGGAGGTATGTGTTGAGGAGCACTTTGGGTCTAGTGATCACAATGCCATTAGTTTCAATATAATTATGGAGAAGGTCAAATCTGGACCAAGGGTTGAGATTTTGGATTGGAGAAAGGCTAATTTTGAGGAGATGAGAAAGGATTTAAAAGGAGTGAAATGGGACATTTTGTTTTATGAAAAGGATATAATAGAGAAATGGAGGATATTTAAAGGTGACATTTTGAGAGTACAGAGTCTTTATGTCCCTGTTCGGTGGAAAGGAAAGAATAATAATTTGAAAGAGCCGTGGTTTTCCTGGGAAATTAGACACTTAGTTCGGAAAAAGAGGGAGATATACAATAAATATAAGTGGCAGGGAGTAAATGAGGTTCTTGAGGAATATAAAGAATGTAAAAGGAATCTTAAGAAGGAAATTAGAAAAGCGAAAAAAAGATATGAGGTTGCTTTGGCAAGTAATGTAAAAGTAAACCCCAAGGGGTTCTACAGATATGTCAATAGCAAAAGGATAGCGAGGGATAAAATTGGTCCATTAGAGAGTCAGAGTGGACAGCTATGTGCTGAGCCGGAAGAAATGGGGGAGATATTAAACAATTTCTTTTCTTCGGTATTCACCGAGGAGAAGGATATTGAATTATGTGAGGTATGCGAAACAAGTAGAGTAGTGATGAAAATTATGAGGATCAAAGAAGAGGAGGTACAGACACTTTTGAAAAATATAAAAGTGGATAAGTCTCCAGGTCCTGATAGGATATTCCCTAGGACATTGAGGGAAGTTAGTGCAGAAATAGCAGGGGCTATGACGGAAATATTTCAAACATCATTAGAAACGGGGATGGTGCCGGAAGATTGGCGCATTGCGCATGTTGTGCCTTTGTTAAAAAAAGGTTGTAAAAGTAAACCTAGCAATTATAGACCTGTTAGTTTGACGTCTGTGGTGGGAAAATTAATGGAAAAGATACTTGGGGACAATATATATATAATCACATGGATAAACAAGGCCTGATTAGAAACAGTCAACATGGATTTGTGCCTGCAAGGTCATGTTTGACTAATCTTCTTGAATTTTTTGAAGAGGTTACCAGAGAAATTGATAAGGGCAAGGCTGTGGATGTTGTCTATATGGACTTCAGTAAGGCATTTGACAAGGTTCCACATGGAAGGTTGATTAAGAAGGTTAAATCGTTGGGTATTAATAGTGAGGTTGCAAGATGGATTCAACAATGGCTGAATGGGAGATACCAGAGGGTAATGGTTGGCAACTGTATGTCAGGTTGGAGGCCAGTGTCTAGTGGAGTACCCCAAGGATCTGTGTTGGGTCCACTGTTGTTTGTCATTTACATTAATGATCTGGATGATGGTGTGGCAAATTGGATTAGTAAGTATGCTGATGATACTAAGATAGGTGGTGTAGTTAATAATGAAGTAGATTTTCAAAGTCTACAGAGAGACTTGGGCCTTTTGGAAGGGTGGGCTGAAAGATGGCAGATGGAGTTTAATGCTGATAAGTGTGAGGTGCTGCATTTTGGTAGGACAAATCAAAATAGGACGTACAGGGTAAATGGTAGGGAATTGAGGAATGCAGTGGAACAGAGGGATCTGGGAATAACTGTGCATTGTTCCCTGAAGGTGGAATCTCATGTGGATAGGGCGGTGAAGAAGGCGTTTGGTATGCTTGCCTTTATAAATCAGAGCATCGAATATAGAAGTTGGGATGTAATGTTAAAATTGTACAGGGTATTGGTGAGGCCGAATCTGGAGTATGGTGTGCAGTTCTGGTCGCCAAATTATAGGAAGGATGTCGACAAAATGGAGAGGGTACAGAGGAGATTTACTAGAATGTTGCCTGGGTTTCAGCACTTAAGCTACAGAGAGAGGTTGAACAGGTTGGGTCTTTATTCTTTGGAGCATAGAAGGTTAAGTGGGGACTTGATAGAGGTTTTAAAAATTTTAAGAGGGACGGACAGAGTTGACGTGGGTAGGCTTTTCCTTTTGAGAGTGGGGAAGATTCCAACAAGGGGACATAACTTCAGAATTAAGGGACAAACGTTTAGGGGTAACATAGAAACATAGAAAATAGGTGCAGGAGTAGGCCATTCGGCCCTTCGAGCCTGCACCGCCATTCAATATGATCATGGCTGATCATCCAGCTCAGTAGCCTGTACCTGCCTTCTCCCCATACCCCCTGATCCCTTTAGCAAAAAGGGCCACATCTAACTCCCTCTTAAATATAGCCAATGAACTGGCCTCAACTACCTTCTGTGGCAGAGAATTCCACAGACTCACCACTCTCTGTGTGAAGAAATGTTTTCTCATCTCGGTCCTAAAAGACTTCCCCCTTATCCTTAAGCTGTGACCCCTGGTTCTGGACTCCCCCAACATCGGGAACAATCTTCCCGCATCTAGCCTCTCCAACCCCTTAAGAATTTTATATGTTTCTGTAAGATCCTCCAAAAGGTCATCAGGACAGCAGAGAAAATCATCGGCTGTCCACTACCCTCTCTGAAGAACATCACCAGCTCGCGCTGTCTGAACAGGGCCAGAGTCATAATCAAGGACAGCACTCACCCGGGACACGAATTGTTTATTCTCCTGCCCTCTGGGAGGCGCTATAGGAGCCTAAGGGCCAGGACAAATCGACTCAAGAACAGTTTCTTTCCCTGGGCAATAAGAACAGTGAACATGAAGCACATGATTCGGCTACTATCATTTTCAAAAAAGAAACTTTCTTTTAAGAATTTTTAAGTGTTTAACCCACTCATTATTTATTAGGAATTTAAATCGGTTTTTATATGATACTGGCATCTGTTGTGTTGGTTCGTATGTCTGTGCAATTGTCTCTGCACTGTCGCACTGTTATCAGTTGTAGCATTTCTAATTTTGTTGTACCTTGTGTACAATGACAATAAAGGCATATTATTATTATTAAGATCCCCTCTCAGTCTTCTAAATTCCAGCGAGTACAAGCCCAGTCTATCCAGTCTTTCCTCATATGAAAGTCCCGCCATCCCAGGGATCAATCTGGTGAACTTTCTCTGTACTCCCTCTAAGGCAAGAACATCTTTCCTCAGGTTAGGAGACCAAAACTGCACACAATACTCCAGGTGCGGTCTCACCAAGGCCCTGTACAACTGCAGCAGAACCTCCCTGCTCCTAAACTCAAATCCTCTTGCTATGAATGCCAACATACCATTCGCTTTCTTCACTGCCTGCTGCACCTGCATGCTTGCTTTCAATGACTGGTGCACCATGACACCCAGGTCACGTTGCATCTCCCCTTCTCCCAATCGGTCACCATTCAGGTAATACTCTGCTTTCCTGTTCTTGCCGCCAAAGTGGATAACCTCACATTTATCCACATTATATTGCATCTGCCATGCATTTGCCCACTCGCCTAATCTATCCAAGTCACTCTGCAGCCTCCTAGCATCCTCCTCGCAGCTAACACTGCCACCCAGCTTCGTGTCATCCACAAACTTAGAGATGTTGCATTCAATTCCCTCGTCCAAATCATTAATATACACTGTAAATAACTGGGGTCCCAGCACTGAGCCTTGCGGTACCCCACTAGTCACTGCCTGCCATTCCGAAAAGGACCTGTTTATTCCTACTCTTTGCTTCCTGTCCGCCAACCAATTTTCTACCCTAACCCTAACCCTCAATACCGTGTGCTTTAAGTTTGTACACCAATCTCCTATGTGGGACCTTGTCGAAGGCCTTCTGAAAGTACAGATATAACACATCGACTGGTTCTCCCTTATCCACTCTACTAGTTACATCCTCGAAAAATTCTATAAGATTCGTCAGACATGATTTGCCTTTGGTAAATCCATGCTGACTTTGTCCGATGATTTCACCACTTTCCAAATGTGATGCTATCACATCTTTAATAACTGACTCTAGCATTTTCCCCACTACCGATGTTAGGCTAACTGGTCTATAATTCCCCGTTTTCTCTCTCCCTCCCTTTTTAAAAAGTGGGGTTACATTAGCTACTCTCCAGTCCTCAGGAACTACTCCAGAATCCAAAGAGTTTTGAAAAATTATCACTAATGCATCCACTATTTCTGAGGCTACTTCCTTAAGCACTCTGGGATGCAGCCTATCTGGCCCTGGGGATTTATCTGCCTTTAATCCATTTAATTTACCTAACACCACTTCCTGACTAACCTGGATTTCCCTCAGTTCCTCCATCTCATTAGACCCCCGGTCCCCCGCTATTTCCGGCAGACGGTTTATGTCTTCCTTAGTGAAGACAGAACCAAAGTATTTGTTCAATTGGTCTGTCATCTCCTTGTTCCCTATGATCAATTCACCTGTTTCCGACTGCAAGGGACCTACATTTGTCTTACTAATCTTTTTCTCTTGACATATCTATAAAAGCTTTTGCAGTCAGTTTTTATGTTCCTTGACAGTTTTCCCTCATAATCTATTTTCCCTTTCCTAATTAAGCCCTTTGTCCTCCTCTGCTGGACTCTGAATTTCTCTGAACATGAGGGGTAACTTCTTTACTCAGAGGGTGGTGGCTGTATGGAATGAGCTTCCGGTGGAAGTGGTGGAGGCAGGCTCGATTTAAGAGTAAATTGGATAGGTATATGGATGGGAGGGGATTGGAGGGTTATGGTCTGAGAGCAGGTAGATGAGACTAGGTCAGAGAAAGTGGTCGGCGTGGACTGGTAGGGCCGAACGGGCCTGTTTCCGTGCTGTAATTGTTATATGGTTATATGTTATATGGTACTGTAAAACAATGAGAGGCACAGATAGAGTTCAAACCTTTACCCCAGGGTAGAAATGTCAAAGACTAGAGGGCATAGCATGATGGTTAGAAGGCCGTTTAAAGGAGATTTGTGGCGCATGAATTCTTTTTACACGGAGAATAATAGGTGTCTGGAACATGCTAAGGGTGGTAGTGGAGGCAGGTACGATCGTGATTTTCTTTAGGCTTTTAGATAGGCACATCGATATGCAGAGAATAGAGAAACGTGGGCCATGTGCAGGCAGCTGAAATTAGCTTAACTTAGCATCATATTCGACACAGTCACAGTGGGCCGAAAGGCCTGTTCCTGTGCTCTATCATTCTATGTTCCTTGACAGTAAAGGAATAAGGAGCCAATCGCCTCAGTTAAAGGAATAAGGAGCCAATCGCCTCACTTAGGCGATTTTTTTAGGTGACTGCCGGCGACTGTCAAGGTCGTAGCAGGTCGCCAAAAAAACGGCGACTGGACCCCCCGCTACAACAATGTCTACGACAAGCTACAACAACCTACCACCTAGTCAATGTCAAGCTACGGCAAGTTACCGACAACCGGTGACCCAATCGTCGCGGCTTAGGACGTCCACCTACGACCACGGCTACGACAACCTACGGCCACACAGGCGACAACCCACGACAACTGAAGTCAACCTACGTCTACCCGCGACAAGCTACGACCCTGTCGGCGACAACTGAAGACAATTCACGTCATTTTGGCCTCCGGTTTTGACGCCGGTACCTGTCGCCGGTCGACGTGGGTAGTCGCCAATGGAATTCACTGAAGTCAGCCCCGAGCGACAATCTACGTCACCTGGCGACAACCTACGACAGCACCCTACATCAGGATACGTCAATCTACGATCATTGGGGTTAAACTAACAGTCGCTGAAAAATGTTAAACATTTCAAAACATTTCAAAATCCAGCGGTGACCAGAAAAACGCTACGACTCACGACCGTACAGGTAACACCCCGGCGACCGTGTGGTGACAGCCTAGTCGCCTGTAGTCGCCTAAAAAAATCGCCTAAGTAGGACAGGGGCTTTACAATGTTACGATTTAATAGTTATGCAAACATGTTTTTATGTAGATGCAGCCAAAAGTCAATATTAAAGGCATTGGAGACTTCAATCCAAACGTATATTAAATGGACTTCAACTGGGTATTTCCAACTCCTAATAACCAGTGAATTGAAATGAGCATCCTTCTGCAGGCAAATGGACCAGTTCTGAAGAAGAATTAATTAAAATAATACCAATACAATATCACCAGACATCTAACTCCAAGTTAGATTTAGCGCTTAGGGCTAAGGGAATCAAGGGATATGGGGAAAAAGCCGGAGCGGGGTAATTTTGGATGATCAGCCATGATCATACTGAATGGCGGTGCTGGCTCGAAGGGCCGAATGGCCTACTCCTGCACCTATTTTCTATATATTTCTAAGTATGAAGTGATGTATATATCTTCGCGGGTCAGGCGGCATCTCTGGAGAAAAGGAATAGGTGATGTTTCTGGTCGAGACCTTTTTTCTCGACCCGAAACGTCACCTATTCCATTTCTCCAGAGATGCTGTCTGACCCGCTGAGTTACTCCAGCTTCAGTTTTAAACCAGCATCTGCACTTCCTTCCTGCACATGTATAATAATAATAATAATAATAATAATAATATTCATTTATTGTCATTGCAACGAGTACAACGAAATTAAAAAATAGCCAATCCTGACGGTGCGTACAAACATATATGCAATAAATGCAAAAACAAATAAATACATAAATACAATTAAATACAATTATATGACCGATTTTTTAACGGTGTTGCCTAGTGCAAGGTAGTGTTCAGTTCTCGTATGGCCCTGGGGTAAAAACTGTTCTTAAGTCTGTTTGTTCGGGATTTGATCGACCTGAAACGTCGACCAGAGGGCAGATGAACAAACAGACGGTGGCCGGGGTGGGATGGATCTTTTATTATTTTGCCTGCTCTACTGAGGCAGCGTAGGCTGAACAGGTGCTCCAGGGAGGGCAGTGAGCAGCCGATGATTTTCTGGGCCGTCGTGATGACCCTCTGAAGGGCCTTCCTGTCCTTTTCTGAGCAGCTGGCATACCATGTGGTTATACAGTATGCCAGCACACTCTCGATGGAGCAGCGATAGAAGGACAACATGAGCTTCTCCTGCAGGTTGGTTTTCCTGAGGATCCTCAGGAAGTGGAGTCTCTGCTGTGCCTTCTTTACTGTGGTGATGGTGTTGGTAGACCAGGTGAGATCCTCTGCGATGTGCGTACCCAGGAACCTGAAAACTGGTACCCTTTCCACACAGACCCCATTGATGTAGAGTGGGTCGTAATCTCCACTGTATGTATCTTTGCTTGAATAGCTAAACGTTTAGCTCATTCAGGTCTCCAATTAATAATCCAGTGACAAACACATATTATGGTAAGCTTCTTACTACTTTTGCAAGGGAGTAAGTCATCTCTCAATGACATTAATTTGACATTAGAATCTCAGAGAACTTCTTATTTCTAAAATTAATTAAAAATCTGAATGTAATTGTAATTTTCTAAATTATGTTTAATTTGACTGCGGTAGAATAATATTGACTGTAGTAATCTAATATTGGGCTACATTTTACAATAAATTCTACAGTACCAATGCAAAAGACGTACAATTTTTAGTTAATGCTTTTTACATTTTGCAAAGAGCAGAATAAAATGGGAACATCTGCATAAGATTATCGGGGTTGAAATATAAAATCACAACTCGTAATTAAAATTGTTTATATTTTTTACCATTTTCAATCCACGTGCACTAAATTAGTTCTTTAACTCAGCTTGTTAAACAAGACTAGGCTTCAACACACCATTAAAATACATTTTGTTTTATATCTTATTGGACCACGTGAACCCGTTGGGCCCAAACCTTTCCTGCATTGGTGCAACACCTTCTCCTCCCCCACTCCCCCTCCCTTTCTGCCTCCCTCCACTCCCACCTCCTTCCTGCCTTCCTCCATTCCCCCCTGTCCCTACACCCCCTCCCCCCACTCCATCCCCTTCAACCCTAATTATCACCCCCCTCCCCCTCTCCCTCCACCCCCTCCTTCCCTCCTTCCCCTCCCCCCCACCACTCCATCCTCTTCAACCCCCCTTATCCCCTCCTTCCTTCACCGCCCTCCTCCCCCCCCTCCCCCCTCGCTCCCTCCCTCCCCCCCTCCCTAGGAGATAGATTTAAACTTTAAAATGTGAATAACTTAAAAAATATAACACCAATTCAAATGAAACTTCCTCCATTAGCACTAAAGGGACGACGGTGAGTAAGGTGGGCCTAAAATTTGCACGCTATCATGTACCGTTTTGGCTGTAGTTCAGGAACAAACAAACAGTACATAGATGCAACAAAGCATTAGATTGTCAATGCGAGAATTCTTTGTCAATACCTGGGAGTTTCATCCAACCATTGATTTCCTTTGATTATTGTGGAGGAGACAGCGGTATTGTCGTGGAGGGAGATTAACTCACTGATGTTCCAACATTAACCCTATTTGCATCAAATCTGCAAGCTGTTCTCCGTATCACTGAGGTATAACACTGACTTCTAACGGGCATCATTATCATTTCAAGGTCAGAATTTGAGCTATGAACTACTCTTGGCCGAATATGTTCACAGCTCAAATAATGACCTTGAAATTACATTGGGGCCAAGTTACTCCAGCACTTGGTGCCTTTTTGTTTGTCAGCCAGCATCTGCAGTTCCTTATGTCTACATGTTACTGCTCCATAGCTGAATCTCCTCAAGGTATGCCTACTTTGAAGAAGTTTCCTTCCTCTCTCCCACAGATGTTCTGTGAGACCCTCTCTCTTTGCTCCCCTTCTGATTCTTGAGTCTGAAGAGGGGTCTCCAAAGATGCTGCCCAACCCACTGAGTTACTCCAGCACTTTGTGCCTTTTTTTTAGTACTGGTATGTTATTGTCAGTACTGGTTTATTATTTCCAGTATTGGTATATTATTATCGGGTGCACCAAGATACACTGAAGAGCATTTGTTTGTGTGCTGTCCAGCCAAATCATACTGCATGAGTACAATCAAACCATGTACAGCACGTAGTGCAAGGAGACAAATACCAGAGTACAGAATATAGCCAATTGTCTCAAACCACCTGCTGACTGCTCTCTGACGTTCTCAATGGCCCTTCGCTAATCGTTTTATCCACACGATCCTGACCCACCTTTGCGGGCAGCACGGTGGTGTAGTGGTGGAGCTACTGTCTTACAGCGCCAGACTCCTGGGTTCGATCCTGACTGCGGGTTCTTGTCTGCACTGAGTTTGCCCATTCTACGAGATCTTCAGTTTCCTCCCACACTCCAAAGACGTACAGGTTCGTAGGTTAATTGCCTAGGCATCAATGTAAAATTGTCCCTAGTGCGTGTAGGGTAGTGTTGATGTGCGGGGATCGCTGGTCGGTGCGGACTTAGTGGGCTGAAGGGCCTGTTTCTGTGCTGTATCTCTAAACTAAACTAAACCTTCCCTATGACTTCTTACATACAACAACCTTAAGCAGTGTGCTGACTGGAGTTGCGGGGGGGGGGGGGGGGGGGGGAGGGGAGATATGAAACGTTTCTGCCCTCACTGGCCTCTTACACTGCACACACCCCTGCAGATCATAGAACGTAGAACAGCACAGCAGAGGAACAGGCCGTTTGGCCAACAAAGTCTGTACCAAACATCATGTGTAGGAAGTGAACTGCACGGGCTGCTTCAAACCAAAGATAGACACGAAATGCTGGAGTAACTCAGCGGGACAGGCAGCATCTCTGGATAGAGGGGATGGGTGACGTTTCGGGTCGAGACCCTTCTTCAAACATAACGGCAAGTTAAACTAATCTCATCTGCCTACATATCATCCAATTGTATCCATTCACAGCGTATCAATGCGCCCGCCACCGTCTGTGCAAAACAACCTCACCCTGTATCATTTCCCGCAGCTTTGGTTTGCTGCACATACACAGTGTGAATTAATGTGCGTAATACCCACTTTTCTAGCATCTTGACACATTTCCAATGATTTGTGTATAATTTATATTTTTCCAAGATCAAAAACAATTATCCGAGGCAGTCTGCACATTTCATCTTGAAAGCCATGTCCAAAACGTCTAATAATTATCTGCCTTCAGAAATATAATTATTCACATAAGAAAAATGCTAATTTTTGTCGAGTTTTTACTTCCAGGTCACTGAGGTCATTAATTAATTAACGATAGAAAGCGTTAGATTTCATCAGCCAGTACCACAGGGAGTCACAATTGTGAAAATCTTATTTTACAAATAATTGAAGAGCTTTCTTTCAGCTCTAGAAATGAAAGAGTGGTAAAGGAGTGTGTCAGACTTTAAAGTCCACTCATTCATGAAATCTGGATCCGACCCGACACATCGTCTGTCTATTCCCTCCACAGATACTGCCTGACCCACTGAGTTCCTCCAGCAGTTTGTGCTTTGCTTAAGATTCCAGCATCTGCAGTTTTTTTGTCTCCATTTTACTGTCTACTTTAAAGAAGTTCTCTCTCTGATCTGTGTTCTGTGAGACCTTCTCTCACTAGTCTCAAGAAGGGTCCAGACCCAAAACGTTCAACTCCATCCACAGATGCTGCCTGACCTGCTGAGTTGCTCTAGCACTTTGTGTTTTGCATGAAATGTGGATGGTTGTTGCCGATCCATATATATCCAATGAACAGAGTGTGTCGTGAGCTTCGATCAAAGGATCACCTAGATCGGTGAACCTGGAATCACATTCAATCTGGAAATCCTAAAGTTGAGAGACACTCTTCCGTTAAAAACACAAATGAATCAGTGATGTTTACACAACTTTTCATGGTTATGATTATTGATTCTGTTTCTGCCAAATTTCAAATTGATTTAATCATGCAAACCATTTAAAAGAATTTAAATATTTAAACTATTTAAATAGTTGCATTGCACAATTGAACTATTGCATTGATGGAAATGCCAAAGACTAGATGGCATATCTTGAAGGAGAAAGTTTAAAGGAGATGTGTGGGGAAAGTTTTTTTTAACAGGGAAGGTGGTGGGTGCATGGAACATGCTGCCTGGGGTAATGGTGGTGGTAGATATGATAGTGGCATTTAAGAGTTTTTAGATCGCCACATGGATATGCAGGGAATGGAGGGACGTAGATCAAATGCAACCAAATGAGATTCATTTATCTTGTCATCATGATGAGCATGGACATTACGGGCTGAAAGGTCTATTCCTGCACTGTACTTTTCTATGTTCAATGATGGAACTTAAATAAAAGCCTCGAGACATCTAGCCCAGACCTCTGGAGACAACCACAGTGGTGGCATCATGGCGCAGCGGTAGAGTTGCTGCCCTACAGCGCCAGAGACCCAGATTCAATCCTGACCACGGGTGCAGTCTGTGTGGAGCTTCGGCCTGTAATCGCGTGGATTTTTGCCGGGAGCTCCAGTGTCCTCCCACATTCCAAAGATGTGCGGATTTGTCGGTTTATTGGCTTCGGTAAATTTTTGGGTGTCTGTTGGATAGAACTAGTGATCGTTGGTCAGCATGGACTCGGTGGGCTGAAGGGCATGTTTCAATGGTGTATCTCTAAAATGAAAACTAAAGAAACTAAACCATGCAATGTTACTACATCTGCACAACTCATTCTAGTGAGTGTGCTTCAATACTTCCGTTTTCCATCTGTTGGCAAATTTCAACAGATTACCTGTTACGGTAAAGAGTTTCCATGAAATAACTTCCAGACCAGGCAAGATTCAATCTTACGCTTGGAGATTCAATCTCCAAATTTCACATGCATAGGAACTCACATCAAAGTTTTAATAAAAG
This sequence comes from Rhinoraja longicauda, assembly GCF_053455715.1. Classification (NCBI taxonomy): domain Eukaryota; kingdom Metazoa; phylum Chordata; class Chondrichthyes; order Rajiformes; family Arhynchobatidae; genus Rhinoraja; species Rhinoraja longicauda. Next base: position 17,818,009 of record NC_135981.1, read on the forward strand.
CCTTCAATTGCCAAGAATTCACTAGGGCAGGCAGCATCTCTGGAGAACCTTCGACCCTTCTTCAGACCCAACTCGAAATGTCACATCCTCATTCTCCAGAGATGCTGCCTGCCTTGCAGAGTTACTCCAGCACTTTGTGTTTTTTTTAAATATAAACCAGTATCTGCAATTACTTATTTCTGTCAAGAATTCACTGACTGTCAGTCAGTGAAGGTCGGAGAGCAGGAGCAAGGACGACCGTTGGCTGGAAGTAAGTAAGTGTTAATTTGCAGGCGATAAGACAGTTTAAAAAGAGCGCCAAAGGGACGCTAGCAGGCAATCAGTGAAGCACATACCTCCAAGCTCGTCAGGAAGGCAGGATAGAAGTGAGTACGTGGGTTGGCTGATCAATTACATTAGAATTTTGGTAAATTGGCCAATTAGGTAATTTAGAGACTGATATTAACAAGGCTTGCACAAGGGGTGCAGCCCTGTTGACAATAGACAATAGGTGCAGGAGTAGGCCATTCAGCCCTTCGAGTCACCACCACCATTCAATGTGATCATGGCTGATCACTCTCAATCAGTACCCCGTTCCTGCCTTCTCCCCATACCCCCTCACTCCGCTAACCTTAAGAGCTCTATCCAGCTCTCTCTTGAAAGCATCCAACGAACTGGCCTCCACCGCCTTCTGAGGCAGAGAATTCCACACCTTCACCACTCTCTGACTGAAAAAGTTCTTCCTCATCTCCGTTCTAAATGGCCTACCCCTTATTCTTAAACTGTGGCCCCTTGTTCTGGACTCCCCCAACATTGGGAACATGTTTCCTGCCTCCAATGTGTCCAATCCCCTAATTACCTTATATGTTTCAATAAGATCCCCCCTCATCCTTCTAAATTCCAGTGTATACAAGCCTAATTGCTCCAGCCTTTCAACATACGACAGTCCCGCCATTCCGGGAATCAACCTAGTTAACCTACGCTGCACGCCCTCAATAGCAAGAATATCCTTCCTCAAATTTGGAGACCAAAACTGCACACAGTACTCCAGGTGCAGTCTCACCAGGGCCCGGTACAACTGTAGAAGGACCTCTTTGCTCCTATACTCAACTCCTCTTGTTACGAAGGCCAACATTCCATTGGCTTTCTTCACTGCCTGCTGTACCTGCATGCTTCCTTTCAGTGACTGATGCACTAGGACACCCAGATCTCGTTGAACATCCCCTCTTCCTAACATGACACCATTCAGATAATAATCTGCCTTTCTATTCTTACTTCCAAAGTGAATAACCTCACACTTATCTACATTAAACTGCATCTGCCATGTATCCGCCCACTCACACAACCTGTCCAAGTCACCCTGCAGTCTTATTGCATCTTCCTCACAATTCACACTACCCCCCAGCTTAGTATCATCTGCAAATTTGCTAATGGTACTTTTAATCCCTTCATCTAAGTCATTAATGTATATCGTAAATAGCTGGGGTCCCAGCACCGAACCTTGCGGTACCCCACTGGTCACTGCCTGCCATTCCGAAAGGGACACATTTATCCCCACTCTTTGCTTTCTGTCTGTCAACCAATTTTCTATCCATGTCAGTACCCTACCCCCAATACCATGTGCTCTAATTTTGCCCACTAATCTCCTATGTGGGACCTTGTCGAAGGCTTTCTGAAAGTCGAGGTACACCACATCCACTGACTCTCCCCAGTCAATTTTCCTAGTTACATCCTCAAAAAATTCCAGTAGATTTGTCAAGCATGATTTCCCCTTCGTAAATCCATGCTGACTCGGGATGATCCTGTTACTGCTATCCAAATGCTCAGCAATTTCGTCTTTTATAATTGACTCCAGCATCTTCCCCACCACTGATGTCAGACTAACTGGTCTATAATTACCCGTTTTCTCTCTCCCTCCTTTCTTAAAAAGTGGGATAACATTTGCTATCCTCCAATCCACAGGAACTGATCCTGAATCTATAGAACATTGAAAAATGATCTCCAATGCTTCCACTATTTCTAGAGCCACCTCCTTAAGTACCCTGGGTTGCAGACCATCAGGCCCTGGGGATTTATCAGCCTTCAGTCCCATCAGTCTACCCAAAACCATTTCCTGCCTAATGTGGATTTCCTTCAGTTCCTCCATCACCCTAGGTTCTCCGGCCCCTAGAACATTTGGGAGATTGTGTGTATCCTCCTCAGTAAACACAGATCCAAAGTAACGGTTTAACTCGTCTGCCATTTCTTTGTTCCCCATAATAAATTCCCCTGCTTCTGTCTTCAAGGGACCCACATTTGCCTTGACTATTTTTTTCCTCTTCACGTACCTAAAAAAACTTTTGCTATCCTCCTTTATATTATTGGCTAGTTTACCCTCGTACCTCATCTTTTCTCCCCGTATTGCCTTTTTAGTTAACTTTTGTTGCTCTTTAAAAGAGTCCCAATCCTCTGTCTTCCCACTCTTCTTTGCTATGTTATACTTCCTCTCCTTAATTTTTATGCTGTCCTTGACTTCCCTCATCAGCCACAGGTGTCTCTTACTCCCCTTAGAGTCTTTCCGCCTCTTTGGGATAAATTGATCCTGCAACCTCTGCATTATTCCCAGGAATACCTGCCATTGCTGTTCTACCGTCTTCCCTGCTAGGGCCTCCTTCCAGTCAATTTTGGCCAGCTCCTGCCTCATGCCTCTGTAATCCCCTTTGCTATACTGTAATACCGACACTTCCGATTTTCCCTTCTGCCTTTCCATTTGCAGAGTAAAACTTTTCATGTTGTGATCACTGCCTCCTAATGGCTCTTTTACCTCTAGTCCCCTTATCAGATCAGGATCATTACACAACACTAAATCCAGAATTGCCTTCACCCTGGTAGGCTCCAGTACAAGCTGTTCTAAGAATCCATCTCGAAGGCACTCTACAAACTCTCTTTCCTGGGGTCCATTTCCAACCTGATTTTCCCAGTCTACCTGCATGTTGAAATCTCCCATAACCACCGTAGCATTACATTTGTGACACGCCAATTTTATCTCCTGATTCAACTTGCACCCTATGTCAAGGCTACTGTTTGGGGGCCTATAGATAACTCCCATTAGGGTCTTTTTACCCTTACAATTCCTCATTTCTATCCATACTGATTCAACATCTCCTGATTCTATGTCACCTATGAGACCGCACCTGGAGTACTGTGTGCAGTTTTGGTCTCCAAATTTGAGGAAGGATATTCTATGAGGGAAGTGCCCTGTGAGAAAAGTGCGAGCCTTTGGCTGCGAGTCATTGGCGAGGAGGCTGAGGTGAGGAGGCTATGCTTGTTTTTAGACAATAAAGTAATGGCGGGCAAGTTGGTGCAGTGTGTTTTCTGCAGGATGTGGGAAGGTAGGGACACCGCTGGAGCTTCTGGGAGCTACACCTGCAAGAACTGTGTCCAGGTGCAGCTCCTGAATGGACATGTGGTGGAGTTGGAAAAGCAGCTGGAAGACCTCAGGGCCATCCGGGAATGAGAGAGTTTCCTGGACAGGAACTACTGTGAGGCTATCACGCCAAGGGTCCAGGTCGAGCGAAGGTGGGAGATTATAAAAGACGAAATTGCGGTAACAGGATCGTCCCGAGTCAGCATGGATTTACAAAGGGGAAATCGTGCTTGACTAATCTACTGGAATTTTTTGAGGATGTAACTAGGAAAATTGACAGGGGAGAGCCGGTGGATGTGATGTACCTCGACTTTCAGAAAGCCTTTGACAAGGTCCCACATAGGAGATTAGTGGGAAAAATTAGAGCACATGGTATTGGAGGTAGAGTACTGACATGGATAGAAAATTGGTTGAAAGACAGAAAGCAAAGAGTGGGGATAAATGGGTCCCTTTCAGAATGGCAGGCACTGACTAGTGGGGTACCGCAAGGCTCGGTGCTGGGACCACAGCTATTTACAATATACATTAATGACTTGGATGAAGGGATTAAAAGTACCATTAGCAAATTTGCAGATGATACAAAGCTGGGTGGTAGTGTGAACTGTGAGGAAGATGCTACGAGGTTGCAGGGTGACTTGGACAGGTTGTGTGAGTGGGCGGATGCATGGCAGATGCAGTTTAATGTGGATAAGTGTGAGGTTATCCACTTTGGTGGTGAGAATAGGAAGGCAGGGTATTATCTGAATGGTGTCAAGTTAGGAAAAGGGGACGTACAACGAGATCTGGGTGTCCTAGTGCATCAGTCACTGAAAGGAAGCATGCAGGTACAGCAGGCTGTGAAGAAAGCCAATGGAATGTTGGCCTTCATAACAAGAGGAGTTGAGTATAGGAGCAAAGAGGTCCTTCTGCAGTTGTACAGGGCCCTAGTGAGACCGCACCTGGAGTACTGTGTGCAGTTTTGGTCTCCAAATTTGAGGAAGGATATTCTTGCTATTGAGGGCGTTCAGCGTAGGTTTACTAGGTTAATTCCCGGAATGGCGGGACTGTCATATGTTGAAAGACTGGAGCGACTCGGCTTGTATACACTGGAATTTAGAAGTATGAGAGGGGATCTTATCGAAACATATAAGATTATTAAGGGGTTGGACACGTTAGAGGCAGGAAGCATGTTCCCAATGTTGGGGGAGTCCAGAACCAGGGGCCACAGTTTAAGAATAAGGGGTAGGCCATTTAGAACAGAGATGAGGAAAAACTTTTTCAGTCAGAGTGTTGTAAATCTGTGGAACTCTCTGCCTCAGAAGGCAGTGGAGGCCAATTCTCTGAATGCATTCAAGAGAGGGCTAGATAGAGCTCTTAAGGATAGCGGAGTCAGGGGATATGGAGAGAAGGCGGGAACGGGGTACTGATTGAGAATGATGAGCCATGATCACATTGAATGGTAGTGCTGGCTCGAAGGGCCGAATGGCCTACTCCTGCACCTATTGTCTATTGAATTTAGATAAAAGGAAATAATATTGTAAATCATCATCACGCAATTTTTGAATTGCTCCCCGTGACCTCGTGCGTTTTCTCCAAGATCTTCGATTTCCTCCCACAATCCAAAGACGTGCAGGTTTGTAGGTTAATTGGCTTTCTATAAATATAAATTGTCCCTAGTGTGTGTAGGAACGTTTAATGCGCAGGGATTGCTGGTCGGCGTGGACTCTGGGCCAAAGGGCCTGTTTCCGCACTCTAAACTAAACTAAACATTGCTCAACACTAATCACAACCTTACCTCAAACACAATCTGCCATAGACTTTGTATGCCACTACTTATTTCCGTTTGCACAATGATGCCCTAGTTATCTAGTATTATGACTAAATTTTTGTATTATTGATTATTCAATATTTATTGGTGTTATTGTGTGAATATACCTATAAGGGTGCAGCAAGTAAAGATTTCATTGTTCCGCTCCTGGTGCATATGAAAATTGAACACACTTGGCTCCAATCAACCCTCCCCTGTGCTCAACCAGGACTCTCACCCATTTCTCCCCATCCCTCTCCCTCTACCGACATTCATTCCTCTGGCTTCACAAGGCTAAACCCATCTTCGGGTTCTGACCCGAAACATTACCTATTCCTGCCTGACCTGCTGAGTTACTCTAGTAATTTGTGTCTATCTTACGTGCAAACTCCGGACAGACAGCAGCTGAGGTCCTAATGGATTCTGGGTCTCTTCAACTGCACCATTCTGCTGCCCTAAGATGTGCACTCAAGGCCAACCTCTTGGTCTGATACAGTCAACCTGGTGCAGCCAGGGGAATATCAACTTCACATTTACCCCGTCAAACCACTGATGAATTTTGTACATTTCAATAAGATCACACCACTCAAATTTATAAGATCATGAGTATGCATAACCTTCGGCCCACAATCTTCCCAATTTACCACTATCCCCAGAAATCAATTCTGTTTATCCTGGCACCACAGTAACCAGGATGAACAGAATTGATTTCGAGGGGATGGTGGGTTTGCGGTAAATGGGAAGATTAAGCGTGAATTCAGTAAGACGGAATATTGATCAAAATAAATTTTAATCCCTTCCTCTGCCTAATGATTCCAGTCTCCCAATTACTATCTAAAGAGTTAAACACATTGGTTGGTTGTGACTATTGAGGTGCCCTCAACAGATCAGGTCAAACTCCTGTTTTCCACATTAAAGACAAATTTCACAGAAGAATCCTTAAGTAGGCACGTTACCAATTGCAAAGAACTGTTTCGATGCTGAGCCACAAGCCAAGCTGAGTTCATTGTCACATGCACAAGTCCAGTGAGGTACAGGTACAATAACAAAGCTTGCTTGCAGTAACGTCACAGGCACATAGACACAGACAAACGCACAACAACTACATAAAATGCATGTAAAAAGTGTGAACGTAAAATACATGGTGGCAATAAAAAGACACAATACGAGACACAAAAAATCCAAAACTCAATCAGGAGAAAACAAGATCACAATCCTGCAAGAGGTAGATCATTCTGCTCTGTTGTTGAGGTTGGTTTAGACATAACCATGAGACTCCACACTATTCTTGCAATAAATTTGTCAAAGAGTTCATCTTCTATAACAAATAATATTTTAGCCACATGTGTATAGGTTCAACTTTGTAAAGCCTGCATGGGTAAATGCAGTGAAGATAGACTCAAATCTCTCGTTTCATTCCCAGTTGAAGTGCTCTCTGCCAAAGCTCAGTAACGGGCAGTGTCAGTTGTTGCACCCATGGTCTGATAAAAGAGAAATATTTAGTTCTCCTCAACATTAGGTTGGCTTTCCCAAAGCGTTATCATACCAAACGAGAAAGTTTCACTAAAAGAAAATGTTTATTTCTTTGTATTAATGGCATTTGCCAGAGTATGACATTTACACCACAATATTGTAAATTCAATAGAGTCTCGCTGTGGGATCAATATAAAATTTGGTTGGTTATGACAGCATGACTGATGGAATATTGATCAAAAGACTTTTAATCCCCTGCTTTGCCTATGATTCCAGTCACCCAATTACTATCAATAACTAATTCTTGGCATTAACAATTTATGGCTTGCACAATTTTGAGGTTTTGATTTTTGTGGATTGATGATGAGGTCCTGCCCATGTGCAGCGAGCCAATTATGGGTTCAAAATACAGATATTTTACAGCTTACACCCCAGCGTAATGAATATTGACTTCTCCAACATCGTAACCCTTGCTTTCCCTTTCCCTCCATCACTCCCCTTCCCGGTTCTCCGACCAGTCTGACCGTCCCCCTGATTACATTTGTTTTGCCGTCACCTTCTCCTAGCTAACAATGATCCATTCTACATTTTGATCATCTCTTTTGATCTCATTTTCATACCTTACACCTCCTCATCTCCGTCTCCTGACTTTCAGTCTGAGGAAGGGTCTCGACCCGAAACGTCACCCATTCCTTCTATCCAGAGATGCTGCCTGTCCCGCTGAGCTACTCCAACATTTTGTGTCTGTCTTCATTATTTACGACAATCCTACACCACCAACAAGCCAGACAGACAGCATCTCTGGGGAGAAGGAATGGGTGACGTTTTGGGTCGAAACCCCTTCTTCAGACTGGTTAAGGATAAGGGAAATGAGAGATATAGACGATGATGTAGAGAGATAAAGAACAATGAATGAAAGATGTGCAAAAAAGTAACGATGATAAAGGAAACAGGCCATTGTTCGCTGTTGGGTGAAAATGAGAAGCTGGTGTGAGCTGGGTGGGGGAGGGATAGAGAGAGAGGGAATGCCGATGCCACCTGAAGTTGGAGGAATCAATATTCATACCACCAGGCGGTAGGCTGCCCAAGCAAAATTTGAGATGCTGTTCCTCCAATTTGCGTATCCTCACTCTGACAATGGAGAAGGTCAGTGTGGGAATGGGAAGGAGAATTTAAGTGTTTAGCAACCAGGAGATCAGGTAGGTTTAGGCGGATTGAGCAAAGGTGTATGTTTGGTCTCACTGATGTATTCACACTATACTTCAGTACACATCTTGAACAACAGATACAGCAGGTGAGGTTGGAGGAGGTGCAAGTGAACCTCTGCATAACCGGAAAGATTGTCAGGGTCCATAGACAGAGTCGAGGGAGGAGGTAGAGGGACAAGTGTTGCATCATCTGCTGGGGAAGGTACCTGGGGAGGGGGTGGTTTGCGTGGGAAGGGATGAGTTAACCAGGGAGTAGCGGAGGGAACGGTCTCTGCGGAAGGCGTAAAAGGGTGGAGATGGGAAGATGTGGCTGGTGTTGGGATCCCGTTGGAGGTGGCGAAAATTTCAGAGGATTGTGTGGTATGCGACGGCTGATGGGGTGAAAGGTAGGGACTATGGGAACTCTGTCTCTGTTGCGACTAGGGGGAGGGGGAGCAAGAACGGAGCTGCGGGATACTGAGGAGATACGAGTGAGGGCCTCGTCTATGATGGGAGAAGGGAATCCCCGTTCCCTAAAGCATGAGGACATGGAAAGTCAGCGTGGCTTTATGTATGGAAAATTGTGTCTCATGAAGCCAATAGAGTTTTTCAAGGAGATCATTCGGGGGATTGATGAGGACAAGGTAGTGAATGCTGTCTCGATGTACTTTAGCAAGGCCTTCAACAAGGTCCCGCATAATAAGCTGGTCTGGATGGTTTGATCACATGGAAGTGAGTTAACCAATTGGATTCAAAATTTGGTTGCCAGGACGTAGTCAGAGGATAGTTGTGGAGGATTGTTTTTTCCGACTGGAGGCCAGCGGCCACTGATATGTTACTGGGTCCACTGTTCCTTCTATGGTGGCAAGTATAAAAAGTCTATTGGAAGAAAGATTACGAAGAGGTTTCCCATAAGTTGTCCTTTGGAATGTTCTATCCTTTGATGGCCCGCTGACCAAGATTTACTGGCAAGATCCAGGAAGTTTGGAGAATCTGCTATATCAAAAATGCCATAGTGAGCTGTGTATGTCTGTGCGTGATGGTCGGGAAAGATGGGCAGCTGGATGTCTTGAAGTGGTTATGGGGAAGGGTTCACCACTGTCACTAATGTACTGAAGGAATGCGTGAATGCTAATGGATTGTCAGGTTTAGTTTCACCAACTCAACCCGATATTAAAACTGCGTTATCCATGCTTATTCACTGCTGGTGGAACTAAATCAAAATGTTTAAAATCCCTAGTATCACATCAGGTAAATGGTAGAGGTTTGGTGCAGCACAGTGGCGCAGCAGTAGAGTTGCTGACTCACAGCGCCAGAGATCCAGTTTGGATCCTGACCACGGGTGGGGTTCACACGTTCTCCTTGTGACTGCGTGGATTTTCTCCAGGTTCTCTGGTTTCCTCCCACATTTCTCACATCAGGTTTGTAGGTTCATCCTGCGTGAATTGGCCTGAGAGTGGAGGGTAGAACTAGTGATTGTTGGTCGGTGCGGACTCAGTGGGCCACAGGGCCTGTTTCCACTCTGTATCTTTAAAACTAAAAACTAAATTCATTGTTGTTTAACCCTTTGACAAGCTGAAAATGATATCGAACCACCTTCACTTTCTGAAATATTTGTTCCATAAATACATTTGCTGAATTCTTGCAGTTCGCTGCCACCTACTGGAAAACTAGTGAAAGTACACCACTGAGGCAGGGGAGCAGTGTACTAAAGCTTCTACCATGATGGAAGAAGTTGAAATCTAGAAAGATAGAGCTAGTTGCGGTTTGCAAAAGGGAAGTGCTTGGAAGCAAACAAAAACCTAGAGTTACAAACTTGTAACAAACTTGAAACTTACAAAATTCTTAAGCGGTTGGACAGGCTAGATGCAGGAAGATTGTTCCCGATGTTGGGGAAGTCCAGAACAAGGGGTCACAGTTTAAGGATAAGGGGGAAGTCTTTTAGGACCGAGATGAGAAAGTTTTTTTCACACAGAGAGTGGTGAATCTGTGGAATTCTCTGCCACAGAAGGAAGTTGAGGCCAGTTCATTGGCTATATTTAAGAGGGAGTTAGATGTGGCCCTTGTGGCTAAAGGGATCAGGGGGTATGGAGAGAAGGCAGGTACGGGATACTGAGTTGGATGATCAGCCATGATCATATTGAATGGCGGTGCGTACAGGCTCGAAGGGCCGAATGGCCTACTCCTGCACCTATTTTCTATGTTTCTATGTTATGGGGAGTGTAGTTGAGCCGATTCCCACGCTGACTCATTTTGTTCCAGCATTTCCTGTTCTGGTTTCTAATTATCGTGAGTTGCCAAAACCCCAGGTATCGAAAATTTTAACTACGGCAAAGAACGCGCCTCATTTTCTCTTCACTTTCACTTTTGGCAAAACCAAAAGATAAAATGCCTGCCTGATGATCGTGGTGGCACGGTGGCACGGTGGCGCAGTGGTAGAGTTGCTGCCTCACAGCGCCAGAGACCCAGATTGGATCCTGACTACAGGTGTTGTCTATGTGAAGTCATAGAGTGATAACGGTGTGGAAACAGGTCCTTTGGCACTTCTTGCCCACACCGACCGACATGTCCCAGCTACATAGAAACATAGAAAATAGGTGCAGGAGTAGGCCATTCGGCCCTTCGAGCCTGCACCGCCATTCAATATGATCATGGCTGATCATCCAGCTCAGTAGCCTGTACCTGCCTTCTCTCCATACCCCCTGATCCCTTTAGCAAAAAGGGCCACATCTAACTCCCTCTTAAATATAGCCAATGAACTGGCCACAACTACCTTCTGTGACAGAGAATTCCACAGACTCACCACTCTCTGTGTGAAGAAATGTTTTCTCATCTCGGTCCAAAAAGACTTCCCCCTTATCCTTAAGCTGTGACCCCTGGTTCTGGACTCCCACAACATCGGGAACAATCTTCCCGCATCTAGCCTCTCCAACCCCTTAAGAATTTTATATGTTTCTATAAGATCCCCCCTCAGTCTTCTAAATTCCAGCGAGTACAAGCCCAGTCTATCCAGTCTTTCCTCATATGAAAGTCCCGCCATCCCAGGGATCAATCTAGTGAACCTTCTCTGTACTCCCTCTAAGGCAAGAACGTCTTTCCTCAGGTTAGGAGACCAAAACTGTACACATTATCCAGGTGCGGTCTCACCAAGGCCCTGTACAACTGCAGCAGAACCTCCCTGCTCCTAAACTCAAATCCTCTTGCTATGAATGCCAACATACCATTCGCTTTCTTCACTGCCTGCTGCACCTGCATGCTTGCTTTCAATGACTGGTGCACCATGACACCCAGGTCACGTTGCATCTCCCCTTCTCCCAATCGGTTACCATTCAGGTAATACTCTGCTTTCCTGTTCTTGCCGCCAAAGTGGATAACCTCACATTTATCCACATTATATTGCATCTGCCATGCATTTGCCCACTCGCCTAATCTATCCAAGTCACTCTGCAGCCTCCTAGCATCCTCCTCGCAGCTAACACTGCCACCCAGCTTCGTGTCATCCGCAAACTTAGAGATGTTGCATTCAATTCCCTCGTCCAAATCATTAATATACACTGTAAATAACTGGGGTCCCAGCACTGAGCCTTGCGGTACCCCACTAGTCACTGCCTGCCATTCCGAAAAGGACCCGTTTATTCCTACTCTTTGCTTCCTGTCCACCAACCAATTTTCTATCAACCTCAACACTGAACCCTCAATACCGTGTGCTTTAAGTTTGTACACCAATCTCCTATGTGGGACCTTGTCGAAGGCCTTCTGAAAGTCCAGATATAACACATCGACTGGTTCTCCCTTATCCACTCTACTAGTTACATCCTCGAAAAATTCTATAAGATTCGTCAGACATGATTTGCCTTTGGTAAATCCATGCTGACTTTGTCCGATGATTTCACCACTTTCCAAATGTGATGCTATCACATCTTTAATAACTGACTCTAGCATTTTCCCCACTACCGATGTTAGGCTAACTGGTCTATAATTCCCCATTTTCTCTCTCCCTCCCTTTTTAAAAAGTGGGGTTACATTAGCTACCCTCCAGTCCTCAGGAACTACTCCAGAATCTAAAGAGTTTTGAAAAATTATCACTAATGCATCCACTATTTCTGAGGCTACTTCCTTAAGCACTCTGGGATGCAGCCTATCTGGCCCTGGGGATTTATCTGCCTTTAATCCATTTAATTTACCTAACACCACTTCCTGACTAACCTGGATTTCCCTCAGTACCTCCATCTCATTAGACCCCCGGTCCCCCGCTATTTCCGGCAGACGGTTTATGTCTTCCTTAGTGAAGACAGAACCAAAGTATTTGTTCAATTGGTCTGCCATCTCCTTGTTCCCTATGATCAATTCACCTGTTTCCAACTACAAGGGACCTACATTTGTCTTAACTAATCTTTTTCTCTTGACATATCTATAAAAGCTTTTGCAGTCAGTTTTTATGTTCCTTGCCAGTTTTCCCTCATAATCTATTTTCCCTTTCCTAATTAAGCCCTTTGTCCTCCTCTGCTGGACTCTGAATTTCTCCCAGTCCTCTGGTATGCTACTTTTTCTGGCTAATCTGTATGCTTCATCTTTTGTTTTAATACTATCCTTGATTTCCCTTGTTAGCCACGGATGCACTACCTTTCCTGGTTTGTTCTTTTGCCAAACTGGGATGAACACTTGTTGTAGTTCATCCATGCGACCTTTAAATGCCTTCCATTGCATGTCCACCGTCAACCCTTTCAGCATCAATCGCCAGTCTATCTTGGACAATTCACGCCTCATACCCTCAAAGTTACCTTTCTTGAAGTTCAGAACACTTGTTTCTGTATCGACTTTGTCACTCTCCATCCTAATGAAGAACTCTACCATATTATGATCACTCTTGCCCAAGGGTCCTCGCACTACAAGACTGCTAACTAACCCTTCCTCATTACTCAATACCCAGTCTAGAATGGCCTGTTCTCTCGTTGGTTCCTCGACATGTTGGTTTAGAAAACCATCTCTCAAACATTCCAAGAAATCCTCTTCCTCAGCACCCCTGCCAGTTTGGTTCACCCAATCTATATGTAGATTGAAGTCACCCATTATAACTGCTGCACCTTTAGTGCACGCATTTCTAATTTCCTGCTTGATGCCATCCCCAACCTCACTACTGCTGTTAGGTGGCCTGTACACAACTCCCACTAGCATTTTCTGCCCCTTAGTGTTTCGTAGCTCTACCCATATCGATTCCACTTCCTCCAAGCTAATGTCCTTCCTTTCCACTGCTTTAATCTCCTCTCTAACCAGTAACGCTACCCCACCTCCTTTTCCTTTCTGTCTATCCCGCCTGAATATAGAATATCCCTGGATGTTGAGCTCCCAGCCTTGGTCACCCTGGAGCCATGTCTCCGTAATCCCAACTATATCATAATCATTAATAACTATCTCCACATTTAATTCATCCACCTTATTACGTATACTCCTTGCATTGAGACACAAAGCCTTCAGGCTTGTTTTTACAACTCTCTTACCCCTTATACAATTATGTTGAAAAGTGGCCCTTTTAGATTTTTGCCCTGGATTTGTCTTCCTGCCACTTTTACTTTTCACCTTGCTACCTGTTGCTTCTACCCTCATTTTACACCCCTCTGTCTCTCTGCTCCTGCTCCCATCCCCCTGCCACATTAGTTTAAATCCTCCCCGACAGCACTAGCAAACACTCCCCCTAGGACATTGGTTCCATTCCAGCTCAGGTGCAGACCGTCCTGTTTGTACTGGTTCCACCTCTCCCACAACTGGTTCCAATGTCCTAAACATTTGAATCCCTCCCCCTTGCACCATTTTTCAAGCCACGTATTCATCTGAAATATCCTCCTATTCCTACTCTGACTAGCACGTGGCACTGGTAGTAATCCAGAGATTATTACCTTTGAGGTCCTACTTTTAAGTTTTTCTCCTTGCTCTCTAAATTCACCTTGTAGGACCTCATCCCGTTTTTTACCTAAATCTGGCTGCTCACCCTCCCCCTCCAGAATGTCCTGCAGCCGCTCAGAGATATCCCTGACCCTTGCACCAGGGAGGCAACATACCATCCTGGAGTCTCGTTTGCGGCCGCAGAAACGCCTATCTATTCCCCTTACAATTGAATCCCCTATCACTATAGCCCTTCCACTCTTTTTCCTCCCCTCTTTTGCCGCAGAGCCACCCACGGTGCCATGAACTTGGCTGCTGCTGCCTTCCCCTGATGAGCCATCTCCCCCAACAGTATCCAAAATGGCATATCTGTTTAGGAGGGAGATGACCGCAGGGGACTCCTGCACTACCTGCCTACTGCTACGCTGGCTAGTGGCCACCCGTTTCCTTTCTGTCCGCTTATCTTTTACCTGTGGTGTGGCCAGCTCACTATACGTGCTATCCACGACCTTCTCAGCCTCGTGGATGCTCCAGAATGAGTCCAACCGCGGCTCCAACCGTTCAATGCGGTTTGCCAGGAGCTGCAGCTGGACACACTTCCTGCACACGTAGTCATCAGGGACACCGACAATATCCCTGATGTCCCACATGTTGCAGGATGAGCAATCCACGGGGCCGATCTCACCTGACATGTCTTACCCCCAAATTAAATCAAATCCCTCTTAATCCTTTAAACTGTACCTTTACTAAAAAGCACTGAACCCTTAACTCACTGAACCCTGAACTCACTGAACCCTGAACTAAAAGTACGAACAAAAAGCAGAAATACAACCCCGGGGTTACGCCCAATCAGCTGCTTCCTCTAGTCCGCTTCCACCAATCAGCGGCTTCCTCCAAACCACTTCTTTTAAAGTGTGTGGGAACGTTTTTATCCTGCTCCAACCGCCTCCATATCCTGCTCCAACCGCCTCCAACCGCTCCTGGGCCTCTGTGTGAACAAGCCCCGCGCTGGGTTTTTAAACCTACCGCCCGGACGCTGCTCCAACCGCCTCCAACCGCTTCTGGGCCTCTAGACGTCCCACACGCCTGCATTTGGTCCATATCCCTCCAAACCTGTCCTATCCATGTGCTAACTGCTTCTTAAATGTTGGGGTAGTCCCAGCCTCAACTACCTCCTCTGGCAGTTTGTTCCATACACCCACCACCCTTTGTGTGAAAAAGTTACCCCTCAGATTCTTATTAAATCTTTTCCCCTTCACCTTAAACCTATGTCCTCTGGTCCTAGATTCACCTACTCTGGGCATGAGACTCTGTGCATCTACCTGATCTGTTCCTCTCATGATTTTATACACCTCTTTTAAATCACCTCTCATCCTCCTGCACTCCAGGGAATAGAGTCCCTGCCTACTCAACCTCTCCCTATAGCTCAGACCCTCTACATCCTGGCAACATCCTCATCAATCTTCTCTGTACCCTACCCAGCTTGATAGCATCATTCCTAACACGGTGCCCAGAACTGAACACAATTATTTAACAATAATAAATGCAGTCTCACCAACATCTTATACATTGTATATACAGTTTGCACATTCTCGCTGTGACTGCGTGGGTTTTCTCCAGGTGCTCCGGTTTCCTCCCACATTTTAAAGTCATGCAGGTTTGTAGGCCGAGTGGTAGAATCTGGGTGGAACTGATGACAATATGGAGAAAATAATGTTGGATTAGATTAGTGTAGGTTTCGTGTAGATGGATGGTTGAAGGCCAGTGTGGAGATGGTGGGCCAAAGATTCAGTTTCTGTTTTATCTCTCTCTCTCTCCCCCTCTCTGTTGCTCTCTCTCTCTCTCTCTCTCTCTCTCTCTCCCCCTCTCTGTTGCTCTCTCTCTCCCTCTCTGTTGCTCTCTCTCTCCCTCTCTGTTGCTCTCTCTCTCCCTCTCTGTTGCTCTCTCTCTCCCTCTCTGTTGCTCTCTCTCTCCCTCTCTGTTGCTCTCTCTCTCCCTCTCTCTCTCCCTCTCTCCCTCCCTCTCTCTCTCTCTCCCTCTCTCCCTCCCTCTCTCTCTACCCCTCTCTCGATGCCAGTTGTTTCCTACCACTTTCAGCCCAACTTCAAAAAGGCTCCTTCCGAACCCTGCAATCTCTGAACTTCAGTACATTTCAAACACTCTCAGATATATAATTACCACATCTACAAATAATTACCTCCAGTACTCACTGTAGGTCAAGTGGTTAGACTGTTGGCTCGTGCTGCTACAGAAAGGATTATGGCTTCGAGCAGATTCTAACAATTATGAATATGTAGATAGATCAATAACAAGCAGGTACATCAGGCAGTTTGTAATTGTGCAGCTCTGCCATGTAAAGAATGGTGCTTTCTGGGGGAAGGAACTGATTTACATCTGTTGTGCAGCAATACTTTCAGCAAGAGTGATGGGTCCATTCAGTTATAAAAATAAATCCCTGGAATGAAACCCAGTGGTAATTTCCATACAGCGTGCTGCTGGTAGAGTGTTGATACTGATAGAAGCATATAAGATTATGATGGCTATACACAGGGTTGATAGTCAGAATCTATTTTTTCCCATGTTAGGGGTTTCACGACCAAGAAGGCATAGGTTTCAAAAGGGTCCTAGTCGGAGGAAGGGCCCCGACCTGAAATATCACCTATCCATGTTGTCCACAGATGCTGCCTGATCCACTGAGTGACTCCAGCTCTTTGTGTACAAGCCGGCATCTGCAGTTACATGTGCCGACATCCAAAAGCATTCATTCTGTTGGAAAACTGGGCTCCAAAAGCAGTTCTGTTTGTCCCTGTTACTCCAGCACTTGGTGTCCTTTTAGGCATAGGTTTCATGTAAAACGGAGGAATTTTAAAGGGGATCTGAAGGTTAAGCTTTTTCCTACACTGAAGGGGTTGATATCTGGAATGTGCTGCCAGAGGGGATGGTGGAGTCAGGTATAGTCACTATGCCCGGGAAACATTCAGAAAGGCATTTAAAGAGTTAAGGCCTAGAAGGATACAGACCGAGAGCAGGCAAATAGGATTAATGTAGATGGGCAAAAAGGTCAGCATGGATGCAGTGGGCCAAAGGGCCTATTTCCGTGGTCTGTACAACTCTATGACGTGCATATTGCAAACCTGAAATCTGGATTGGGATTTTTCTTGTGGAAGAGCCATGGTTTTATTCACTGATCGGGCCCGGGTATTTTGCTTGTTTGGAAATATTTAAGTTCTGTGCCACAGATATACCGCACAGAAACATGCCCTTCTGCACACCAAGTCCGCGTCAATATTTATTGCCCATCTTTAATTGCCCCTGAGAAAGTGATAGTGAGCCACATTCTTGAACCACTGTATCCAAAAGGTGGTGGTCGGCGTGGATTTGGTGGGCTGAGGGGCCTGCTTCCATGTTGTATCTCTAAACTAAAACTAAAACTCCCGACATTGTGTTGAAGTGTATTTGCCACTGGCTCGAAGTATATTTCTCAGAGACACAGAGCAATACGGCACAGAAACTGGCCCTTCGGCCCACCGGATCCACACCAAACACCCATTTCCACTGATCCTGCATTAATTCCAATATTTTGTATTCAGCCCAGATTCTCACAAAACTCCACCGAGGTTCTACCTCTCACCTATGCACCTGGGGCAATTTACAGAGGCCAATTAATCTACCAATTCGCATGTCTTTGGGATGTGGGTTGAAACCGGAGCACCCGGAGGAAAACTGCACTGTCATGGGGAGAACGTGCAAACTCCACTCCGACTGCACCTGAGGTCTGGTTCGAACCTGGGTCTCGGGCGCTGTGAGGCAGCAGCTCTACCAGCTGCGCCACTGTGGAAGGCAGAAAGGACCGAGTTCCCTTTCATAGCATGACTCTGACTGGAGCTTTCTGCCAGACTGAAGATTCATCAAAGTCTAATCAAATATAATTCGACCAAAGCCCAGAGAAAAACCTCTTCAATCATTTGATTCACAGAGGAAAACCCACTGCCAGTTTTAGCCAAACAAAAAACTTAATTTTGATTAGCAACATTTCGAAATAATTGCTCAAAAATCAACATCACTGCGGAAGAAATTAATCTCAACCTCACCAATGCAACCCAATGGTATTCAAAACCTCACTTTAATTTGCCGTACTAATTTGCAGCCTCTCAGCTGAATATTAATCGTTAACGTTTGAAGTGTAAGCCCGTGAATTTGATGAAATTACTGTGACACCGTGTTGCCCGGGACATGAGCTGGTATTGGGCCAATATTCTGCTATTCCTGAGCAGATACAGAAGAGATTGCAGCATTCTGTGTTGGAAGGAACTGCAGATGCTGGTTTAAATCGAAGATAGACACATTATGCTGGAGTAACTCAGCGGGACAGGCACCATCTCGAGAGAAGGAATGGGTGACGTTTCGGGTCGAGACACCTTCTTCACTGTCTGAAGAAGGGTCTCCACCTGAAACGTCACCCATTCCTTCTCTCTGGAGATGCTGCCTGTCCCGCTGAGTTACTCCAACATTTTGGGTCAATCTCTGCAGCATTCTGTGATGTTTTCAATGGAGTGGCCAGGCAATGTGGAAGTTTTAACCCGATTGCTTTTTGTCAGCAGTTCCTGACAAGCAGACACACAAACCTAGTAAGACTGTCAGTCAGAGTGACTTTCTAATGGCTGGTGTGAAGGCTAACAATGCATCAATTAAAGCCACTTTGCACCATATGGCCAAAGCAAATCCTGTGTAGAATTCATTAGCAACGGAACTGCAGAACCTGTTGCAAATAATTCTGTTGCAAAACATAATAATGACATTAGTGCAATAATGTTATTTCTTTTTAATCTAATCATAGTTGGAAACAAGGATATCCATCACATGCTGATGCTGTAAAACGTGCCAACGGATCTCGTTGGCTTGAAAGAAATTGCTTCCCTAATTAATTGTCTGATCTTACAAAGCAACACACGAGTATTTAGCAGTGGTTGACGTACTCTCCTGACCTGCCTCTGTTGTCGAGTAGGTGATTCATTTCAGCTTAGCCGACATATATCTATGTGCAGAATTCCCCTGCCAACAATAACATATGCTGGGCAATTTCCAATATCTCCATCCACAATAGCACTGAAGAATCTTTCATTAGAAAACGTCTGAGATAAAATTCCTCCCTTCAGACTGCCTGACAAATCTAAATGCACTGGAACAAAATACTATCCGAAAAATGTTCCAAAAAAAAAAGCATGTCCCTTTACAATATTTAGAATCCTCTCACAGTTAGACTTTATTGCCTTCCATCACTGTAGGAATGTGTGGAAATTGCTGTGGTGGATGTTTATGTTAACTTTTATGTAGCTGTGTGACCTGTTGCTTTTTTTAGTGTGGCTGTATGGTAATACGAATATCCCTGTACCTTAATTGGTACAGTGACAATTAAAGACCCTTTGAAACCCTTTGAAACAATGCAGAAGAGAACAGGGGCGGCACAGTGGTGCAGCAGTAGAGTTGCTGCCTTACAGCGCCAGAGACCCAGGTTTGATCCCGACTTTGGGTGCTGTCTGTACGGACTTTGTACGTTCTCCCCGTGACCTGCGTGGGGTTTTCTCCGGGCGCTCCGGCTTCCTCCCACACTCCATAGACGTACAGGTATGTAGGTTCATTGGCTTCTGTAAAATAGTGTGCGGGGATCGCTGGTCGGCATGGACTTGGTGGGCCGAAGGGCCTGTTTCCGCGCTCTATTTCTAAACCAAACTAAAACTAAAGTTGCTTTATATTTAAATCGTTGACAATTATGTAAAACACCTTTCATTTATGTTGTTAAAACACACAGCATTCTTTCACTTTTAAAGATGGCACTTACTGTTAAAATGATCTTGTTAATCTTGTTAAAATGCTCTTCACATATGAAGCCATTTCGAGGAAAGAACAAGGTTATCTGTCAGAATTATTTGGATCAATTTAATTTGGATCAATTTAATCAAGATATTCATACTTAGCTCTTCACACCACCCTGTTGAACCCCGAGAGGAATCAACCTGTTTCACTCAATTAAATGTTTTGTCAGCAGTTAAGTTGAAAACCATAGCTGGGTTTGCTTTTAATTACATTTGCAAAATAACTAATATCTCTGTACAGCAGAAGAGATCAGCCTGCAATGGAGTCACACAGCTGCCCAGCAAGGAAACAGGCCCTTCAGCCCACCTTGTCCATGCTGACCAAGTCAGCATATTGGTCCAGACTATTTGCCTGCATTTGGCTCATGGCCCTCTCTTCCCATTCTATCGATATATCTGTCCAAATGTCTTTTAAAAGTCAAAATTGAATCCACTTCTGCAGCTTCCTCTGGAAGCTCATTCCAAATACGGACTACCCGACTGAACAAAAAAGTTGCCCCTGGGGGTTCATAGAAACATAGAAATTAGGTGCAGGTTTAGGCCATGCGGCCCTTCGAGCCAGCACCGCCATTCACCATGATCATGGCTGATCTTTCTCTTAAATAACTCCCCTCCACCTGAAGCCCATGTCCTCTTGTTTTAGAATCCTCTTCCCTGGCAAAAAGACTTTGAGTGTTCACTTTATCCATGGCCCATCATGATCTTATGATCCTCAATAAGTTCATCCCTCAGCATCCTACTTTCCGAAGCAAAAAATCCGAGCCTACCCAACCTTTCCTGACAACTCAAGACTGCACGTTCGAACGATATCCTGGTGAATCTCTTCTGTGTCCTCTCAAACTTCATTTCCAATAGATGAAGTTTCATCTTATTTCATTGTGGTTTCTTTTGATTGATACTGTAGGAAAAAAAACACAAAGCAGGGAATGCAACACAGAAATGTACACAGAATAAATAACTACCTTAGCAAGTGACCGGACAATTGGGCTCTCCATGATTCCTCTCAGGAAGAGCAAGTCTAGATCCTTGGCTCCAGTAGAGTTTGGTAAGTCATTCAAGTTGTCCAGTACCTGCTGCATAGCTGTGGAGAGAACAAAGTGTACATCTCAGTTTGGAAGTTTCTACGTATGGAAACCATGAAACATCTTTAACAGCACAGCGGCACAGCTGGTAGAACTGCTGACTCGCCACGCCAGAGACCCGGTTTCGACATTGGATGCTGTCTGTGTGGAGTTTGCACGTTCGCCTGGTGAACGTGTAGATTTCCACAGGCTGCTCCGTTTCCCCCCCACATCCCAACAATATGGGGGCTTGTGCCGCTGTAAACATTGCCCCTACCGTGTGGGAAGTGGATGAGAAAGGGAAAAAGCACAGAACTAGTGAGAACTAGTTCTCACTTGCCGAACAAGGCAGCGGTAGAGTTGCTGCCTTACAGCGAATGCAGCGCCGGAGACCCAGGTTCGATCCTGACTACGGGCGCCGTCTGTATGGAGTTTGTACGTTCTCCCCGTGACCTGCGTGGGTTTTCTCCGAGATCTTCGGTTTCCTCCCACACTCCAAAGACGTACAGGTATGTAGGTTAATTGGCTGGGCAAATGTAAAAATTGTCCCTAGTGGGTGTAGGATAGTGTTCGTGTGCGGGGATCGCTGGGCGGGGCGGACCCAGTGGGCCGAAGGGCCTGTTTCTGCGCTGTATCTCTAAATCTAAATCTAAAAACTAGTTGTTGGTCAGCATGGACTCGGTGGGCCGAAGGGCCCGTTTTCATGAGGCATCACTAAACCAAACCAAACCAAAGAAAGGATGAATACGGATTAATTGGTCAATCGCAGGGCCTGATACCCAAGCACAATGAATACAAAGTCTTTAGTTGAGTTGTACTTCTCAAAAAGAGTGACGTCAACTATCTCCTATAATTATTTTGAAGGTTGTACCTATGCAACTTTTTTTTTTTTTAATCACTTTCTTAGCACCTTTTACATAACAAGCGGAACATTTTGGAGGACATGAGGAGAAGGGGTACAGAGGGGACCAAAGGTATAGAGGAATTGAAAAAAATAATTTGCGAGAGGATCGGGGCTCTGAGAAAGGAATCCCAAAACATTGCAACCCATTACAAAATATTGGAACAGAAGGAGCAGGGAAAAGGATTGCAACTTGGGAGTGGATGACTGACTCTCCCACTGTGACTGGAGGAAATGAAAGGTTAGTCAGGATGTCTTGGAGACATTTGCAAAATGCCTTAAGGCTTAAGGTCATTAATCAAGGAAGATTTAAGGGCGATAAATACAATTGGCAATTAATGAGACATTGCCCTTGGGGGGACTGATGTAGGAATGTTGTTTTTTTAGGTTTAGAGATGCAGCATTGAAACAGGCCCTTCGGCCCACTGAGCTCGCGCCGACCATCAATCCCCCTTTCAAACTCGTTCCGTGTTATCCCACTTTCTCATGGACTCCCAACACACACACCGACTCTGACACTCACACACATGCATTCACACATACGCACTCACACTGACACACACACACACCAACACACGCAAACTCACACTGACAGACACACACTCGCACTGACACACTCACACACACACACACACACACACACACACACACACACACAAGCACTCATACTGACACTCACACTGACACACACCAACATATGCAAGCTCACACTGACACACAGACACATACACACTCACACTGACAACACACACTGACGCACACACTCAGACACACACACCCTGACACACGCACACTGACACACACACTGACTCACTTACACACACACCCAGACATGCATACTCACACTGACACACACACACGCACTCACAGTCATAGACACACTCATACTGACACACACTTACAGACACACACACACACACACACACTGACACATGCACAAGCACTCACACTGACACACATAGACATGCACACACCCGAACACACACTCACACTGACACACACACACACTGACACACGCACATGCACTCACACACACACACCCGCACGCACAAGTACACACCTTTAAACCCTGTAGACAATTCACTGACTGCCCACAAAGTCCAGTTGTTTGAAGTCCTTTACAGATGGATCATCTGATCCTATAATGAATGCCCTATCGAGAGTTATCCATACTGGCGTTGCTCATGTGGCCCTTGCTACCACGCTTTTGAGTTCAAACTGTTGCGTTGAAATACCACAGAAGGAAATAGAGTTTGTGGAGTTGATGCAGAGTGACCCAAAGCTGATTCAAGGGAATAATAACTGCTGATGTCGAGAAATGAAATGTCCTGATTCAAGAGGTCGCTGGAGCAGAATGTCATCATGGCTGTTACAAGGTCATACGTTTTGCATATAATGTCATGAGGTGTTGTCTTTCTATTAAATGGATAAATAACGAGAGGTGACGAACAGATAATTTGACTGAGACGAGAATGATATCTCCAGCAGCTGGGGTGTAGAGGAGGAATCAGGAGAGAGTTTACCTGCTGTGGCCTGGCAGCACTTGGCAGTGGCAGTCCCCAGCAGCAGTTCACATTGACGATGCCGGACAAGGGGTTGCCCTGATCCCACATCGTGGCACTGTGCTGCCGAACCGCTGCTCCAGTCCTTCACACACCCGGCTACAGGCAAACACACACCCACACCCGGCTACACAGGCAAACACACTCCCACACCCGGCTACACAGGCAAACACACTCCCACACCCGGCTACACAGGCAAACACACTCCCACACCCGGCTACACAGGCAAACACACTCCCACACCCGGCTACACAGGCAAACACACTCCCACACCCGGCTACACAGGCAAACACACTCCCACACCCGGCTACACAGGCAAACACACTCCCACACCCGGCTACACAGGCAAACACACTCCCACACCCGGCTACACAGGCAAACACACTCCCACACCCGGCTACACAGGCAAACACATTCCCACACCCGGTTACACAGGCAAACACACTCCCACACCAGGCTACACAGGCACTCAACACACTCCCACACCCGGCTACACAGGCAAACACACTCCCACACCCGGCTACACAGGCAAACACACTCCCACACCCGGCTACACAGGCCCACACCCGGCTACACAGGCAAACACACTCCCACACCCGGCTACACAGGCAAACACACTCCCACACCCGGCTACACAGGCAAACACACCCCCACACCCGGCTACACAGGCAAACACACCCCGACAGCCATCCTGACAGGTAGCCTCAACACTCCCCAACACCCAACCAGCAGCCAAAACACACCCATGTTCACAGGCAGACTCAACACACCTGCGTTCACAGGCACTCAACACTCTAAACCCCCTTGTTCACAGGCACTCAACACACCCCGACAGCCATCTTCACAGGTAGCCTCAACACACCCCGACAGCCCTTGTTCACAGGCACTCAACACATTCCAACACCCGCGTTAACAGGCAGACAAAAACACATACCCGACAGACACGTTAACAGGCAGCTTCAACACGCCCTAACACCCCCGTTCACAGGAAGCATCAACACACCAAGGCAGGGGCAATCCATTGCTGCCAGGCCACCAGCAAGACCAGGGACCTGTACCACATTCCCGTCACTGCAGCGCTGACAACAACACACGGTTCTTCATATAATACGATAATGATTCCTTTTAGCACCAATTCCACTCCCTCTTGTCCCCGAAAACACATCCTAAACACTCAGCAAGGTATTAGTGGAAGTAATTACAGTCGGATATGTCAATCCTTCAGTTACTAAAGCTTTTAAGGAAATATCAAATCTTTTTCTCTCTGTCACGCTGAAACTTACATCCAAACTTATATTTCTCTTTCCGTATCGACATTGAAATTAACATTGTAAATATGTGTCCCTTCCGAACGGAGACCCGACCTTTGTTTTCTGGGTGGTGTCTCCGTTCCTGCTGCGGCCTACCATCGGCCCAACTCCTGGAGCTCCCCCAACCCAGGCCAGTCATCCGTAGGATCTGGATCGCCCGCTCAGCCTCGCTGAGGCTGAACTTCCTTAGGAGAAAGGTCTTGAGGCCCTCATACTTATTACCCGCCGGGGGGGGGGGGGGAGGCGCGGAGGAAAGGTCGGACCCGTCGCGCAGTGGCCTGGTCAAGGGCGCCGATAACATAAAAGTACTTGGTTGCGTCGGCGGTCAGAAGGCAGGGTCGTCGGTCCAAAGAGGAGGCAGCTTCAACGCCACGGCGTGGAGAGCGGCGCGGTCGGCAGGGTCCACGGGGTGGGGTCCGGCAGGGTCTACGGGGTGGGGTCCACAGGGTGGGGTCCGGCAGGGTCCACGGGGTGGGGTCCGGCAGGGTCCACGGGGTGGGGTCCGGCAGGGTCCACGGGGTGGGGTCCGGCAGGGTCCACGGGGTGGGGTCCGGCAGGGGTGGGGTCCGGCAGGGTCCACGGGGTGGGGTCCGGCAGGGTCCACGGGGTGGGGTCCTGCAGGGTCCACGGGGTGGGGTCCGGCAGGGTCCACGGGGTGGGGTCCGGCAGGGTCCACGGGGTGGGGTCCGGCAGGGTCCACGGGGTGGGGTCCGGCAGGGTCCATGGGGTGGGGTCCGGCAGGGTCCACGGGGTGGGGTCTGGCAGGGTCCACGGGGTGGGGTCCGGCAGGGTCCACGGGGTGGGGTCCGGCAGGGTCCAGAGGCGGCTGAGCGGCAGGGCCGGGTAGTGCGTGTTGAGGAACGTTCGGGTCCATCGCGACTTGCGAGGAAATGTCGAGGGTCACCAGTGTAGTGGGTCTGGACGCAGCAGGAATCAGGCAAGACGCCAGTTAAGTATTAACAGTAATTTAATCCAGCAACAGAACATCCACACTCTCTTCAGTCTCAAGCATGAGTTATCTCTCTAGCCCCTTCAGGCAAACCCCATAGCACTAGTCCCTTCCCCAGCCCTGTCCAACCCGTGCCGAATGGGATGATCCAGGGAGTGGCCTAATCCCCGGGTACCGCCACAATTTAATTTTGAATTAAAATGGCACCTTTTTGTTTATATATTTTTTTTAAAACCTCTGTGGGAATCCATGACATAAACGATATTACCTCCATCACTCTTTGCTTTGATTTATTCACAACTAAATTTACACTTTATAACGATAAATTCTAATTGCTTCTTTTAAAGCAATCTGCGATTGAGTTGAAAACTCAAGAAGGCTGTAGGTGCTAAGATTAAGATGTCCAGATAGGCATCTTGAAGATCATGACAATAACAAGTTTTCATGTAAAGAATGCGACAGTGGCTATTTGTATCAGAAAGACATTTGTCTCAGTAATGATGGACTCACATTCCCTGCTGTGATGCATGGTAAGTGGCATTTATCCATGCCTGACTCAGTATTGACTTTGCATCAGGGTGCCAAGTCGAACCTGAAAAGGCAACGTTAGCATTCAATTAAAGGTCCAATTATATTGCATGACACTGCATGAAACCTGTTGCTAATATTGTGGTGGTGGTGGCATTTCAAACTAGACAGTGGTGTTATATATTATTCAAGTCAAAGATATGATGTTCAGTTCTTCACTTAAGTCCCATCCTGAGCCAAGGATATGGTGTCATTTGCTACTCTTGTGTGGACGGCCGACTTTTTCCAATTATAGTGAACAGAAGTTCCCCAAAAATCAGAAGGATGTCAGAATGGAAATCGCTATCGGCTTTAAATAAAGAAAAATAAAGGCAGAGATGAGAAAGAAAAATATTGATTATAACGATGAGAAACAAACACTATTTACTAATAGACTTTTTAAAATAGAACTGCCGAGACCATTGGAATTCTGCTTGGTCTCGTTGATCTTCAGTGCCAATGCAGTAGAAAGCCTCAAAGGACAGAGTCTTCTGGGTTTATCAATAGGGAAGTAGGGATAATGGCTGCATATATATGCATCAAGGTCTGAACTACTTGTAAAATCGTCTTCCATCAACGAGGCATGAAAAATCATTAAAGAAACAACAAACAACAGCCGAAGAATCATTCTTTCTAAAAGGGGGGATAAAACCAAAGAGATAAAAACAGCGAAGCTCGACACAAAATGCTGGAGTAACTCAGCAGAACAGGCAGCAACTCTGGATAGAAGTAATGGGTGACGTTTCAAGTTGAGACCCTTCTTCAGACTGAGTCAGGGGAGAGGGAGACACAGAGATAAGGAAGTGTAAGATGTAAAAAACGAGACATTAAAGGGGATGCGGCGAAAGGAAAATGTAGAATAGATCATTGTTAGCTAGGAGAAGGTGATGACAAAGCATGACATTTAATCAAGGTGACAGTCATATAAAGACAGCAGCAGGCAAATCCTGAAGCTAACAATGGATCGTTTGCATCCTTGCACTACTTTCTGTGTATCTCATGGATAAAATAGTCAAAGGTTCAGTTAGTCACAGAGTCAGAGTTGTCCCAAAGTCATTTTATTTTTTTATGACTAGACAATTTGGAACTCACCAAGTTACTTTAGTAGACACAGAGTTTGAATTTCTGCAAAGTAACGTGGAATTATTAAAACAAATAAAGGTTTGTTTCAAGTACTCTGCACAGAATAGAAACACAAATGTTTACAGCAGTGCATACAAATCCTCAGTTGACAGTGTGATAGCTAACTAAAAATAGATTTCTATATCTCCTTTTATTAAGAAAGGCCCCCCGTAGCCAATATATTTTGTGTTTCACACAAAATGTATTTCACTCTTGCCATCGGGAAGAAGATAGAGGAGCCTGAAAACTGTAGGGGTTTGTCACGTCCAGGTTCAGGAACAGCTCATTCCCTCTGCCATTAGGCTATTATAAACACCACAACCTCCAAATAAGCTCTGAACCATATAGACTTGAGGGCACTTTGATTTTTTTGCATTGTGTATGTGTATGCAGAGAGGGAGAGAGGGAGAGAGGGAGAGAGGGAGAGGGAGAGGGAGAGGGAGAGAGAGAGAGAGAGAGAGAGAGAGAGAGAGAGAGAGAGAGAGAGAGAGAGAGAGAGAGAGAGAGAGAGAGAGAGAGAGAGAGAGAGAGAGAGAGAGAGAGAACGAGAGAGAGAGAACGAGAGAGAGAGAGAACGAGAGAGAGAGAGAACGAGAGAGAGAACGAGAGAGAGAACGCGAGAGAGAGAGAACGCGAGAGAGAGAACGCGAGAGGGAACGCGAGAGAGAACGCGAGAGAGAGAGAACGAGAGAGAGAGAGAACGAGAGAGAGAGAGAACGAGAGAGAGAGAGAGAACGAGAGGACGAGAGAGAGAACGAGAGAAAGAACGAGAGAGAGAGAACGAGAGAGAGAGAACGAGAGAGAGAACGAGAGAGAGAGAACGAGAGAGAGAGAACGAGAGAGAGAGAACGAGAGAGAACGAGAGAGAGAACGAGAGAGAGAGAACGAGAGAGAACGGGAGAGAACGAGAGAGAGAACGAGAGAGAGAACGAGAGAGAGAGAACGAGAGAGAGACAACGAGAGAGAGAGAACGAGAGATAGAGAAAGAGAGAGCGAGAGAGAACGAGAGAGCGAGAGAGAGCTAGAGAGAGAGAGCGAGAGCGAGAGAGAGCGAGAGAGAGAACGAGAGAGAGAGAGAGAACGAGAGAGAGAGAGAACGAGAGAGAGAGAGAGAACGAGAGAGAGAGAGAGAACGAGAGAGAGAGAGAACGAGAGAGAGAGAGAGAGAACGAGAGAGAGAGAACGAGAGAGAGAGAGAGTACGAGAGAGAGAGAGAGAACGAGAGAGAGAGAGAACGAGAGAACGAGAGAGAGAGAGAGAGAGAACGAGAGAGAGAGAGAACGAGAGAGAGAGAGAACGAGAGAGAGAGAGAGAACGAGAGAGAGAGAGAGAACGAGAGAAAGAGAGAACGAGAGAGAGAGAGAACAAGAGAGAGAGAGAGAGAACGAGAGAGAGAGAGAACGAGAGAGAGAGAGAGAGAACGAGAGAGAGAGAACGAGAGAGAGAGAGAGAGAACGAGAGAGAGAGAACGAGAGAGAGAGAGAACACGAGAGAGAGAGAGAGAGAGAGAACGAGAGAGAGAGAGAGAGAGAACGAGAGAGAGAGAGAGAGAATGAGAGAGAGAGAGAGAGAGAGAGAGAGAGAGAGAGAGAGAGAGAGAGAGAGAGAGAACGAGAGAGAGAACGAGAGAGAGAACGAGAGAGAGAACGAGAGAGAGAACGAGAGAGAGAACGAGAGAGAGAACGAGAGAGAGAACGAGAGAGAGAACGAGAGAGAGAACGAGAACGTTGTTTTCGGAGAGAACTTTGTTTTCGTTTATTACATTGTTTACAGAGTACTATGTTTACATATTCCGTTGTGCTGCTGCAAGTATGACTTCCATTGTTCTGCCTGGGACATTCTTGACTCTTGACTCGGTTTCACTCCTTTACAAAATACTAGACCAAGCGGACCCGTTGGGCCCAAACCTCTTCTGCATTGGTGCATATAACACCGATTTCAATGAAACTTGCTTGTTCCATTAGCACCAAAGGGACGACGGTAAGTAAGGTGGGCCTAAAAAGTGTCACACTATCGTGTACCGTTTTGGCTGTAGTTCAGGAACAAACAAACAAACAAACAAACGAGAGTTTTAATATATAGATATAACAATGTTTTATTAATACGGACATTGGATGCAAAATTAGAATCTATTCAGTCAGTGATTGATAAGCTAAAATATCTTTGGTTCACGGGACACTTATGCTGCATTTCTTAGCTCTGTTCAGATTGCAAAACAGGTACCCTCTCCTCCAGAGTGTAAATACTAAAACCTATCTAAGTAAATAGTTGATAAACTGATTAAAGTAACCAATCCTAAATCATTGGAACTGTTTTGAACTGGGAGGGTTGATGAAGTGGATCTTAACATTCTGCATGTTACACACAAAAACGTAGGCAACCTATTTAGAACAGAGAAAGACACAGCCAGGAACCTGGCCCTATGGCTCATAATATCCGCACCACACATCACGCCAAGTTAAACTAATCTTTTCCCTGCAGGTGATCCATATCTCTCCATTCCGTGCACATCCAAGTGTCTATCCAAAAGCCCCTTGAATGACACTATCCTATCTGCCTCCAACGTACCATTGCCAATGCATCCCAGCCACCCACCAGCCTCTGTGTAAAAATAATTGCCCCACTCATCTCCTTTAAACTTTGCCCCTTTCACCTTGAAGTTATGCCTTTCTGGTTTTTGACATTTCCACCCTGGGGAAAAGGTTCTGACTCTCTATCTTATCTCTGCATCTTATAATTTTATATACATTTATCAGGTCACCCCTCGGACTCTGACTCTCCAGAGAAAACAATCACACATATCGTTAGTTAATTGGATCTCCAATCAATCAGCTGTAAATTTAATCCTTGTCAAGATTCTCACTCATAGTAGACGGAACAATTTGAAGATAGTGGCGGCCATTTGCATTTTGGACACTACCCAAGTGTGGGGGTGATTGCATAGTTAAGTCAGCATCTGTACAAGATGCTGGAGAGGAGAAAACTTCATTCATCAAAAATGTTCACCGTTGCCTTCACATCCCCAGTTCATTCATTCACATCACAATTCGTCCCAACTGCAAATTCTACCTCATCCATCAGTAAGAACGCTGTTCCTCACCTCAGGCATCACCTTTATTGTGATCGGTGCAACACAAAATAGTGTAGAATGAGAGTGGAAAAAAAAAATCATTTTCCCCCACGATGTTCTGTCATCTTACAGGTCACTTGTAATCTGTTTTGATATACATCCTCTGCCACTCATTAATCTTTTGAAGAAAAGCAATGAATATAAAGCTTGACAAGCAAATCTCCAGAATTATTATTTCTGAAAGCTCCTCCGTCCAATTTTGTCCAGCTCTTAAAATAGATTACACACAACACGAGTTACAGAGCCATCCAGCCGTATAGCAGGCCTATCAGCCCAACTTGTCCAGGCCAACCCGGATACCCCAACCTGGATAGTCTAATTTGTCTGCATTTGGCCTACATGCTTCCAAACCTTAAGCAAAGCACAAAGCACTGAAGTAATTCAGGGGGTCGGGCAGCATCACTGGAGGGAATGGATCGGCAATGTTTCGATGACCCAAAACATCACCCATCCATTCCCCCCAGAGATGCTGCCTGACCTGTTGAGTTACTCCAGCAGTTTGTGTTTTGTTGAATATTCCAGCATCTGCAATTCCTTGTGCCTCCCTCCACACTTTTCCCGTCTATGTGCCTGATCTTTCATCCCGAAAGCATGGATGTAATCAGGTGTTCTGTAGAGCACGTGACCCTTTTTCACTTTCTCCTTATGTTCTCAAACCGCTAATCATCATTCCCAATTATCTACTTGTCCACCTTTATTTAAAAGTGCTCATCATCGCAGTACCAACACCCCTTCATCTGATACTGTTTTACTTCATTATTATCTGGGAAAGAAATCTTTTAAACTCACATTTCAGGACTTGCTAATTGTAAACTTGTAGTATTTAATTTTAGAATACTCTCTAGCTTAAACCAATCAGTGCCAGCATCAGAAGTTTACAAGCCAAAGTCACATCTCTCATTCGTTTTATCAGTGCCAATTGAGAGCTTAGTTGAGATGGGATCAATTAAGAATCTTTAATTACGCACAAAAAGCTGGAGTAACTCAGGCAGCATCTCTGGAGAAAAGGAATGGGTGACGTTTCAGATCGAGACCCTTCCGATCAGTCTGAAGAAGGGTCTCGACCCGAAACGTCACCCTTTCTTTCTCCCCAGAGATGCTGCCATGTCCCGCTGAGTTACTCCAGCATTTTGTGTCTATCTTTGATTCAAACCAGCATCTGCAGTTCCTTCCTGCTCAAGAATCTTTCATTACTGAGAACAGTAACACCACAGAATATAATTCTTGCTGACCTCTTTCCCTGCACGGAGCCCTTTTTAAGGCTTCAATGTTTTCCCCGAATTAGTGTGTCCAAAACCTGTTCAATATTCAAATACGATCTCACTAATCCAGGCTGAAATGATTTGTTATGGTCTGGTCAGAATCAACCTACCTTTAATTACAAGTACGCGTAGTAAATACAGAGTGATTCCCACACAGCCAAAGATCATCGAATCCAGTCAACCCAATTTAGTGCTAAATTTTCATTTGATAAATGTTTTTAATGCCATCCACGGTTCCTGGCTGCTGTTACCTTTAGTTTAGAGATACAGCGCGGAAACAGGCCCTTCGGCCCACCGATCCCCGCACAATAACACTAGGGACAATTTACACTTATACCAAGTATACAAACCCAAGCCAATTAACCCACAAACCTGTGCGTCTTTGGAGTGTGGGAGGAAACCGAGGATCTCGGAGAAAACCCACGTGGTTATGGGGAGAGCGCACAAACTCCGTGCAGACAGTACCCGTAGCCAGGTCTCTGGCGCTGCAAGCACTGTAAGGCAACAGCTCTACTGCTGCACCACTGTACCGCCCCGATTCAGCCTTGTTCAATCACCCATTCAACCCATTCTTAAGGGCTGACTCCATTAACACCAGTAGTAAATTCCCCAACCTTACAATCCAATACATATGTTGCTCCTTTTTTATTTCCTAAAACTTCCTGTCAATTTAAATCACGATAATGCTCCGTCATTCTTATTGCTTCAGTCACAGCAACTGACCTGTTCTTGCTTAGATTTCCAAATCATTCCATCAAATCATTCCTAGTTCCTTGAAGGTGGCGTCACGGGTAGATAGGGTGGCCAAAAGGCTTTTGGCACATTGGCCTTCATCAGTCGGAGTGCTCAGTATTGAACTCATTAACTCCCCCTCTCATTCCCACACTGACCTTTCTGTCATTGTCAGAGTGAGGCCCAGCGCAAATTGGAGGAACAGCACCTCATATTTTGCTTGGGCAGCTTACACCCCAGCGGTATGAATATTGACTTCTCTAACTTCAAGTAACTCTTGCTTTCCCTCTTTTTCCATCCCTCCCTTTCCCAGTTCTCCAACCAGTCTGACTGTCCCTGATTACATTTTATCTCTGCTTGCTTTGTTGTTATCTTCTCCTTGTTAACAATAATCTATTCTACATTTTCCTTGATCTCACCCCCTTTGATGTTTCGTTCTCACACCTTACACTTCCTTGTCTCTGCATCTCCACCTCCCCCTCTCAGTCTGAAGAAGGGTCTTGATCCGAAAAGTCATCCATTCCTACACTCCGGAGATACTGCCTGTCCCGCTGAGTTACTCCAGCTTTCTGTGTCTATTGAGTATTGAAGTTGGGAGGTCATGTTGCAGTAATATAAGATGTTGGTGAGGCCACATTTAGAGTATTGTGTTCAGTTCTGGACACCATGTTATAGGAAAGTTGTTGTCAAGTTGGAAAGGGTACAGAGAAGATTTACGAGGCTGTTGCCAGGACTCGAGGATCTGAGCTACAGGGAGAGGGTGAACAAGCTGGGACTCTATTCCTTGGATGGGGAGTGATCTAATAGAGGTGTATAAAATCATGAGAGGTAATCTTATAGAGGTGTATAAAATCATGAGAGGAATAGATCAGGCAGACTCACAGATTCTCTTACTCAGAGTGGGGGAATCGAGAACCATAGGATATAGGTTTCAGGTGAAGGGGGAAAGATTTAATGGGAATCGGAGGGGTAACTTTTACACACAAAGGGTGGTGGGTGTATGGAACGAAATGCCAGAGGAGGTAGCTGAGGCAGGGACTATCTCAATGTTTAAGAAACAATTAGACAGGTACATGGATAGGACTGGTTTAGAGGGAAACGTAGGAAAGGTGGGACTAGTGTTGATGGGACATGTTGGTCGGTGTGGGCATGTTGGGCCGAAGGGAATGCTTCCAAGCTGTATCACCGAATGACTCTATTCCACTATAATAATTGCCTTTTCTATGTTAGCTCCAAAGTTATTGCTACACGGTAGCTACACGGGCGGCACGGTAGCGCAGCGGTAGAGTTGCTGCTTTACAGCGAATACAGCGCCGGAGACACAGGTTCGATCCTGACTACGGGTGCTGCACTGTAAGGAGTTTGTACGTTCTCCCCGTGACCTGCGTGGGTTTTCTCCGAGATCTTCGGTTTCCTCCCACACTCCAAAGACGTACAGGTATGTAGGTTAATTGGCTGGGTAAATGTAAAAATTGTCCCTAGTGGGTGTAGGATAGTGTTAATGTACGGGGATCACTGGGCGGCACGGACTTGGAGGGCCGAAAAGGCCTGTTTCCGGCTGTATATATATGATATGATATATGATACACAGTAACAGATAGGCAAGATTTCAACACATTATTCTGTCTCAATAATACAGAGGAGATGTGTATTGATCATTTGATAGTCAATTAATTAGATAATCACATATTGGCTGAATACTGCTTGTACAATGTGATGTGTAGATCACAATTTCTCTTACATTAAAGTAATTTTAGACTCATACAACATCATAGAGTCATACAACATGGGAACATGCCTTTCTGCCCAAATCACAAGATCATTAGTGATAGGAGCAGAATTAGGCCATT
The DNA here is from genome assembly GCF_053455715.1 of Rhinoraja longicauda. Taxonomy (NCBI): domain Eukaryota; kingdom Metazoa; phylum Chordata; class Chondrichthyes; order Rajiformes; family Arhynchobatidae; genus Rhinoraja; species Rhinoraja longicauda. The sequence continues at coordinate 17,852,039 of NC_135981.1, forward strand.
CAGCCCATCACGTCTACTCCGCCAACCATGGCAGATCTATCTCTCCCTCCTAACCCCATTCTCCTGCCTTCTCCCCATAACCTCTGACACCCATACTAATCAAGAATATATCTATCTTTGCCTTAAATATATCCACTGACTTGGCCTCCACAGCCTTCTGTGGCAAAGAATTCCACAGATTCACCGCCCGCTGACTAAAAATACCTCCTCATCTCCTTCCTAAAAGAACGTCCTTTAATTCTGAGGCTTTGGCCTCTAGCCCTAGACTCTCCCACCAGTGGAAGCATTCTCTCCACATCCATACTCACTTCCTTTCTATCCAAGCCTTTCACTATTCTGTAAGTTTCAATGAGGTTCCTCCTCATTCTTCTAAGCTCCAGCGAGTACAGGCCCAGTGCCGTCAAATGCTCATCATATGTTAACCTCGTTAAATCGTCCATGCTGACCAAGATGACCCATCTAAGCTAGTTCCATTTGCCCAACTTTCACCCACATTTCTCTGAACGATCCTAATCCATGCACCCACCCAAATGTATTTTAAATGTTATTCAAGTACCTGCTTCAACTACCTCATCTGGCAGCTTGTTCCATATGCCCACCAGCCTCTGTGTGAACAAGTTGCCCCTCAGGCTCCTAATAAATATTTCCCCTGACAACTTAAACCTATGCCCGCTAGATCTTGATTCCCCTACCTTGGGAATACGACCCCATGCATTCCCCACATTATTTTATACACTTCTAAAATGTCACTCCTTGGCCTCCTGTGCTGTGAGGAATAAAGTCTGCAGTTATTGCCTCAACCACTTCCTCTGGATTCCTATTTTCTACAATTTATCTAATAAAGTGAATTTGTGAAGCATAAATCCCTCGCCTGAAGTTGAATAATTCAATTTGTTTGGCAAAAAATTATTTAAAAAATGGAAAATAATGTTAAGTAACCTGTGCAAAATGTGTAAGAAAATAACTGCAGATGCTGGTACAAATCAAAGGTATTTATTCACAAAATGCTGGAGTAACTCAGACTGAAGAAGGGTCTCGACCCGAAACGTCGCCCATTCCTTCTCTCCTGAGATGCTGCCTGACCTGCTGAGTTACTCCAGCATTTTGTGCAAAATGTTATCAGGTTGAAATCATACTGATGATATCAGTCAGAGATTAGAACATAGAACAGTACAGCGCAGGAACAGGCCCTTCGGCCCACCATGCTTGCGCCAACCATGATGATCGTCTAACTAATCATATCTGCCTGGACATGGTATATATCCCTCCATTGCCTGTCTGTTCATGTATCCATCAAAAGACCTCTAAAACAGGTGTCAGAGGTTGTGGGGAGAAGGCAGGAGAATGGGGTTCGAAGATCAGCCACGATTGAATGGCGGAATGAACGTGATGGGCTGAATGGCCTAATTCTACTATCCTTTATGACCTTATGACATTGCTATTGTATCTGCTTCTACCATCTCCCCTGGCAATGTGTTCCAGTCACCCATCACCTGCTATGTTAATAAAGTCTTGTCCTACACATCTCCTTTAAACGATCCCTCTCTTGCCTTCTCACACATCTTATTTGGATATATTCCCTGGATATATTTAGATATAAATATTACATTTGCACAGACAATTAGCAATATAAGACTTTCTTTACTAAGTGCTTGATTGACAACCCCTAAATACATGTCTAAATTGAATTTCTCTCCCATCAATAGACAATAGGTGCAGGAGTAGGCCATTCGGCCCTTCGAGCCAGCACCGCCATTCAATGTGATCATGGCTGATCATTCTCAATCAGTACCCCGTTCCTGCCTTCTCCCCATACCCCCTGAATCCGCTATCCTTAAGAGCCCTATCTAGCTCTCTCTTGAATGCATTCATAGAATTGGCCTCCACTGCCTTCTGAGGCAGAGAATTCCACAGATTCACAACTCTCTGACTGAAAAAGTTTTTCCTCATCTCAGTTCTAAATGGCCTACCCCTTATTCTTAAACTGTGGCCCCTGGTTCTGGAAGACTATACATCAAGCCAGAGGCACAGAAATTTGAAAACACATACCTCCAGATTCAGGCACAGTTTCTTACCAGCTGTTATCAGGCAACTGAATGGCCCTCTCATTAGCGAGAGTGCAGTTCTGACCACCCATCCATCTCATTGGAGACCTTTGAACTATCTGTAACCAGACTTGATCCTGCACTGTATGTTGTATCCTTTATCTGTACACTCAGGAGGGCTTGATTGTAATCATACATAGTCTTGCTTTTGACTGGATAGCACACAAACAAAAGCTTTTCACCATTTCTCTGTACACATGACAATAATAAACTAAACAGAAAGAATTTTCCACCACCATGGATAATTTAACAAAATTCAGCCACAATTTTGATTATTCACCCTTAATAAATTAGCCATCTAATGGCAGTAAGCAAAATGCTCAGCGAGAAAGAGGCAGGTTGGTGTTTTTGCACTGAAGACTAGAATAAGGATTAAAAAGCAAAATATAATTCATTCATTTCCATAGTATAATAACCCTGTGCAAACAGATCCCTCGGCTCACAGAGTCCACACAACTGTATTGCATAAATCCTAGCACTAAAAAATGATTCAATTTGCACAACACATTTTATTCAGAATTTTTAAAGCAATAAAATCTTGCTGTTATGCTTCACTGGCTCATAGTAAACACACCATCCCATGTTTAATGATGGGGGAGAGTGCTCCAGAGTTAGTATAACAAAATCATTCCATGCAGTCGAATCAGCAAAATAAAAATTGAACTTTAATTCTAATTACGTACTATTATACAAAATTAACGAGTAGTTACATGTTATGCAGACACATGCATATGCTGGAATTGCAGATGCTGGAATCTTGAGCTAAAAAATAAAGTGCTGGAGGAAGTCAGTGGATCTGGCAACATCCATGCAGGGAATGGACAGGCAATGTTTCAGGTTGGGAAACGTCTTCAGATCATAACTATCTTAACAGATCATAACTTGGGTGATTCCAAAAATATCTGCTGATAATGTGCAACAATTTAAAAGATTGCTCACATGCACATACTTTGCCAAAATCAGTAAAGTAAACAAACGCACAACATCGTGCCACATGCTGGAATCTTTAAGAGCCAAAACTCCTATAATCTGGCTCATTGGCAGAGCCTGACTGGTAGGGTTTCCAGACTAATGGGCGTTAATCCTATTAATACCATTTAATTAATTTTTGTTCGGTCTTACTTCGTAGAATAATACATTTTTTTCAACGAACCAGGTGGATTTAAGCAAACATGGGGATAAAGGGGGCTGGTGAATTTGAGAGGACTGTAGGAAGCCTGGGAAACAGGACGCAAATAAATTTAATGGTGCTCGGGAAATGGGGTCCTGATGAATTTAAAGGAAGTGAGTATGACACAGGTAAGCCAGGTATCTAAAAAAATTATTAGAATTTTACTGTAATTATAAACTTTTTTTCTAATTATTAACCAAAACCAAAACCACCACCTACTAAGTTTGTAATCCACTTACCTGCACAAAGCATTATGCTTCCCATTAACAAATGAGGATGTGTATGCAATGTATGTATTCAATAACTAAACATTGAACCTCTCAACATAACAACCTGACTGCCAACGTATTCTCATAAGTAGAAGTAGAATCACATTATGGAGAGCAGGGAAATTATCAGTGCATCTTCTCAGGTTTTTTTTCCACGCCAATAATCAAATATCCTGGTTACTAAAAGCATTTGGGTCTCAAGAGCATACTTGCTGAGGTAAAAATGGTAATGTTGCTAATAAGTCTAATTATATTGGCAGGATCATGACTAATCTGCACATGCAGAATGCAGCCCCAATAACCAATCTCAAATTGGGTTTCGTTAAGAGCCTGATCAATGGATCTGTACTGCTGGCTGCAAACCCACCCAGATTACAGAAAAGCCAACTGCTAAGGGTCTCTGAAAATCGAAAAAAAACTGCAGATGCAGGAAAAAAAAGAAAAAGAAAAAATAGAACAAGAGTCATAAAGTTGTTCAGCATAGAAACAAACCCTTCGGCCAACCACATCTACACTGTCCATCAGTGGTAGAGCTGCTGCCTCATAGCGCCAGGCACCCCGGTAATGATCCTGACTGCGGGTGCTGCCTGTACAGAGTTTGCACAATCTCCACATGACCACATGGGTTTACTCTGGATACTCCAGTTTCAATAGACAATAGACAATAGATGCAGGAGTAGGCCATTCGGCCCTTCGAGCCAGCACCGCCATTCAATGTGATCATGGTTTCCTCCCACATTCCAAAGACGTGCAGGTTAGTCTGTTAATTGGCTTCTGTAAATTATCCCTAGAGTGTAGGATAGAACTAGTGTACGGGTGATTGATGGTCGGTGTGGACTCAGTGGGCCAAAGGGCCTGTTGACAGACTGTATATCTTAAATGAAACTAAACTAAAATAAATATACTAATCTAACTTGCATGCATTAATTCCATACCTCCTAGGTATCATTCAAATATCTGCACAGATGCCTCTTAAATGTTGTTACTGTTCCTGCTTCTACCACCGGTTGTGGCCTCACATTGAAGATAAGGACTACCTGGCAACTAGAGGCAGGCTGGCTACTTGAGTTGCCACTTTCAAGAAACTGTGCACTTACACCCCAAGGTCTCTCTGTCCTACAACAGTCTCCAGAGGCCTGCCATTCACTTTGTATGTCCTGCCCCGGGTTAACTTCCCACAATGTGTCGCTTTACACTTGTCAGAGTTAAATTCCATCTGTTATTAAGGGTCTGAGGTAATTTGAAGCCTGCATCTCTTTTTTGTAAACTGTTCCATTTTCTGCACATTTCCAGCAACAGTTGGCTTTGAGATCATTGCACCTCCCAGACTCGTAGCCTCTGCCACCTAGGGAAAGAACAAGAGAAGGCACCTGGGCGCATCGTCACCAATAGGTCTCCCTCCATGTCATTCACCATCATGACTTGGACAATATTTGTGTTCCTTCATTGTTGCATGTAAGATTTGAGAAGTTTTCCCTCATTCTGCAATCAACACCAAACCAAAGAGCTGCAGTTTGGACATTTTAAACGGGAGACTGGGGCTGATAGCGGAGAAAGGCTGCGGTCAGATTACCAAGGGATGTCACAATCTGTGGGTCCTAAGATGGCTGCAGGACCTCGTGACCAGCCACAAAAGTAAAAACCTTACAGCCCAGTCTCTAGGTTTCTGCAAAGCCACGGCCAGAACAATGGATGGGTATTGACCATGCAGAAACCTGCGAAACCAGGTCGAAGTCCAGACACTGGGGCGCTGACATCAGCATACTCACAATGCCCCAAGCCGACCTACACAGTTATCTCGTTAAGGGGGCACAATAGTCCATAGAAAACTACCTGGTAGGTGATGGGAAACCAGTTAAACCCATCACCTCGCAACGAAATACCAATTAACACCGTCTGGCCATCCCCGGTACCCCCCGGACATAAGCGCAGATCAGAGAGAAAACTCAATGCATATCTTTTAAACAAAGAGATCCCAAGATCTGGCGGGAGATAGGACGGGCCAGAATTAGTATAACTGGCCACGACTTTTGGGTTTTAAACTCAAGTCAAACGGATGCAGGAGGAAGAAAAGACAGGCAAGAAGAAGCGGATGCAAGAGAGAGGAACAGACACGCAAGAAGAAACCTGCAAGAAAACCTGCAAGGAACACAAGCCAGGAGGAAGACAAAAGGACAGGCAAGGAAGACACGCTCGCAGCAGGGCCAGCAACGCTCGCAGCGACTGGCCAGCAACGCTCGCAGCAGGGACAGCAACGCTCGCAGCGACTGGCCAGCAACGCTCGCAGCAGGGACAGCAACGCTCGCAGCAGGGACAGCAACGCTCGCAGCAGGGCCAGCAACGCTCGCAACGACTGGCCAGCAACGCTCGCAGCAGGGACAGCAGCAACGCTCGCAGCAGGGACAGCAGCAACGCTCGCAGCGACTGGCCAGGAACGCAAGAAACGGAAGGAAGAAACTCAGGGGACAAGCATGACCCTCACGGAAAGCAGCGGAGAAGCAGCACGAACAGCCAGTAACCCCAGTAATAGCCCCATGGTGAGCATGTACCCCGATCCTGCATATCCTGGACATAGTTTAGTGTAGAGGGGAGGGTGGTTTGAATAAACGTGGGTGTGTAAATGAATATGTGTTGGTCAAGTTTGCGATGTGTCGTACGTTCCCCATCTTACAACCAAGAAATATCTAGTAGAACTGTGTCTAAGTATTCGTGTGGTTATGCATATGTCGTTTAGAACTGTGTTTAAGTATTCGTGTAGTTGTGCATATGTCTAATAGAACTGTGTATAAGTATTCATGGACAATAGTCCCAAGCGCTCAATAAAAGCCTTTTCCATTTAAACCCTGGTCTTCAAATCTGGTCTGGTTGAGTTTTTTCTGTACTATCAACGCTCCTGCATCTAAGTCCAGTGTCTAGAACCGTAGGGGGTGAGTGGGTCGAACCACTCACGGGGAACCAGTGTGCACGGCCTGGTCAAGGGATCAGAGCAAGGCACGGGGACCTTAGGTCGGGCGAAAGCTCGGCGCAGAAACCCCTTACATGCAGTGTCAAACACAGCGTGTCGGCTCCCACAAGCCCAGTGGATGCTTTCAACTTCTAGATACTGAACGCCAAACTTTCAGCTCCCTTAACCCATCGTCCAACCTCATAAATAATATTCTTCTGACTCCAGTGCATTTCAAACTCTTCTGCCTCTCTTGATGGCAGGTACTATCATAACATTTAATAGATATTTAGTAAGGTACCCGAATAGGATAGATTTAGAGGGTTTACCGGCCAAGTGCGGGCAGGTGGGACTAGTGTAGATGGGGAAGGTTGGTCAGCGTGGGGAAGTTGGGCTGAAGGGCCTGTTGCCACACTGTATAACTCTGATGAACCAGATGGAATAAATATCACTGCAGAGGTCAATGATATCACATGTGAAGTCTTGTTTATTTACATTGCACCAGCATTCTTGGGTATACCTTTGTGAAAGTTGCAAAAACAGCAGTCCATTCAGTCTGAAGAAGGGTCTCGACCCAAAACGTTGCCTATCTATTCTCTCCGCAGACGCTGCCTGATCTGCCGCGTTCCTCCAGCATGTTGTGTTTGGCACGGTCTCTTTAGTGATGGTAACACCAAGTATAAAGTAGCTACTTTAAATGATGGCTGATTTCTCTTTATAACAAATCTAGACTTTGCTCACAACTCATGATGAGTGGGAGCACAAATAACAAGAGGCATTGTGGGTGGCTTATTGATCAGGAGTGTTAGCCTGAAGAGGTGCACAACTGGAGTGGTGGCCATCAACACTTGGGGAATCGTGGGCTTCCTTGAGCAACCTCCAGGAACACTTACCACACACCAAGTGCACAAGGAGATGCACGTTGACCTACCTGTCACCAGTTCTTGCCTTTCCAGATTCCAGAGAAACCCATAAAGTAAATTTCGAAACATACACTGGAATTTAGAAGGATGAGAGGGGATCTTATCGAAACGTATAAGATTGTTAAGAGGTTGGACCCGTTAAAGGCAGGAAGCATGTTCCCAATGTTGGGGGAGTCCAGAACAATGGGCCACAGTTTAAGAATAAGGGGTAGGCCATTTAGAACCGAGATGAGGAAAAACTTTTTCAGTCAGAGAGTTGTGAATCTGTGGAATTCTCTGCCTCAGAAGGCAGTGGAGGCCAATTCTCTGAACGCATTCAAGAGAGAGCTAGATAGAGCTCTTAAGGATAGCGGAGTCAGGGGGTATGGGGAGAAGGCAGGAACGGGGTACTGATTGAGAATGATCAGCCATGATCACATTGAATGTCGGTGCTGGCTCGAAGGGCCGAATGGCCTACTCCTGCACCTATTGTCTATTGTCTATTGAAACAAATTCACAATCGGGCACTAAGAACGCCCGTCATTACATTTTTGATTGAAAGATGTAGCATGGAAACAGGCCCTTCAGCCCATCTAGTTGACACCAACCATCATTCACACTAGTTCAATGTTATCCCACTTTCACATCCACTCCGTCCACATTAGGGGCAATTTACACAGGCCAATTAACCTACAAACCCGGAAGATTCTGGAATGTGGGAGGAAACCGGAGCACCCGGTGGAAACCCCCCACGCGGTCACATGGAGAATATGCAAACTCCACACAGACAATACCTGAATGGGGATTAAACCGGTGTCTCTGGTACGGTGAGCCAGCAGCTCGGCCTGCCTCGCCACTGTACCACTGATGGTAATGTGTCCAAGTCGATCTAAATGAGACTCAGGTCATCCAATAACACATACATGAAATGACTGGTGATGTACATTGTGGATATTATTTTGTAAACTGCCTTGACATTTTGCTTGCACCATGGGAGGTGCTGAGAGAAAAATTATTAAACCTGATCCAACGCAAGCACTCTACATAAAATCCAAATGTTAAAATTACTTTAATATATGAGTCCCACACATCTGCGTCATCTCCCTCCCTCATACTGTTCCCAAACATTAGCCACAGTAACAGTTTGGACACTTCCCGGCAGTCCCTCAGATCACATTATCACTCCAGGGTCTCTTGCAGAATGACACAGTGCCTCTAATTCCACATTTAGCATTTAAATCAATATCGGATTTGCTGGAATTAGCCTCCAGCTCTTTCACAAGCACCTCATTAACAATCTCAGAGCCACATACTGCCTGGCAGTGTTATTTTCTTCTCGTCTATCTATCTTGGCTAATGTGTGGGACAAAATGAAATGCTAAAAAGTAGGCCAGCTTTAGAAAGGCTTGGAGAAACAAAAAACTGCAGATGCTGCATTAGGCAGGTTGGCATTGGTATTGGCCACAATGCAGTTAACTGCGGGCTTTGTTTTCTAACCTTGTTCAATGGTCGATTCTCTTGAGTGCTGTGCTGTACCCTAGGCAGATGGTTGCAATTCTGTGTGAGGGTCGAGTACTGGCACAATTTCTTTGGAATTATCCAGCGAATCATTTTTGATTGATTGAAAGATACAGCACAGTGCTGACCCTCGAGCTCCCATTCATAATACTAGTCCTATGTTATGCCACCTTCACATCCACTCTCTACACATGGGGGGCAATTTTACGGCCAATTAACCTTCAAACACACACGTGGGAGGAAGCCGGAGCACCCGGAGGAATCTTACACGGTCAAGGGGAAAATGTGCAGAACTCCACACAGATGGCAGCTGAGTTTAGTTTAGAGACACAGCATGGAAACAAGTTCTTTAGCATACCGACCAGCGATCCCCACACATTAACACTATCCTACACACACTAGGGACAATTTAAATTTATACCAAGCCAATAAACTTACAAATCTGCACGTCTTTGGAGTGTGGGAGGAAACCGAAGATTTCGGAGAAAGTCCATGCAGGTCACGGGGAGAACGTACAAACCCAGTACAGACAAGCACCCATAGTCAGGATTGAACCTGGGTGTCTGGCGCTGTAAGGCAGCAACCTACCATTGCGCCACTGTGCTGCCAGAGATCTCTGGGGTCGTGAGGCAGCAGCGACACTTGCTTTGCCACTGTGCTCCCCCTGATAGAAGGAAATACAGAAAATGTAGGAAAACTCAGCAGATCAGGCAGCATCTGTGGAAAAATAAACAGTCACCATTTCAGGTAATGTAATTCTTCATCAGAATCTGATTTTCATTTAATGGAAAGAGCCCAAGAAACACAGAACCTGACCAATACAATGGCTGCACTCCATGCTAGTATAAAGTGTTCTGGTTATTCAAAATCTTAGAGCGATTCAGATTACAACAGAATCTGGATTTCTTTTGAAATGGTAAAGCGTGGTTGAAAATGGATATAAATGTAGACTGACTCTTAAAAAAAAAGACACAAAGGTCCTTTTGCTCTGATAGTGAATGCTATCAAATAAAAGAAACAGGAATGCAGGGACAACGAACTAGATGCTGATTTGTACCAAAGATAGGCACCAAGTAATGGAGTAAGATAGACACAAAATGCTGGAGTAACTTGGCGTACTGTATAGGAAAAAAAACCTGCAGATGCTGGTTTAAATCGAAGGTAGACACAAAATACTGGAGTAACTCAGCGGGTCAGGCAGCATCTCGGGAGAGAAGGAAAGGGCGATGTTTCAGGGTGAGACGGGTCGTTTCAGTCTGAAGAAGGGTCTCGACCCGAAACATCCACTAGTCTGAAGAAGGGTCTTGACCCGAAACTTCACCCATTCCTTCTCTCCCAAGATGCTGCCTGACCCGCTAAATTACACCAGCATTTTGTGTCGACCTTTGGCATACTATCATATCATATCATATATATACAGCCGGAAACAGGCCTTTTCGGCCCACCAAGTCCGTGCCACCCAGCGATCCCCGTACATTAACACTATCCTACACCCACTAGGGACAATTTTTACATTTACCCAGCCAATTAACCTACATACCTGTACGTCTTTACACAGTACGTCTGTACTGTGTCTACATTTTGTGTCAATCTTTGGGTTAAACCAGCATCTGCAGTTCCTTCCAACACAAATTGACTCAGTGGGTCAGGCAGCATCTCTGATAACATTTTGGGTCAGGACCCTTCTTCAGACACTCAGTTGCCGGAAGATCATTGACCTGAGATGTTGACTGTTATTTTCTCCACAAAAGCCCTCAGAACCGCTGAGTATTTCATAGAAGATATAGAACACAGAACAGTACAGCGCAGGAATGGGCCCGCGATGTTTGTGCCGAACACGGCGCGAAGTTAAACGGATCTCATCTGCCTGTACATGATCCATATTCCTCCATTCCCTGCACTTCCACGTGCCCATCTGCCTGTACATGATCTATATTCCTCCATTCCCTGCACTTCCACGTGCCCATCTGAAAGCCGCTTAAAGGCCATTATCGCATCTGACTCCCACCGCCACTCTTGGCAACACGTTCCAGACCCCCACCACACTCAGTGAAAAATACTTTCCAAACTTCCCCCCCTCTCACCTTATAGCTATGCACTCTCGTGTTAGACATTTCCACCCTTGGAAAAAGCTTCTGGCTGTCTATCGCATCTATGTCTCTCATCATTTTACATACTTCTATCAAGTCACCCCTCAACCTCTGCCGTTCCTCAGTTTTTGACTTTAATTATTTTCCAGTTTCAGTATCTCAGGGAAACCACTTTTCAGGATTCCAGCTTTGACCTCAGCATCAATTCCTCTGCTGCATTGGGTGTACGTAATTCACAGATATGGCATGTAAGATTTGAGAAGTTTTCCCTCATTTGGAAAGCAACACCAAACCAAAGAGCTGCAGTTTGGACATTTTAAACAAGAGACTGGGGCTGATAGCGGAGAAAGGCTGCGGTCAGATTAACAAAGGATATCACAATCTGTGGGTCCTAAAATGGCCGCAGGACCTCGTGACCAGCCACAAAAAGTAAAAACCTTACAACCCAGTCTCTAGGTTTCTGCAAAGCTACGGCCAGAACAAAGGATGGGTATTGGCCATGCAGAAACCTACGAAACCAGGTCGGAGTCCAGACACTGGGGCGCTGACATCAGCATACTCACAATGCCCCAAGCCGACCTAAACAGTTCATCTCAGTGAGGGGGCACAATAGCCCATAGAAAACTACCTGGTAGGTGATGGGAAACCAGTTAACACCCATCACCTCACAACAAAATCCCAATTAACACCGTCTGGCCATCCCCGGTATCCCCGAACATAAGCGCAGATCAGAAGAAAACCTCATACATATCTTTTTGAACAAAGAGATTCCAAGATCTGGCGGGAGATAGGACGGGTCAGAAACAGTATAACTGGCCACTACTTTTGGGTGAAAAAGTTAAGTTAAGTCAAGAGGCGCAGAGAAAACCTGCAAGGAACGCAAGCAGGCAACAAAACGGATGCAGGAGGAAGAAAAGACAGGCAAGAAGAACGGATGCAAGAGAGAGGAACGGGCACGCAACTCGAGGAGAAACACTGCAAAACGAACAGCCAGTAACCCCAGTAATAGCCCCATGGTGAGCATGTACTCCAAATCCTACATATCCTGGACATAGTTTAGTGTAGAGGGGAGGGTGGTTTGAATAAACGTTGGGTGTGTAAAGGAATATGTGTTGGTCAATTTTGCGATGTGTCGTACGTTCCCCATCTTACAGTCGTGTATATGTCTTATAGAACTGTGTGTGTTTTATGATTCATAGTTATAAGTATTCATGTGTTTCGGTATGTGTTTTATAGACATGTCTTATAGAACTGTATAAGTATTCATGGACAATAGTCCCAAGCGCTGAATAAAAGTCTTTTTCATTTAAACCTTGGTTTTGAAATCTGGTCTGGTTGAATTTTTTCTGCACTATAAGAGCTCCTGCATCTAAGCCCAGTGTCTAGAACCGTAAGGGGTGAGTGGGTCGAACCACTCACGGGGAACCAGTGTGCACGGCCTGGTCAAGGGATCAGAGCAAGGCACGGGGACCTTAGGTCGGGCGAAAGCTCGGCGCAGAAACCCCTTACAGGCATCAGATGTAAACAACATCCACAGCATGGCACCATCAGATTACAGCATTCAAACGTTAACTGGACACCATGTACAAATAAGTGCAAAAACACTCTGCAATCTGAACCATTGAACTTTTGCAAATTTGGTTTCCCTTGCCAAATTATCTAAATCTGCGTGGGAAAAGAAGCAGAAGTGTAAATTCAACGTGCAATTAGCTGTACAAAGATTAATGGCACCATTCAAAAAGCTCACAAAGGAATTAAAGACTTCCATATTGAATGTTGACACCATTCCTTATACAGCATAACCTTGTTCATTCATAATTAAGCTCAAAAGTGCTTCAATTACCTTTTAACTGCAATTCAATACACTGCTCAGGGTGATTGACAACAAATTCCAAGACAAAGCAACTAATTTACAATCTTTTAACCATTTTCTTAACCAATTGCCGATGCCATTTAGTCAAATTTTGTACAAAGCCAGGGAGAGATTGATGACGTTGATTCCACCAGGATTACTGATCCAAGTGCACTCATTCCATGCTGATCATATGGTTGAGTATTAATCTTCTACGTATTCCCTTATAGTACACATATAGCAAGCACATAGGACATAGAAAAGCACAGAGTAGGAACAGGCCCTTTGCCCCACATGTCTGTGCCTTACATGATGCTAAGATAAACTAATCTCTTCTGCCTATACCTGGTCTATATCCCTCCATTCCATGCCTATCCATATGCCTACCTAAAAGCCTCTTCATGCCACTATCATATCTGCCTCCAGCAGATTCCAGGCACCCACCACCCCCTGTAAAATACTTGCCCCGCACATATCCTTTAAACTTTGCCCCAGTCGCATTAAAGTGATGCACTCTAGTATTTGATATTCCCATCCTGGGAGGTAACTTTTGCGAGTCTACCGTATCAATGCCTCTCATATCTTTTTTTACTTCTATCAGGCCACCCCTCAACTTCCAAGGTTCCAGAAGAAACATTCCAAGCCTGTCCAATCTTTCCCCAAAATGAAAACCCTCTAATCCAGCCAGCATCCTGATAAAGCTCTTCAGCACCCTCTCCAAAGCCTTCATGTCCGTCCAGTAATGGGACAACCAGAACTGCAAGCAATACTCAAAATGCGCCCTGACCAAAATCCTATAAAGCTGCATCATGACCTCCTGACTCTTATAGCCAATGCCTCCACCATTAGACAATAGATAATAGGTGCAGGAGTAGGCCATTAGGCCCTTCGAGCCAGCACCGCCATTCACCGTGATCACGACTGATCATCCACAATCAGTACCCCATTCCTGCCTTCTCCGCATAATCCCTTGACTCCGCTGTCATTTAGAGCTCTATCTAATTCTCTCTTGAAAGCATCCAGAGAATTGGCCTCCACTGCCTTCTGAGGCAGAGAATTCCACAGCTTCACAACTCTCTGAGTGAAAAAGTTTTTCCTCATCTCCATTCTAAATGGCCTACCCTTTATTCTTAAACTGTGGCCCCTGGTTCTGGACTCCCCCAACATCGGGAACATGTTTCCTGCCTCCAGCGTGTCTAATCCCTTAATAATCCTATATGTTTCAATAAGATCCCCTCTCATCCTTCTAAATTCCAGAGTATACAAGCCCAGTCGCTCCAGTCTTTCATTGAAGGTAAGCCTACCATATGCCTTCTCTAGCAATCCATGTAGCCATGTTACTACTTTCAGGGAGTTATGTAATTGGACCCCAAGATCCCTCTGTACATCAATGTTGTTTAGGGTCTTGCTATTAATTGTACATTTTCCCTTTAGACTCAACCTCCCATAATGCAACACCTGACTATGGATTAAACTCCATCCGCCATTTCTCCGCCCATTTCTGTAGTTGCTCTTTATCTGGCTGTATACTTTGACAGCCATCCTCACAGTCCGTGAATCCAGCAATCTTGGTGCCATCTGCAGACATACTACCCAACACATCTACATTTCCATCCAAGTCATTGATCCGTATCCTAAACAGCAGAGGTTCCAGCACAGATCCCTGCGGACCTCCGCTGGACACACACATTCAGCCTGAATACTGTATGTTCACCACAACCCTCTGTCTCCCTTCAGTAAGTCAGTTCTGAATCCCTACTACCAAGTCATTCTGAAATGGGTGCATCTTAATCTACTGGATCAGTCTGCCATGGGGGACGTTATCAAATGCCGTACTAAAATCCATGTGGACAACATCCACTGCCTCAGCGATCACCTTTGTCACATCTTCGAAAAACTCAATTCTCTTCCAAATGGAATTAAACCCTATCCTGAAGAATCCTCTCCAGTTGCTTCCCTGTCACGGATGTGAGGGGCACCAGCCCATAATTCCCTGGATTCCCTCTACTTACCTTGAATAAAGGTCCTCTCCAATCCTCTGCCGGGACCTCGACTGTGGCTGGAGAAGATCTTCATCAAGGCTTCCGCAGTCTCTCAATAACCCAGGATAGACCCCATTAAGCCTTTGGAATTTATCCTCCTTATTACCCTTCAAGACCCCCAACACCTTAATCTGAATCTCAAACTGTCCTTGCATATTAACATTCTCAAATACTCATCTTACTGTCCTCCACGTCCTTCCAGTGATAACAGATACAAAGTACTCCTTTAGTACCTTGCCTACATCCTCCGACTCCAAGGACAAATTCCTACAACCTATTCTTGACAATTCCCATCAGCTTCCCTCAGACCCTACACTTTACAGTGACCAATTAAACTACCGACTTTGGGGTGTGGAAAGAAACGGAATAATTTGTGGAAACCTGAAAACCACACACAGACAGCGCCAGACATCAGGTTTGAACATGGGTGGCTGGAGCCATAAGGCAGCAGCATTATTCAATCCACCATTGGGATGGCATGCAGGGCAGCATGGTGGCGCAGCGGTAAAGTTGCCGCCTTTACCTGTTCTACCTGAGGACACTGAAAAGGTCTGGTCTGCCCCAACAGCTGCTGACGACCTTCTACCGCTGCACCATAGAGAGCATCCTAACGCATGGCATCCCTGTGTGGTATCTCAGCTGCACGGAGGCAGAGAGGAGAGCTCTTCGGCAGGTAGTCCATAGAGCTCAGAAGACTATCAGAACACAGCTACCAGCCTTGGAGGGCATCTACAACACACGATGCCTCAGAAAAGCCACCAGCATCCACAAAGACTCCTCACACCCCTGCAATAGTCTGTTCGAAATTCTACCATCGGGCAGACACGACAAGACCTTCTACGCCCGCACCTCCAGACTCAGGAACAGCTTCATCCCCAGGGCCTTAGCTGCTATGAACCGGTCCTGCTGAGCCGGATGGTCACATCGCACAGTGAACCGGCGGCACAGATCTACTTGCACTTTATTCTGTTTTAAAACTGTTTCTAATTTTGTTTCACTGGGTTGTCTAAATTTATACTGATTAGCTGATTAATTTATTGCATCGTATGGGAGGCGCATTCCCAATCTCGTTGTACCCCTGTACAATGAAAATAAAGATATATTGTATTGTATTGTATTGTATTGTATTACAGCACCCGGGTTCGATCCTGACCACAGTTGCTGTTTGTACGGAGTTTGTTCATTCTCCTCGTGACCTGCGTGGGTTTTCTCCGGGTGCTCCGGGATTCCTCCCACACTCCAAAGACGTACAGGTTTGTAGGTTAACTGGCGTAGTTAAAATTGTAAATTGTAAAGCGTGTGCAGGATAACGTTGGTGTGTGGGAATCGCTGGGCGGTGCGGACTCGGTGGGCTGAAGAGCCTGTTTCCACACTGTATCTCTAAACTAAAATTAAACACTGTCATCTCCTGGCGTGTTTGTCAGTCATTTCAAGCAACGTTTCCTCAATATACATCCAAAATAAAGCAAATAAAATATGCACAATAATCATGGGAAGGTCACCCACTTCTCCATTCATCTGCAAAACACAGGTCCAATCCCTATGATTGGAGACACCTGGAGTAACTCACCAGCCCAATTCTCAGCAACTGCCGGCCAGCACTATGTGTACGTTGGATCTGTACACCGGTACGTACCTCAGAATTATGTCTCCTACTAAGAGTCCAACTACATTTCAGGTATAAATAAATAACTAGTACAACATGCATGCATCAAGTGTTAAACTGTGTGGAGTAACCAGTGGAGCCGAGATAACTTCTGGCAGTTTCTCAGAAACTCCTAAATCTCTGCCTCGTTCATGCACCCCATCTCTTGCACCAGATACAGCCGTACAAGTCAATGGTGAGACTACACTAGGAGTACTACGTGCTGTTCTAGTCGCCCAGCTATAGTAAGAATGTTATTAGATCGGAAAGAGTGCAGATGAGATTCATCATCAAGATTGAGAGTTTAGACTTTAGAGATTTAGACTTTAGTGATTTAGACTTTAAAGATTTAGGCTTTAGAGAATTAGGCTTTAGAGATACAGCACAGAAACAGGCCCTTTGACTACAGCACCCCTAGTCAGGATTGAACCTGGGCCTGTGGCGCTGTAGGGCAGGAACACTACTAACTGCGCCACTCTGTTGCCCTTCGGAGATTTTAAGATGCTTGTGGGCTTGAGTTACAGTGAGAGGGTGGATAGGTTGGGCCATTTTTCTTCCATGCGTAGGAGGCTGAGACATCCAAGATCTTGAAGTGCATGGATAAAATGAATATTTGCAGTCTTTTTCCCAGGGTAGTGGATTCTGAAACTAGGGGCAAAGACCTATGAAGAGAGGAAAGAGATTTAAGAGGGACCTCAAGGGCAACCTTTTCCATGGAGAATAGTCCATATCTGGAATGAGTTGTCAGAGAAATTTATAGAAAGGCATTTAGTCAGTTATATGTAAAGGAAGAGTTTAGTGGACGACAGGCCAAATGCAGGCAAATGGGACCAAAATAGAAAATTGGTGGAGTAGGCCATTCGGCCCTTCGAGCCAGCACCGCCATTCAATATGATCATGGCTGATCATCCAAAATCAGTACCTCGTTCCTTCTTTCTCCTCATATCCCTTGATTCCGTTAGCCCTAAGAGCTATATCTAATACTCTCTTGAACACATCAACTAGCACAGTACACCAACTTGGATGGCTTGGACAAGGTGGATCAAAGGGGCAGTTTCCATGCAGTACCACTCTAGGAGTCTATGACTACCCCACATTGGAATCTCTGTAGTAACTGGTGGAGCTTGCCACAACTGATGACCTTTGGGCATCAGAAACTTGGCAAGACACCTACACCTTGCCAGTGTTATATTAATAAATCTCAGTTGACAAAATATATTTTACCACCCCTGCTGACACCAAGCCAGGTCTTTGTGAAATTGCTTAAAGAAAATAAAAGTCAGTCCCATTACTACAGCAAGATCAATATTGGTACACACTGAAAATTACAGTAAAGTTCATCTGTGGAAATAGCACATTAAGAGATGCATTATTCCTGAGAAAATTCCATTTATTAGCAATGTTTAATACCTGGTAGCACAAACTGTACAATAACTTAATTGCATGATTCAATCAATATTATTAATGCATCTGCACGGTGAAAATGGGATATGCTTCTGAAATAGCAAATGTTTGTCTAACGTGCAGAATATTTGTACAGAAATTGCCATTTTAATTGAGCACTAAATAATTTTATGCATTAGAAACATTCTAATGGGTAGAAGGGTCTGCCCCAAAACGTCACCCATGCTTTTTCTCCAGAGATGCTGCCTGACTCGCTGAGTTACTCCAGCACTTAATGTCTATCTAATGGTGACTAAAAGTGTTCCTATAAAACAAACTAAAGTCACACTTTGGTCACTATTTTTTGTCAATGCCACAACAAACATTGTTGCCTTGGAATTTCCCCCCCCAAATTGTGAAATAAATATGTAAACAGAACAATTTGCTGCCTGGATTAGGTGGTTTTAGCTACATGGAGAGATTGGACAAACTTGAAATTGTTTTCCTGTGGAACACCAGTTACGTTATATCTTACATTCAATGCTATATCTTGCACTAAATGTTGTATCCTTTATCTGTGCACTGAGGACATCACTGATTGTATTTTGTGTGCAGTCTTTGCTTTGACTGGATGACATGCAAACAGAAGCTTTTCATTGTACCTCGGTACATGTGACAATAATAAACTAAATTAAACTAAGGGGAAACCTGATAGAAACTTAAGAGACTAGACCAAGTGGACCCGTTGTGCCCAAACCTCTCCTGCATTGGTACAGCACCCTCTCCTCCCCCTCCCCCTCCCCTCCCGCCCCTCCCCACCCCCCCTCCAACCCCTCCCTCCCCCCTTCTCCCCCCACTTCATCCCCCTCAACCCCCCTTATCCTTCCCCCTCCCTCCCTCCCTAGGAGAGAGATTTAAACTTTAAAATGTGAATAACTAAAAATATAACACCAATTTCAATGAAACTTCTTCCATTAGCACCAAAGGGACGATGGTGAGTAAGGTGGGCCTAAAATTGTTGCGCTATTCTGTACCGTTTTTGCTGTAGTTCAGGAACAGACAAACAAACAAATGAGAGTTTTAGTATATAGATTATGAGAGGCATGAAGGGGATGGACAGTCAAAACCTTTTTACCCAGAGGTGGAAATATCCAAGACTAGAGGACATGGCTTTAAAGTGAGAGGGGCAAATTTTAAAGGAGATTGGCAGGGCAAGTGTTTTCACACAGAGTGATGGGTGCCTGGAATATGCTGCCAGAGGTGGTGGTGGAGGCAGGTATGATTGTGACTTGAGGTTTTTAGATAGACACATGCAGGCAATAGAGGGATAATATGCAGGCCGATGAGATTCGTTTAACCTGGCATCATGTTCGGCACAGACATGGTGGGTGAAGGGCCTGTTCCTGTGCTGTATTTCTTCCATGTTCTATGTTAATGAGCTTTTAATAAAAGGCAGTGCATTGGAAAAGAAAGCAGATCTATAAACCTTGTGTGCACATTGGTCTGTTAGATGTTTATACACTTGAATCCTACTTAACATAATACTTGCAAAGAAATTACCTGTTTGCACCAAGAGTTCTATTAATTCCAAGCTTGATTTAATAAACAACTAATTATGACATTTCTATATGTCTTGCACATTCAATCTTTCATTGGACACACCTGGAAACAACTAACAGCAAAGACTGATCAGTCTGAAGAAGGGTCTCGACCCGAAACGTCACCCATTCCTTCTCTCCTGAGATGCTGCCTGACCTGCTAAGTTACTCCAGCATTTTGTGAATAAAACCTTCGATTTGTACCAGCATCTGCAGTCATTTTCTTACAAAGTTTAATACCAGTTCTTTTCACTTGCCATTCCTCATCTTTCCCAGCCTCCTTGCCCCTCAACAAAAACTAAATTATAATAAAGAAACAAGAATATAATGTTAGCATTTAGTTCCCTACATTCCTGAGGTAGACACAAAGTGCTGGAGGAACTCAGCGGGTCAGGCAGCATCTTTGAAGAAAAAGGGTGGGTGACGTTTCGGTTCGCAAACCGTCTTCAGACTCTGAGTCTGAAGAAGGATCTCGACCTGAAATGCGAGTCTGAAGAAGGGTCCTAATACAAAATGTCACCCATCCTTTTTCCCTGGAGATGCTGCCTGACCACCTAAGTTACTCCAGCACTTTGTGTCTATCTTTGGTATAAACAGTCATCCACAGTTCTTTGTCCCTACACTCGTGATTGTTTTATTTGATAACCTTCACTATCGCAGAAAAAAGGACCTTTTCTTTAAATCATATTTTGCAACTGTTAAATGTACAAAATTGGAATTTTGCCCACACATTGTTCAAACTGAAATGGCTAATTGAGTGCTCAGTGTATTTGTATACGAGTTCTGATAAATAATCTAAAAAATATGCCCAATGAATTGTACGGCTGCATTTGGAAATCTGCATCATTGAGGCATTTGGGAAGGGTACAACTAGAAAGGAATTCATCAGTAGGGGTTGGATGAGTTCTAAGCTGGGCAAATCCTGCAGCAAATATGCAGGGGTCTCAGAGACAACACTGAGGCTCAACTGGTTCAGTGCACTGGGATCCCATTCATTTAGAACATTGAACATAGAAAAGTACAGCACAGGAACAGGCCCTTCGGCCCACAATGTCCATGCTTAACACAATGCCAAGATAAACTAATCTCCTTTACCTGCACATGAGGTGTACCCTACCATTCACTACATATCCATGTGCACATCTAAAAGCCTCTGAAACTCCTAGCAGCCAACTAACTCTGAGTTGCTCAATATTTATTTCCTCACAACCAAGAATATTTATATTCAAAGATAGACACAAAATGCTGGAGTAACTCAGCGGGACAGGCAGCATCTCTGGCTAGAAGGAATGGGTGACTTTTCGGGTCGAGACCATTCTTCGGTGTCAGTTTAAACCAGCATCTGCAGTTCCTTCCTAAATATTTATATTCAGATGTTTCCTAAATAATGCTTATCTCAATCTTTGTTCAACTATTCTAGTTCCCAAAAAGGACCTGTAAGGAAGAAAACAAATTATTCCCGTATTGATTCTGGGAGCCTGCGCACTATCCTGCAATTGTTACATTTTGCGTTGAGTTTCTTTAAAAGGTCTGTGGCTTGTATGAACTGGTTTTACCACAGCTCATACAATAACATAAACATCTACAAGTGGTTGTTTTGCCAACTTCAAACTTTTCGCGTTTAATAAAGAAAATAAATCAAAATAAGTGAGAACAATTGACTCTTTGAAATGGGCACTTTCTTCCCAAAGAGTCGTAAGACCACACTTTTTGCATAGAAACTTTGGAAAAATAGGTGCAGACGTAGGCCATTCGGCCCTTTGAGCCAGTACCGCCATTCAATATGATTATGGCTGTTCATCTAAAATCAGTACCTCGTTCCTGCTTTTTCCCCATATCCCTTGATTCCTTTAGCCCTAAGAGCTAAATCTAACTCCCTCTTGAAAACATCCAGTGAATTGGCCTGTGGCAGAGAATTCCACAGATTCACAACTCTCTGGGTGAAGAAGTTTTTCCTCATCTCAGTCCTAAATGGCCTACCCCTTATTTTTAAACTGTGACCCCAGGTTCTGGACTCTCCCAACATCGGGAACATTTTTCCTGCATCTAGCCTGTCCAATCCTTTAAGAATGTTATACGTTTCTATAAGATCCCCTCTCGTCCTTCTAAATTCCAGTGAATACAAGCCTATGCATCGTTGAGGCATTTGGGATGTGCTCTATTAAAAAGGAATTTACCGTTAGGGTTTGGATATTTGGCTCAAGATTTTAATGACTTGGGTGCCAAGTGCAGTGGAGAGTTTCCTATCCATGCATCAAACTACTCATTAGTGAAGCCACCGAGCATAAATAAAGCCAAGGGTATGACCCTAAGCTCCTGTGCGCGAGGAATGAACTTGACAGAGAGGGCAAGAGAATGAAGGTAGAAATGTTAGTACATACAGCAGGTCTGTAGGTGCTGCACTTTTACCTCTTGTTTAAAGATCAAAGTGGTTTAATGAATACTGGGAACCAACAGGCCATTAATCTCAGGAAGTGCAAGTTTACAACTGCACTTCCTGTAGTTTTTCTGTAGACAAAAGGTGCCGGCACGCATGATTAATAAACATACGTGACATATGGCCGGTAAACAAAATAATTACTGAAGAAGGGTCTCGACCCGAAACGTCACCTTTTGCTTTTTCCGGAGATGCTGCCTGACCCGCTGAGTTACCTTTTGTGTCTGTCTTCGGTTTAAACCAGTATCTCCAGTTCCTTCCTACACAATTACATTTAACTTTTAAGAGGTGCTGGTCCAGCAAATACAGTCACCAGAAAGCACTGTACCCTTCTATTCAAATATGTATAAACCACAGAGGAATCTTTAAGATGGGTGTAAGCCTTCTTGCAATGGAGAATTCAGTATTCCTGGACTAAACCCATTTTTGAAAATTCACCTATTTTAACAAACGAATACACTCTTTAAACACTGTATTTCGAATTATGTATCGGCCAAATTTGTCATGCAAATGCCATCTGGTGCCCAACCACATGGTGGTTGAGAGAGACACATGAGTCCTGATGCCAAATTAAACCGATCTCGTCTGCCTGTACATGATCCATATCCCTCTATTCCCTGCACTTCCATGTGCCTATCTCAAAGGCCTTTAAACACCACCTCCACCATGACCCCAGGCAATGCGTTCCAGGTTCCGCGACTCTGTAAAAAGACTTGCCCCGCACATCACCATTACTTTCCATCTCTCACCTTATAGCTATGCTCGCTAGTGTTGGCCATTTCCACTTTGGGGAAAAGGTTCTGACTGCCTACCCTATCTGAGCCTCTCATAATTTTATATACTTCTATCATTTCTTCGACCTCCCAAGGTGCAACGTCTCATACTTGCTCGGTTTAAACGCCATTGCTTCATTTTGTTTGGTTGAGTTTTTATTCATTAACAATAATACAATAACCTACACTGAATTAAACTGGTAGGGTCAGATATTCTACCCTACATATTAAAAAAATATTTGGACTGGTACTTGGATTGGGATACGAGAAGGATACAAGCAAAACACAGCAGGTAGGACTAGTGTAGATAAGGCGTCTTGGTCAGCATTCTTACTCAAGCATCATTGAAATACTATTTCATTCCATACTCAAACTAAGGCCCGAGGACTTTTATCACCCTTTTGTTGGCAGCTGCTTGTTCAATGCTGCTCCAATTGGCTACCATGGTTCTACCTTCAACAGTTCAACAGTTCAACAGAGCTTTATTTGTCATTCGGTACCAAGGTACCGAACGAAACTACATAGCAGTCACACACAAAAAAGAACACAAGACACATGACCCCAACACAAACGTCCATCACAGTGACTCCAAACACCCCCTCACTGTGATGAAGGCAACAAAACTTCCACTCTCTTCCCCACGCCCACGGACAGACAGCTCGTCCCCGACCGACCCGCACAGTCCCCGCAAGGGGATGGAAGTCCCCGCGGCCGAGTTGCACCGGGCGCTGAAACGTCTCGCGGCCGAGCCGGGTGATGGAAGGCCCCGCGGCCGAGCCATGCGCAGCTAAGTCCCGCGGCCGAGCTGCGCCGGGCGATGTTAGGCCCCGCGGCCGAGCCGCACCGGGCAATGGAAGGCCCCGCGGCCGAGCCGCACTGGGCGATGTTAAGTCCAGCGGCCGAGCCGCACCGGCGATGAAAAGTCCCGCGGCCGAGCCGCGCCGGGCAATATTAGGCCCCGCGGCCGAGCCGCGCCGGGCGATGTTAGGCCCCGCGGCCGAGCCGCACCGGGTACTCTTAAGTCCAGCGGCCGAGCCGCACCAGCGATGTTAGGCCCCGCGGCCGAGCCGCACCGGGCGATGGAAGGCCCCGCGGCCAAGCCGCACCGGGCACTGTTAAGTCCAGCGGCCAAGCCGCACCGGGCACTGTTAAGTCCAGCGGCCGAGCCGCACCGGGCGATGGAAGGCCCCGCGGCCGAGCCGCACCCCGCGCCGTGAGGAAGAGACCTAAAAGAGAACGGTTTCCCCTCCCCCACACCACCACCCCCCACACATACACAACCAAAAAAAAACAAAAAAACATCCCAACACCGACACACAACAAAAAAAAAAGGAAAAAAGACGAACAGACTGCTAGCGAGC
The DNA here is from genome assembly GCF_053455715.1 of Rhinoraja longicauda. Lineage (NCBI taxonomy): Eukaryota > Metazoa > Chordata > Chondrichthyes > Rajiformes > Arhynchobatidae > Rhinoraja > Rhinoraja longicauda. Next base: position 17,876,129 of record NC_135981.1, read on the forward strand.
CGCAGCCGTTAGGCGTCGCCACTTCCGTATACCTTTCTGGGAAATGTAATTTTTTTATGATCACTTCCAATTATTTTCTGTCGACCACTTGGTAGGTCCAATTAACTAATCACGTCATCTTTTCTTCCACAGCCTTCCATTCCCAGGAGGCCTTCATTTCTCATCAACCCCATCCTTAAGTTTCCCTTCAATCCCCACTACCCACAATCTCCCGATTTCACTAGCCAGTCTTCCTTCGTATCTCCTCATTGATTATCCGCTCTCAATTCCCTGATCTTCATTTTCAGTCATCCCTACCTTGCCTAATTTCTATCGTCGTCGTCCTCCTTCCTAGTCTTCACTGCATTCCTCAGTGCCCCTCTTCCTCCTGGTCCATTCTGATTTAAAAAAATCAACGTTGCTGATCTCCCCTGCCTTTGGTTGCATGTTGGTCGATAATGGAAAACTCTAAGTTGCTCCGAATTCAACAATGCTCTAGGTACATTAAGGAATGGTGAAGGACGGGTTGGTAAATGGGATAGCTTTCAGGGTTCAATCTGACATGTAAAGAACGAATCGGTAGCACGGTATCACAGTATTAGGCGGCATGGTGACATAGCAGTAGAGCTACTACCTTACGGCGCCAGAGACCCGGGTTCGATCCCGAGTACGGTATCGTCCCGAGGGCGGCACGGTAGCACAGCGGTAGAGTTGCTGCTTTACAGCGAATGCAGCGCCGGAGACTCAGGTTCGATCCTGACTACGGGTGCTGCACTGTAAGGAGTTTGTACGTTCTCCCCGTGACCTGCGTGGGTTTTCTCCGAGATCTTCGGTTTCCTCCCACACTCCAAAGACGTACAGGTATGTAGGTTAATTGGCTGGGTAAAATGTAAAAAAAATAAATAAATAAAAATTGTCCCTAGTGGGTGTAGGATAGTGTTAATGTACGGGGATCGCTGGGCGGCACGGACTTGGAGGGCCGAAAAGGCCTGTTTCCGGCTGTATATATATGATATGATATGATATGATACGGGTGTGGTCTGTACAGGATTCGTACGTTCTCCCCGTGACCTGCGTGGGTTTCCTTAGAGATCTTCGGTTTCCACCCACACGTACAGTTTTGTAGGTTAATTGGCTTGGTATAAATGTAAAATTGTCCCCAGTGTGTAGGATAGTGTTCGTGTGTAGGAATCGTCGGTCAGTGCGGACTCGGTGGGCCAAAGGGCCTGTTTCTACGCTGTGTCTCTAAACTAAACTAAACAATGCCCAGGTAAAAACTCAAAGGCTCGTTTGCAGATCTATACCTTCTGAATTTTGAGCAGGACTTAGATTTTGTTACATAAGTATAAAACAAACATGAAATTGATGCAACGGTATTTGTACCATTTTCAAAATCAATTTCCTTTCATGGAGGCCCCAGGCATAAACATACTCAAATCAACAGAAGTGTAAAAATAGCCTGCAAGTCTTGTCCTGCGCTTCACCCTTCATCTGTACGGAAGAAATGCGGAAAAACAAAACCAGCCTTTTTAGCAAAATCTAAGTGTAGAGTTCTCCACTTAAATGTGTACTGAATAGGTCATTGTAACCTGGATAATATAAAGCTCTAATGCAAACCTATAGCCTCCAAAAGGTTCATTGCACAAACTCTTTCATCTCAAAAGCCACTTTGCTTCCTTTTAATTGCTTCAAGGGACCAATTTTAGGAAGAGATCTGCTGTAACCCACTTATGGATGAGAAATTGTATAGGACCTGGTTCACTTACTTCTTTTGAATTTTTAACTAACAGTAATGAGTCAAGCATCAAGTGATACCTGTTCCCCCTTGGTCAATTAATCCGCCGTCATGGTCTCAACTTCCACTGCTTCGCCGATGATATCCAGCTCCTCATCTCCACCAAGTCAATCTCCACCACCACACACTCTACACTGACAAACTGCATCTCTGAAATAAAATCTTGGCTTCAATCAAATTTCCTCAAACTCAACTGCAACAAATCTGAAATCATCATCATTGGTCCAAAAACGCTCACCAAATCCACCCAAAACTTCATCCTCAATATTGATGGTCTCCCAGTATCCACCTCCCCTCACATCCGGAATCTTGAAATCATCTTTGATCAAACCCTCTCCTTCGACAAACACATCAAACACATCACAAAGACAGCCTTCTTCCACCTCAAAAACATTGCCCGTCTCCGTCCATCCCTCTCCTTCACAGCTGCAGAAACCCTCATCCATGCCTTCATCACCTCCTGTCTGGACTACTGCAACAGCCTCCTCTATGGCTCACCCTCAAAAATCATCAGTAAACTTCAATACATTCAAAACTCCGCTGCCCGTCTACTCACCCACTCCCCGATCCGTGACCATATCACCCCCGTCCTTTACAAACTCCACTGGCTCCCCATCCCCCAGAGAATCCAATACAAAATCCTCCTCATGACCTACAAAGCCCTCCATAACCTGGCCCCATCCTACCTGACTGACCTCCTCCACAGGCACACTCCCACCTGCACCCTCCGCTCTGCTGCTGCCAATCTCCTGCCCCCCCCCCCCCCACCCGGACCAAACTCAGATCCTGGGGGGACAGGGCTTTCTCCATCGCTGCTCCCACCCTATGGAACTCACTACCCCAAACCGTCAGAGACTCCTCCTCACTCACCACATTCAAAACATCACTGAAGTCTCACCTCTTCAGGCCTGCCTTCAACCACTGAAGGTCACCTCACCTTCTGTCTCCTTTCTCTGTTCGTTTACTTATTTATCTATTTATTCACTTCTCTATGTTCTAGAAATCCCTGTAAAGCGTCTTTGAGTGTTTGAAAAGCGCTATATAAATGTAATGCATTATTATTATTATTATATAATTGTCAGATGTAATGATAGCAGAGCAATGCAATTCTTTCTTTCAGCAGCATAACTGGCCTGTAAGCACAATACACATTGATAATAAATGATAGCCAAAATTTCAATGTGCATAACCACAATACTAATGCAAAAAAAAATTAAAGTCCTTAAGTGCAACCGAAGGCAAATGTTTATCGTTGAGGTTAGTGTTGCGTAATGAATAATTGTAAATAAGGGATTACGACTGGAATTTAATTTCTAATTTTATTGGCATATGGGAGAAATGGCTGTCAGATATTTCTTTTAGTAATTAAACTGTACATTGCCAGCCTGACAAAAATAAATAGAATAAACCACACTTAATTCATAGGCTTTCTGCTCTTTAAAACTAGACAAGCACAAGCTAACAAAAATAGGTGATAGGCACTGCCAAACACAGCAGGACTTTAACAAGAGGGCCAGAGAGCACGAGAAAACATTCTATTACAGCAGGGGATGTTTTTAGCTGCAAGGATTGGATTGACTGAGGCAAGGAAATGTCACTGTGCATTTTGATCTTGAGATTCCAGTTCATTGCTGATGCAAAAAAAACAGTGCTGTAAAATAAGTAAATTCCTCTATTGTGGAGATGACCCAGTTTGCAATACAAAAGCCATTGGTGTGTGTAAATTTTTAACAAAACATTTTAAAGCTGTGTTTTAAGTGCTCATTTATGGAGATGCACGTTGACATAACACAAATTTCGTAACCACCTCCTCCTCCTCAGGGGGATTGAAGAAGCCAGGCAACAATCATGCTTCGGCCTTGAAGCTACGCCATGTGAATATTAAAGTGTGAACCTTGCCTATTGCACAATGTCATTCCATTCAAGTTATTTAGTAGTTGCTCTAATCCATTTTAAATAAATGAATATTGCTCGTTAAAAGAGGAGGGAAAGGAATATCATGGCCAAATTCATTCACTTTAATATTCATGCAGTGTTTTTCAAGACTTTTCATCAAGAAATAATTAGACTTTGCAGCCACTGAGATCCAGGTTTATTATTGTGTATCGAGGACCTTGAGAAGCTTTTGTAAGCACACTATCCAATTAAATCAGATAATACCGCTTGTGAATAAAGTCATGTCGAGCACAGCTTCAAAAGGTAGAACAAAGAGAAACATACCAGAGGACAGAAAATAGTTCAAAGAAGATTAAAAAGAATATTGTTAGTACGACTAGAAACAGTGATAGATTTACAAGCGAAAACGCGGTTTAAAAGAGTGGGGCGATCGTATCGGATGATAGTAGATCCTCCTCTGGGACTAGTCGGTAAAGTGTCACCACACTCTGGTGCCAACTTGCCGTATCAACTTCCTTTCAAGTTCAGAGTTTTGCTCAGAAGCACATCAATATCTGACTGCTTTGTTCATGAAGCTTTTTGAAACTGGTTGCTTTGGCAAAAGATCATAGAACACAGAACAGGAAACAGGCCCCTCAACCTACTATGTCTGCACGCTCCGTGATACTAGTCTCAACTAATCCTACCGCTCTGCACATGGTCTGTGTCCTTCTATATCCTAGATACAAGGAACTGCAGATGCTGGTTTATACAAAGGGCTGAAGAAGACTGCTGAAGAAGGCTAACTCAGTCTGAAGAAGGGCCCTGACCCGAAATGTCACCTGTCCATATACTATACTCCAGAGATGCTGCCTGACCTGGTCCATTCCCTCTATTTTCTTCCTGTTTGTGTGAACGTCCAAATGTCTCCTCAACGTTGCTATCATATATGCTTCTACCACCTCCCAGGCAGCAAGTTCCAGGTACATCCAGTGCAATTTTCCTCACACATCTCCTTTAACCTTTTCCCCTCTCACCTTAAACCCATACCCTCTGGTATTTGATTTGTTTAAGATATATTGGAAGAACTGAAATAAAAATGAATTGTAGAACTCATCACTACATCTCACATCAGAAATGCTATCTTTTTAAGTGATGCTGCATAATCTTGTCAATTCGATGTACTTTTGTTTCTTTCTTCCTCACTGAGGGTATCATTAAAATCAAAAGTTCAAACATCAATTCCTATTATCATGCCATAACCCATGGCAATCACTGTTCAATACTTCAACTCACTCCAACAGAAAACTTCAACTTCTAGCATACGATTTGATGATCATTTTGAGCCATGCTGATCATTCGCTCTCATTTCCCCATAGTCAGTTTAGGGCATTTTAAATCAGAACACAATCACAACTGGTAATATCACTACAGCGAATGGTTTAGTCTGATTCGTATCTGATAGAGAATTGAAAGATAATCAAATGATGAGGCAGAGCTCACTGCTTAGAGCGATTTAAAATTCTTCTGTTCCCCATGGAGAAAGCCTCATTCCCTTGGAAAATTACCTGATATGCTTTCATAAAGGCAAAACAAACAAATGTAAACTAAGAGTGAGAAGCAAAGCGATTTACCATGGATATTGTCTTATTTGGAGCTTGAAACCGTGACAAGAAGAGCTTCTGCCCAGCAACCACCAGTCTCATGAATACTGCACAAAACCAAAGATACTAGAGGAGCAAGATGAACCACTCCGTCAAAATCGCCTATACTGAAGTGTAGTACGCAAAAGAGCGTAACGTCCGCCATTTTAGTAGGCAAAACCCGCTGTTCGCTATGCCTCTCGCAGTGTAATCAGTGTTTTGGGGGACCAGTATGTGTGATGATACCATAAAAATGCAGATTATATCTCATCTATCAATTCACAGACTTATGTGTTCTTTTAAAAAATGTTTCTGCAAGTTTCTGCCTACTAAAATGGCACCATGACATACTACGGTTTTTAGGGTCGAGTGGTCTATCTTGCTCTGCTCTATTATCTTTGCACAAAACTAACTCAGCAACTATGATCTTCAACAAACAGTCTGAATTGTCACATGCACCATCAACAAAACAATGACATTCTCACTTTCTGCAGCTTAACAGGTGTATAAACACAATGCACACAGATAACATGCAAAAAAAATTAAAAATCACTAAATTAATAACCGTAATACTTGTGCAAAACAAACAAAAATAAAGACAATGCACCAAAGACAGTCTGTGGAGATTCACGGTTGAGGTTAATGTTGTGTTGAGTTGAGGGGCTTAATAGTTGTTGGGAAGAAGCTATTCTTAGACCAGGTGGTCACGGTTTTTAGATGCCTGTGCATTACTCCCGATGGTAGGACCAAAATGAAAGATTAGCCAGGGTGATTTGAACCTTTGATGATATTGTCTGCTTTGTTGGGGCAACACCTCATGTAGGTCTCTCTGAAGGTGGTGAGGTCAGTATCTGTGATGGGCTGGGACCTTCTATGGATTGTGTCTTTTGTTGCCCTACAGTTTCTGCACTATTATGGTTGCAATAATATTAATTTATTGTATTTTTAACTATGATGTATTCTTGCAACCTGTGTGATCTTGCATTTATGGGCCTGTTAAGCTGCAGAAAGTAAGAATCTCATTGGTGGTTGCCATGGCAATTAAAACAATCTTGACTTGACCCTTGAAATGATGCCGGTTGGGAAAGTAGTTGAAGCCAATTGAGATGAACTTAACAGCCTGGGAGTAAGTTATTGAAAAGGCCAGCTCCATAGTTTTCACTGAAGTTCAGACAGAAATTCAATTGATCAGGCAGAGAGAGCACCAGCAAGAAGGCTTTCCAGGGACATTTTGTGAACATTGCCAACTCCAAGAGGGTGTTATTGTTTCTCGTTGGACGTGGGTGTCACTGGTAATGGTGTCAAGGGTTATGGAGAGAAGGCAGGAAAATGGGATTAGGTGGCAGAGATCAGCCATGATTGAATGGCGGAGTAGACTCGGTGGGCTGAACGGCCTAATTCCACTCCTATAACTTGTGAACTTGTAAAGTTTATTTTTGTTTCAAGATGCAGCGTGGAAGCAGCCCCTTCGGCCCACCGAGTTCACGCAGATCATCGATCACCAGTTCACACTAGAAACATAGAAAACAGGTGCAGGAGGAGGCCATTCTGCCCTTCAAGCCAGCTAGTTCTGTGTTATCCCACTTTCTCATCTACACCCTATGCACCAGGGGCAATTTTACAGAGGCCAATTAACTTACAAACCTGCACGTCCTTGGGATGTGAGAGAAACTGGAACACCCGGAGGAAATCCACGCAGTCACAGGGAAAATGTGCAAACTCCACACAGACAGCAACCGAGGTCAGGATGGTGCCCGAGTTTCTGGCGCTGTGGCACAGCAGCTTTACCAACTGTGTCACTGTGCTTGTGATGTGCTCTTAAAGAGTCGTGGTAAGTAATAGCTGTGACATTTTGTCAATGGCAAACTGCAGCTCAGTGCCCTGGCAGTGAAAGGAGGGAATGTTAACATGATGGATCAGATGGTAATCAGCCAAACTGCTTCGTCCTGAATGGTACTGACCTCAAGAGTTCAAACTACACGCATCAATGCAAATAGAAATTCGTTCACCACACTCCTCCTGCCCTTCCTTGTAGGTGATGGAAAAGTGGCGTGGGTTTGTAAGTGAGTCTGTTCCCACAGGTACCCAACTTCTGACCTGTTCCTGCAGCCATGCTTTTATGTACTTGCATGGATGTTAAGCATCGGATCAAAGATGATTCCAAGATGTTGATAACACGGGGTTTTACCAGTGAACATCAAGTGTTTACACTTTCTCTCAGGTTAGTTCGGTTTAGGGAGACTGCATGGAAACAGGCCCTTCGGCCCACCAAGTCAATGCTGACCATCGATCACACAGTAGGGACAATTTACAGAAGCCAATTAACCTACAAACCCACACGTCTTTAGAATGTGGGAGGAAACCAGAGCACCCGGAGAAAACCCACGTGGATTCTAAACCCATCTGCATCCTAAAGATGTGTGGGTTTGTTGGCTAGTTGGCCTCTGATAATTGCCCCTAATATGTAGGTAGTGGATGGGAAAGTGGGATAACGTTGAACTCGTGTGAACGGGTGATCGATGGTCCATGTGGACTCAGTGGGCTAAAGGGTCTGTTTCCATGTAGTACCTCTAAACTATACCAAATAATTCAGGAGCATTGAAAACTGGATTTCACTGGAGGGAATAACTGATCAATCTATAAGCTTTCTGTACCATTTGAATGAATCTGGCTAGCGTGGAAACTTTGCTCATCATTCTTCGATTATTTACTCTTTGGTCCTGACCATGTTTTCTTTAGCTGCCTGTGAAGGATCCATTAGGCAGTTCAGAATCCATCAGAAATAAACCAAGACTACTGCACTGCATTTCATGTTGAATTAAATCCCCAGCTAACGAGTCTTTGACACTCATTCTCATCACCATTCAAACATCCCTGTAACAAACATCAGAACAATAGCCGCTTTGAATTCTAATCCCATAAGGCTGTTTTAATCAAATGTGAGACAATTGAAAAATCAATCTTTTGTTTTGGAATGAAACAAGATAAATCGATTTTCAGGTTGTTTTGAGTCATTCTCAAAATGTAACTGGTGTAAAAAACGACTTATGACTTGCCAAGGATTCTATGTCTTTCTCCGCTCGTCATGTGACACTTGTTCTGAAGCATTATGGGGGAGCCTCGACCCTGGGTGAAACCGTTACTAGTCATTTCAGAAACTCCAGTTCCTCTCACTGCAACCATTGTATATTTTAGCTTTCAGGGCCACTGTCAATATGCACCGATCACTGCTCACGTCCCCACCTCCCCCTCCAACCCCCTCCAACCCCCTCCCTGAACAACTTTCAACGCATAGATAGGGTAGACATTCAGAGCTTTTTCCCAGGTGGAAGTATCAAAGACCAAAGGGGCATAGCTATAATGCGAGAGGGCCAATGTTTACAGGAGATGTGCGGGGAAAGGTTTTTTTTTAATACAGAGTGTGGTGAGAGCTGGGAATGTATTGCCAAGGGTGGTGGTGGAGGCAGATACATTAGTGGGTATCGAGGAGGCTTTTAGATAGGCACGTGGATATGCAGGCAAGGGAAGGATATGGATCATGTGCAGCCAGATGCGATTGGTTTAACTTGGTATCATATTGGGCACAGACACTGTGGGCTGAAAAGCCTGTTCCTAGGCTGTATTTTTCCGTGTTCTTTGTTCTATGTTCTGTGCCAATCCTTCCCCAGAAGGAGCCCCATTCCTCGTCACTACTCCCCCACATACATCTCAATGCTTCTGACCCCTTCCCTAATCCTCACCTCACATCATCCTGAACACCATTTGTTGAGCCCCATCCTCCCTGTCACCACCTCATACCTGTATCCCTCCTCAGTTTAGTATATTGTCACGTATACAGTCGTGGGTGGACAAGGAGTAAAGAAGGGGGCTGAGAACGCATCCTTGTGGTGCACCAGTGTCGAGGATTATCGGAGAGGATGATTTGTCCCCTACCCTCACCGATTGGGGTCTGTTGGTCAGGAAATTGAGGATCCTGTATGAACATCCTACCTGTATTCCATGAAACCTTTCTTAACTGTGTTCCTGTCCGAATGTCTTTTAAATATTTTGTTTTGGAAGAGAAATAGTTCATTTAGTACATGAACTCAAAGGATGTGTTTCATGAGATGTCAGTGTGCATACGAGACCCATCCTTCCATAGTACTTGGGGCCTGTACTACAGAAGGGGGACTACTGACTGCCACTGGGAATTGTGGGAAACATAGAAACATAGAAAATAGATGCAGGATTAGGCCATTCGGCCCTTCGAGCCAGCACTGCCATTCAATTGCTGATCATCCAGAATCAGTACCCATTCCTACTTTCTCCCCATATCATTTGATTCCATTAGTCCTATATCCAACTCTCTTGCATACATCCAGTGAATTAGCCTCCACTGCCTTCTGTGGCAAAGAATTCCACAGATTCACAACTCTCTGGGTGAAAATGTTTTTCCTCATCTCCGTTCTAAATGGTCTACCCCTTATTTATAAACTGTGACCCCCTGGTTCTGGACTCCCCCAACATTGGGAACATTTTTCCGGCATCTAGCTTGTCCAATCCCCTAATAATTCTATATGTTTCTATAAGATCCCCTCTCACCCTTCTCGATTCCAGTGGATATAAGCCCAGTCGATCCATTCTAGGAAGACACCACCCTACTTGGCTGAATTGTTTAACCTTGCAAGAAGAGTTGCTTGGTACTAAACACAAGTTGCTGGAGGAACTCAGTGGATCAGGCAGCATCTGTGGATTGAAAGGACGGATGTCGTTTTGGGTCAGGACCTTTCTTCAGTATCCATTCCCCAGATGTCACCTGACTCGCTGAGTTCCTCCTGCACTTCCAGCACATGCAGTTTATTGTGCTTCTAAATGTGCCTTAAGTAAAAGGCAACACTTCTCTGGATATGAAAGCATTCAAAGCCCAAACTCTACAAATGTCAGGAAGGAACTGCAGATGCTGGTTTACAACGAAGATAGATACAAAGCGCTGGAGGAACTCAGCGGGTCAGGCAGCATAATTGTAAATTGTCCCTCACGAGTGTAGGATGGTGTTAATGTGGTGGGATCGCTCGTTGCCATGGACACGGTGGACCAAAGGACCTGTTTCCGCGCTGTTTCTCTAAACTAAACTAAACTAAACACCAGAGAATGCTGGAAATGCATTACAAGTTGGGAGACTGGTCCAGAGATGCTTTGGAGGAAAATACGGGTGACGTTTCGGGTCGAGACCCTTCTTTGTCTGAAGAAGGGTCTCGACCCGAAACGTCACCCATTCCTTCTCTCCAGAGATGCTGCCTGACCTGCTGAGTTACTCCAGCATTTTGTGAATAAAAACCTTCAATTTGTACCAGCATCTGCAGTTATCTTCTTATACTACTTTGGAGGAAAATGTCTGGCTGAGTAAATGTTTAGGAAGGAACTTCAGATGCTGGTTTACACTGAAGATGGACACAAAATGTTGGAGTAACTCAGCGGGTCAGGCAGCATCTCTGGAGAAAAGATGAGACTCAGTCTGAAGAAGGGTTTCGACCAGAAATGTCACCTGTTCCTTTTCCCCAGAGATGCTGCCTGACCTGTGAAGTTACTCCAACGTTTTGTGTCCATTTTCACTGCAATTGTCAACCCAGCACATTCATTTATGTGCACTAAAGTTTGCCGGCTAATGTGCACTAAATTGAATGCAATGGAGGAGGCCCAGGAGAGAAAGGTCAGTGTGGGAATGGGAAGCGGTGTTACAATGGTTAACAAACGGGAGATCCAGCAAGCTTTGGCGGACCAAGCATAACTGTTCTGTGATAGTACTGTCACCTTCTATGTTGTGAATAGCATTATCGTAAACAGAGTTGGATTAAGAATTAATGAAGCCATGGACTCCATAGTATTCCATCCGCTCTACAGCTTCACTCCTGTCACTAAACCCAAGTGGCAGTAAATGGTGACAAATATGCTGACGATATCCTTCACCTGGCTCAATTCCCACGTTTGTATGTATGTACTTTCACTATAAATTGGCGACATTGAAATGCACCCGGTCAGCTCCTTAGCTTGTTGGAACCCAGGTGCTTGGACCCAACAGTATTGTGCAAATTTGGTCATGACCCACAGCATCAGGATCAAAGGATGAAAGCGGCACAGTGGTAGAGCTGCTACCTTAAAGCGCCAGAGACTCGGGTTCGATCCTGACCACGGGTGCTGTCTGTGACAGAGTTTGTAAGTTCTCCTTGTGACCACGTGGGTTTTCTCTGGGTGCTCCAGTTTCCTCACACATTCTTAAGACATGCAGGTTGTAGGTTAATTGGCTTCTGTAAATTGTACAGCATGTGAAAGTGGGATAACAGAGTGAATGGGTGATCAATGGTCGGTGTGGACTTGGTGGACTGAAGGACCCATTTCCAAACTATCTCTAAAGTAAACTAAGCTAAACAGGTGAAAAACAGGCAACAGCTGGAGATACATGATGATCCAAATCACAAATGCAAAAAAGCCTGCCCTAGTCAATCTAATTGACCATACATTTAATTAAGCTGCTAAGATATTCAGCCACTATCATTTTGACATATGGCCAATATGCTTAAGTTGTATCTCATCCTTATTCGACCTTAAATCCTACAATAATTTGAATAAATTGTCTTCTATTACTGTAAATTGCTTCACAACAAGGGTATATTTCCAGTGCCAAGTTCAACAACTCACTCTCCCATTAACTTACCTCTTGTCTTTCTTCAGTGCTTTTTTTAAATTGAAAGATACAGCAAGGAAACAGGCCCTTCAGCCCACCGTGTTCACACCAACCCGTTGACATGAGTTCTATATTATTCCACTTTCGCATCCATTCCCGACACACCATGGGCAGTTTACAGCGGCTAATTATCCTACAGACCTGCGTATCTCCGGGAGGTGGGGGGAAACTGGAACACCCTGGTCACACACAGAGGTGCAAACTCCACACAGGCAGCAGCCAAGGTCAGGGTTGATCCTTGGCTACTGGCGCTGTGAGGCAGCAGCTCTATGGTATGCTCCACTGTGCTGCCCATCTTCTTAACGGAAGCCCACGATATAGATTTTGTTTTCATCGGCTTTACACTGGGCTCCTACTCAATAGCTCAAGGAGAAAGGGGATTTGATCATTCCTGTTGTGTACATTGCCACTTGATCCAGAAGCAGCCTGGTGTAATCGCAAATAACGTCAGCCAGTGAAAGGTCCAATATGGTTTTGAGGGTTTCTAAACAGAGTGAAGGTTATAACATCTGTATGGGGCTAGAAAAAGAAGCAGTATTTAACTTCTAATGTCCAGTTTCTGGTTCCTCATCCTCTTGGCAGTCCATTAGATTCAATGTTGATTTGTTTCCACTTCATTTTCTGAGGTGGCTGATTAGGTTGATGCGGTCACATGAGAAAAAGAGAACATTAAAGGCATCGGAAGAATGCAAATGACACCCAGACCCTGAGCTGATCAGCTTCAGGTCAGGATTTGTGCTGGAGACTCCCAATAGCAGTGAACACCTCATTCTGGCTCACCCAGGTCTGTCGAAAATGAAACTTGCATGTCTCTGGGATGTGGGTGGAAACCAGAACACCCACGCGGCCACAGGGAGAACAGGCAAACTCCACATAGACAGCGACCAAGGTCAGGGTTGACCCCGGGTCCCTGGCGCTGTGAGGCAGCAGCTCTACAGGATGTGATACTGTGCTGCCCTTCTTCTTTATGGAAGTTTATGATATTGATTTTATTTTCGTCCACTTAGATGTTTCTGGTTGGGACCCTTCTTAAGCCCAGTCAGCGGCTGGAACTGGTGGACCCCAGTGTACACAGCAGCATTGGGCAACTGAATGGGGATAGCAGGAACTGCAGATGCTAGAATCTTAAGGAAAACACAAACTGCCGGAGGAACTCAGTGGGCCAGTGGGCTCAGTGGGGGGAATGGGCAGACAATGTTTCCAATCAGGACCTTCCTTCAGACTGATGAAGGGTCTCAACACAGCTGCCATCTGTCCATTCCCTCCACAGATGCTGCCCGACCCACCGGATTCCTCCAGTAGTTTGTGTTTAGTACCAAGCAACTCTTAATGCAAGGATGAAAGATTCAGCCAAGCAGCACTGTGCCTCCCACACTTCCCAGTGGCAATCAATAGTCCCCCTTCTGTACTATCAGCCCCACTGCACTCTGGAAGGAGATGTCTTGTATACACACTCACGTGTCATGTATTAAATCTTTTTAGTTGATACTAGACCAAGTGGACCCGTTGGGCCCAAACCTCTCCTGCATTGGTGCAACACCCTGTCCTCCCCCACTCCCCTCTTTCCTCAACCCCCCCCCTCCCCTCTCCCTTCTCCCCCACTCCCCCTTCCCCCCTCCCTCCCTCCCTCCTCCCCTCCCCCTCCCCTCCTTTTAAACTTTAAAATATGAATAACTTTAAAAATATAAGACCGATTTCAATAAAACTACTTGCATTATTACTAAAGTGACAACGGCGAGTAAGGTGGGCCTAAAAGTGTCGCGCTATCGTGTACCGTTTTGGCTGAAGTTCAGTCACAAACAAGATAACAAACGAGAGTTTTAGTATATAGATACTAAACAAAATATTTTTCTTGCAAAAGATTACAACATTTAAAATTCATTTGGACAGGTACACAGATAGGATAGAGGGATAAGGACCATAAATAGGTCAATGGGACTGGCTTATTGTGGAATCTTTGTCGACTTGGAAGAGTTGGGCCGAGGGGCCTGTTTCCAGATCCTAAACCTTTACTTTTACTTTATTAATTTAAGACTGATCTACTATTTAGAGGAAAAATTAAGTCAGTTTTCCACTCAAACATATTGATATGTATAATCTGAAGAACTGTCAGCACAAAGCACATGCCATCACGAGAATATAGTTACTACTGGTTTTCCTTCCGCTACTTAGCGCCAGAAAGGATGGTGATTACTGGTCACCTTACACTCCATCTTCTCAAAATATTGTGTAGAAAGAGATCCTTGGCGATTCTGAACATTTTGATTGGATTACAGAATGTCAAGAGATGGCTTACTACCAATGTAGAAATTGTGAAGAACTTTAGCTAACAAGCATGGAGGAAATCAATTCCTTCTTTGACAAAGGGTATGCATTTTAAAATGGCATTTGTGCTAAGACAAGCCAGGAGAAATGTGAACAATCCGAAGATTGTAAGGGAATAATTTGATGCATGATGTGGCTGAGATGAATGCATGAAGCACAGGCAGATATAAAGGCCAACAGCAAATAAAACTTAGCTCAAATGTCAAGGGAACAAATCGTGGCATTTTAAAATCATTTCTGCAGATTAATGATGTGCTTCTAATTCCCAGTTGCCTCCCACTTTCTGTTCGGGCTGTTAATGATGAGGAAGTGTCAGCATGTGTCTTGTTGTGTAACACATCCCTGCTCCCTGAAGGTGAAAGGAAATCATTATGAAATATGGAGATATGAAATAAAGATAGAGGTTTGGATTTTAAAAAAAGACACAAAGTTCTAGAGTAACTCAGCAGGTCAGGCAGCTTCTTTGGAGTACCTTGATGCGTGACATTTAAGGTCGCTGCCTCATGACGTCCCGCATGAAACATCACTTATCCATGCTCTCCAGAGATGATGTCTGACCTGCTGAGTTACTGGAGCATTTTGTCTTATTTTGTAAACCAACATCTGCAGTCCCTTGTTCCTACATTCCTCAATAGAAGTTTGGAAAACAGGGAAGCCTATCTTCAGTTGAGTTAGCCTCTCCTATCCCACCCCTCTTTGCCCTTCCATTATATCCATCCCTCTGGGTTTACATTTTGCTCCTCTTCCCTCTCCTTATCTGATGCCAGTTTGTCTCCTTTTCATCTCACTCCAGCCATGTACCAATCAGACCCACCCCACTTCTATCCCTCTACCATGTGACAGTTCTTTCCCCACCTCTCCCTCTTTTCCAGTTTTCTCCCCCCCCCCTTCTATCATCAGTCTGAAGAAGGGTGTCGACCCGAAACATCGTCTGTCCATTCCCTCCACTGTGGTTGCCGGACCCCCTGAGTTCCTCCAGCACTTGGTGTTTTCCTTAACAAGCATTGGAAATTGTACACTGATTTAATGAATGGGTTAGTGTTCGGAGGCCTGGATGGATAATCCTGGAGAAAGAGTGATGGAGGAACGCCACACAGAAATAGGCTCTTTGGCCCAATTTGTCCGTGCGGACCAGTTCCCTAACCAAGCTAGTCCCACTTGCCTCAGATATAACTTGCAACCCCACTTCGTACCCAAGGAATTAGAATTCAAATAATTAAACTAATTTGAACTAAAAAAAAACTGGTGTCAACGGTAACCAGGAAACTACATGATTATTGAAAAAGCTCACTAATCACCAATTCTTTCAGTGAACAAATCCTGCTGCCTTTAACTCGATTAGGATTTTATTTGACTCCAGGCTACCAAAGGGTTTGACCTTTGAATGCTAAATGGAACGGCCCAACATGCTACATGGCTTAAGAGGCAATCAGGGATAGATAATGAACACTAGCCCTGTTCAGACCTGTTTAATGAAGGACACTTACAACCATAAAATATTGAATACTTTCCATATGGCCTAGTTCTAGAAATGAGGAGAGTTTTAATTCAGATGACTATCAATTCTGGGAAAGTATGTTGATAATGTTTGAACAATGGTGTACATTCCATCAAGCTCTCATTATGTGGTAAAAGTCACAATTATCGTTGGAAAAGGTTACACAGTCTAGACAGTGTACACCATATCTACAAACGTCATGCATACTCAGTAGGTGAAAATGGTTCCATTTTTCAATGTCACATTTTACCTTGATTAATCAAGATTTATAACCAGCGTTTGTACCCTTCTGCCTCCAAATCTTCCAAAAATAAGTGAGCTGCTCATTACTGTTGATTAAAATAACCCAAATTATCGAGGGCCAGAGGCCAAATTGCCTCTACAGTAACTTTGCTGAATCTTCAGATAATAAATCATATTCTATTCAATCGCTTGGAACAGTTGACAGGTTGCACTAAGATTGTCCCCTGCAACAACAGGTCTTCGAATGGATTCAACAGGGGAAAAATGCACCTTCACTGGACAAAGCACCTCACTGTATAACATTGGGGTACAGTACTGGTGGGGATGGGTCTGTCACCGTATAAAACTGGGGGCTACAATACTAGTGGAGATGGGTCTGTCACTGTACAGCAGCGGGATACAGTATTGGTGGGGATCAATCAGTCGCTGTATGCAGTCGCTGGTATAGAACCAGTGCAACGTGTCATAAACCTGCATAACACTGGGGTACAGTACTGGTAGGGACGGATCTGTCACTGTATAACATTGGGGTACAGTGCTGGTGGGGACAGGATTGTCACTGTATAACTGGGGTACAGTGCTGGTGTGGACAGGATTGTCACTGTATAACTGGGGTACAGTACAAAGTGGGGATCGATCAGTCGCTGTATAAAACTAGACAAAGGAAAACATGCTGCAAAGAGTTAGAAGTTAGACTGAATGGGAATTCTCGTAACCTGGTTTCAGATATATTGGATCAACCAGAAATGAATGTGTGTAAAGCAGTGTTTGATAGAAACTGATTGATAACAATTAAGTTGACAAATATCGAGCTGGTTCATCACGATCCCCCAAAGCATTTCTGAAATCTTATTTGAGGTGCATTGAATGCATTATTACAGTACCACAGCTGAGGGCTGGGTTCTATTTTGGTTGATGACAAGCGGGAAGAGCTTGCAGCAATCCTTTTATTTTAAACTTTTGATTCTTTAGTAGAAAGCCTTCAAGCCCCTATCTACTTGCACTGCTCTGGAATACAAACTCTTGTATATAAAAGCCCAAGCGTCAAGCGTTCTGCTTTTTTCGCGAGGATATGCAGCAGTATGGCATACATGTACCTTTACTTTTTAGACTTTAGAGATAATAGACAATAGACAATAGATGCAGGAGTAGGCCATTCGGCCCTTCGAGCCAGCACCACCATTCAATGTGATCATGGCTGATCATTCTCAATCAGTACCCCGTTCCTGCCTTCTCCCCATACCCCCTGACTCCGCTGTCCTTAAGAGCTCTATCTAGC
The DNA here is from genome assembly GCF_053455715.1 of Rhinoraja longicauda. Classification (NCBI taxonomy): domain Eukaryota; kingdom Metazoa; phylum Chordata; class Chondrichthyes; order Rajiformes; family Arhynchobatidae; genus Rhinoraja; species Rhinoraja longicauda. Next base: position 17,893,487 of record NC_135981.1, read on the forward strand.
TCTCTCTTGAATGCATTCAGAGAATTGGCCTCCACTGCCTTCTGAGGCGGAGAATTCCACAGATTCACAACTCTCTTACTGAAAAAGTTTTTCCTCATCTCCGTTCTAAATGGCCTACCCCTTACTCTTAAACTGTAGCCCCTGGTTCTGGACTCCCCCAACATTGGGAACACGTTTCCTGCCTCTAATGTGTCCAACCCCTTAATAATCTTATATGTTTCGATAAGATCCCCTCTCATCCTTCTAAATTCCAGTGTACACAAGCCTAGCCACTCCAGTCTTTCAACACAGGACAGTCCCGCCATTCCGGGAATTAACCTAGTGAACCTATGCTGCACGCCCTCAATAGCAAGAATATCCTTCCTCAAATTTGGAGACCAAAACTGCACACAGTACTCCAGGTGCGGTCTCACTAGGGCCCTAGATGCAGCACAGAAACACACCCTTTGACCCACGCCATGCATCGATCACCCCGTACACTAACACTATCCTACACACTAGGGACAATTTACAATTTTACCGAAGCCAAATAACCTACTTGTAGATCTTTGGAGTGTGGGAGGAAACAAGAGCACCTGGAGAAAGCCCACACGGTCACAGGAAGAACGTACAAACTCCGTATGGACAGCACCTGCAGTCAGGATTGAACCTGGGTCTCTGGCGCTGTAAGGCAGCAACTCTATCGTTGCATTATTGTGGCGCCCATATGCAGCTGTTGGGCCCTCTACAAAGTTGAATAGATTGATGTATGATAATCAGTGGCGTTGCATGAACTATTCCTCGTATGTTGCAAAACATACTTGGCTAATAATGTATGATTATGATTATGATATTACACGCCTACCAGCACCTTCTTGTCTACAATATAAGCACAGGTCAGGAGTGTTTAATTGTCATATGTACCGGCAACGGAACAATGAAATTCTTGCTTGCTGCAGCTTTACAGGCCCATTAATGCAAACACATAAATAAATATACAACAATCAGCAATACCATAAATTAATAATCAGTAATACCAGATAACTAGATCGTATGTGAGGCGAGCAGCCACAACTCTTGCTCGCCTCACAACTCGAGTGTGGACCAGCCCAAAGCTGACAGTGAAGACAAAGGTAGCAATCTACAACGCCTGTGTCAACAGCACGCTGCTGTACGGCAGTGAGACATGGACTACATACGCCAGACTGGAGAGAAGACTCAACACCTTCCACCTTAGAAGCATCCCCCATATCCTGGGTATATCCTGGCAAGACAGAGTGTCCAACGCCAAGATTCTGCCTCGCGCTGGCCTTCCCAGTATGTACACTCTACTCAGTGTAGGCTGTGGTGGCTGGGCCATGTCCACTGCATGGAGGATGGCCATATTCCAAAAGTCATCCTCTATGGAGAGCTGACATCTGGGAGAACCATTGGCCACCCCCAGCTATGTTACAAGGATGTCTGCAAGAGCGATGTGAAGGCGCTCGACATCGATGTGGAGTCCTGGGAGAGCCTTGCAGCTGACCATACGAGGTGGAGAGGTACCCTGAACCAACATCTCAAAACGGGGGAAGAGAAACTGATGAACGCAGTGGCAGACAAGCGGGCACGCAGAAAGGAGCGCAGCAACGTCAACAGACCAGAGACCACACACAAATGTGACCTTTGCGACGGAGACTGTCACTCCTGCATTGGTCTCTTCAGTCACAAGCGACGCTGCTCTAGCCGAGGTGTGGAGCAAGCAGCCAACTAGGATGCATCACCCATGGTCAGCCATGACTGAGGGGGGCTATGATGAGGAGATCATAATAGTGCAAAACCTAAATTCATAGTGCAACCAAATAAAAGTCGGTGGTGGATCATACCTGCTGAGATTGTGGTTAGAGTTGTGCGGTGTTCAAGAGCTCGATGGAAGCTGGAAAGCTTTTGTTAGCCTACGTTATTTGCAGGAAGTTTGCATGTTTGTTCACCTGGGAGAAAAGCTGGCACATGGAGCACGACTTCAGAGTTTGGGAATGGACTCATCCGTAGCTCATGATCAATGAAGTCGGAAAATTATTTCTCAATTTCCACCTGTTTTGTTTCTGCACACTGGTGCATTAGCTTGCCCTCCTATCAAATTCATCAGAAGCTCGTGCCATCTTTGAAGAGAAGAACCAAAAGCAATTCTTTGTTCACATCAGAAGAATTGAGCCTCTGTGGAGCTGCTTTGTAGTTTCTTGCAGGAACCATTGGCATTATTTTGTCTGCTGCAACTTTACCCACTCAGCTTCAAGCAGCATTACCATTCCCTCCCCACGACATCATCTTTCAAACCCTCGCTGAGTGTTGTTCCGATCTTTCAACGGAACCTGGGTGGCACTGTGGCCTCACGGTGCCAGAGACCCGGTGTCAACCCCAATCTCAGATGCTGTCTGTGTGAAGTTTGCAGGTTCTCCCTGCGATCGATTTTTCCGGTTTTCACCTCCGACCCAAATGCATACGGGTTTGTGGGTGAATTGGGAAGCTTATGATAGAGAGTGGTTGTGGCAATTGGATAACATAGAACTAGTGTGAACCAGTGTGACGGCCGGCATGTGTTGAAGGGCCTGTTTTGATGCTGTGCCTTCCAACAATCAACAATCTGGTGTTGTGCACTGGCAGGTGAACAGATTTCAGTTCTTTTTTGCACTGCCACAGGATTGCAATGAATCAATCTTTTCTCTTCACTGATCAGAAAACTGCCACCTTCCTCCCCTTCACCTTTCCATCCATACCCATCTCACAACCAACTCATTTTTGTATTCCTATCCATTTGTTCCTGTCCTTCTGCTCTCTCTTCTCTTTCCCAAATCTGCCTACTCTACTCTACCACCAAGGACGAGAGGATCAGATATATGTCACCTACAGATTTCCCTCTATCTACCAATCTAGTGTGGAGCGGCGGTAGAGTTGCTGCCTTACAGCGCTTGCAGCGCCAGAGACCAAGGTTCGATCCCAACTACGGGTGCTGTCTGTACAGAGTTTGTACGTTCTCCCCATGACCGCGTGGGGATTCTCCGAGATCTTCGATTTCCTCCAAATACGTACAGGTTTGTAGGTTAATTGGCTTGGGTTTGTATACTTGGTATAAGTGTAAATTATCCCTAGTGTGTGTAGGGTAGCGTTAATGTGCGGGGATCGTTGATCGGTGCGGATACGGTTGGCCGAAGAGCCTGTTTCCGCACTGTATCTCTAAACTAAACTAAACTAAACCATCCTTACAAGTATATTTTCTCACCAGTCTTCACTGGGTCTAAACGCAAGAACTGACTGTAAAACATCTTCACCAAAGGATTGCGGCAGTTCCAGCCAGCTGGTCACCATCACCTGCTCAAGGGCAATTAAGGAGAAATAATAAATACTAGACCCTTCCAGCATTATTCAAATCTTGGAACTGAGTTTTAAAAAAATCTTTCATTAGATCCCCGGGAGATGAACTGGTTCAAAACACGAACCTATAATTTCCTGTCACCTGTAACAAAGTAAATTCTTATGCCTATTTTTGCACACCGAATATTTAAGATACAGTTGAATAGCTTGCAATGAAATCTCTTTAGTCATTGCATTAAAAACTAATTTCATTAATTTAAAGGCTCAGATATGTGGAGAAAATGAAATATTTGAAATGCTATTAGTTTCATGATACAAAATCAAAAATAGCATTTAGAACAAAGGCAATCTCTAGAGTGTCTTAATAGACTCAGATTCATTCATCTCACCCAAAATCATATCAAGCCCATTCGGAGAAGCGCTCAAGCATTTTGGTTTAAAAGTAGGACAGGTTTCGGTAACTACTTCTTCTTGGGTGCGTTTCCAGAAACATGAGCATCAGATTGAAGCCATTGGTTTGAGCGAGACCTTGATGACGGTTCAACATTTATATTACATCAAAGGCCATGCCTCTGAGAGTGCAAACATCATCTGTGCGATTCACTACAAGATCCAATTACTAAAGGTTTCCATCGAGAAAATCCCAAATTGTGACCATGGAAAAACAGCGAGATCCAGTGTTTAATACAGTTCACGGGTGGCACGGTGGCACAGCAATGGAGTTGCTGCCTTACAGCGCCAGAGTCCCGGATACGAAACTGACTACGGGTGCTGCCTGTATGGTTTGTGTACGTTCTCCCCGTGACCACGTGGTTTTTTCCTGGGTGCCCCGGTTTCCTCCCACATTCCAAAGACATACAGGTTTGTAGGTTGATTGACTTCAGTAAATATTGTAAATTGTCCCCAATGTGTAGGATTTTAATTTTTTTTAAATTTTTTTAGAGATACAGCGCGGAAACAGGCCCTTCGGCCCACCGAGTCCGCGCCGCCCAGCGATCCCCACACATTAACACTATCCTACACACATAAGGGACAATTTTTACATTTACCCAGTCAATTAACCTACATACCTGTACGTCTTTGGAGTGTGGGAGGAAACCGAAGATCTCGGAGAAAACCCACGCAGGTCACGGGGAGAACGTACAAACTCCGTACAGACGGCGCTCCATACAGATTGTACTAGTGATCACTGGTGGGCACAGACTCAGTGGGCCAAAGGGCCTGTTTCCACGCTGTATCTCTGAACTGAACTAAACTAAACTTGGACACAGAATGCTGGAGTAACTCAGCGGGTCGGGCAGCATCTCAGGAGAGAAGGAATGGGTGACGTTTCGGATCAAGACCCTTCTTCAGACAGTCTGAAGAAGGGTCTCGACCTGAAACGTCACCCATTCCTTGTCTCCTGAGACGCTGCCTGTCCCGCTGAGTTACTCCAGCATTTTGTCTCTACCTTTGATTTGGACCAGCATCTGTAGTTATTTTTCCACACTAATAAACTAAAGTTGGTATCCCTATACTCCTCAAAAGATGAACATCATGACTAACCTACCAAGAACGCTTCAAAAGTCAAGGCAGGTAACATCATCAACTTTTTCACAGCCAAAGAAACAATGCTGATGCACCGATTCTAATGGGCAAGAGCGTGGAGATGCCATATTTTGTCCCTTCAAACAAACCCTCTGCTCCAAGTTTGACATTGAGCAGAGACCCCTTAATGGTCATAAGAAACACCACAGAACTTGCTGAAACGTTATCCCACAAGAATAGGTGTGTGGATAGAGTAAAATGAGAGGAGCACTGGGCTACAGCTCGGCATTCAACACAAACTTCCCCTCCAAAATCATCACCAAGCTAGACCTGGGCCTCTGTACCTCCCTGTGCAACTGGATCCTTGACTTCCTCACCAGCAGACCCCACTCAGTGCGGATTGGTGACAACATCTCCACCTCATTGACAAGCATCATAGATGCACCTCCACACTGCATCCATAGGGCGGCACGGTGGCGCAGTGGTTGATGCACCTCCACACTGCATCCATAGGGCGGCACGGTGGCACAGTGGTTGATGCACCTCCACACTGCATCCATAACACGGTGGCGCGGCGGTAGAGTTGCTGCCTTACAGCGAATGCTGCGCCGGAAACCCGAGATCGACCCTGACTATGGGCGCTGTCTGTTTGAAGTTTGTACGTTCTCCCCGTGACCTGTGTGGGTTTTCTCCGAGATCTTCGGTTTCCTCCCACACTCCAAAGACGTACAGGTTTGTAGGTTAATTGGCTTGGGAAATGAAAAATTGTCCCTAGTGTACAATTGTAGGATGGTGTTAACGTGCGGGGATCGCTGGTCGGTGCCGACCCGGTGGGCCAAAGTGCCTGCTGCTGCCGCGCTGTACCTCTAAACTAGCCCCCCAACTCTTCTCTCTCTCCACCCATGACTGTGTAGCTAAGCACAGCTCCAATGCCATCTCCCAATTCATTGACAACACTACATTGATGGTGGAATCAGGCATGGTGACGAGCCAGCATAGTGAGATAGAACACCTTGTTGAGATATGCCACGACACCAACCTCTCGTTTAATGTCAACTGGAGATAAAGTGCCAGTTTTCATTGGCGGGTTGCTGATGGAGAGAGTTAGCAGCTTCAAGTTCCGTGGCGTGAACATCTTGGATGATTTGTCCTGGACTCACCATGTACATGTAATGATGGAGAAGTTCCAGAACTTCTACTTCCATAGACAATTAAAGAGGTTTAAAGCGTTACCAAATACTCTTTAACAAAGAAATGTAGAAAGTATGTAGGATGGAACTGCAGATGTTGGTTTAGACAGAAGATAGACACAAAATGCTGGAGTAGCTCACTGTATAACACTGGGGTACCGTACTGGTAGGGACGGGCTCTGAAGGATCCCTGGTCTGAAGAAGGGTCTCGACCTGAAACGTCACCTATTCCTTTTCTCCAGAGATGCTGCCTGACCCGCTGAGTTACTTCAGCTTTTAGTGTCTATCTACTCTAGAAAGTATCCTGATGAGAGTCTGCAGAAAGTGGTGGCCTCAGCCCATTCCATTCCACCCCTCACAACCATCAAGAACATCTATGTGAGGTCCTGCCTTAAGAAGGCAGCATCCATCATCAAGGACCCCACATCTAGGCAATGGCCTCTTCTTGCTGTTTTTGTCGGGCAGGAGGTACAGATGCCTGAGGTCCCACACCACCAGGTTCAAGAACAACTACTTTCCTGCAATCATCCGGTCCCTGAAACAACTGTACAACTCTAACCCAACCTTGACTGCAGAACACACCAAGGACCACCGACGGACACAACATGCTGGAGCAACTCAGTGGGCCAGGCAGCATCTCTGGAGAAAATGGATAGGTGATGTTTCGGGTCGGGTCCCATCATCAGACTATGGGCCACCTCTTGGCAACCATGGACTTGTTCTCTAATTGTGTTTTGCCCTGATGTCTTGTTTATGCAGCCTTCTTCATTTAATTGCGTGGTGTAGTTTGTCAATATTTATGTTTTTATGTTTGTCTGAGACTATGTGCCTGTGATGGATGCTGCAGCCAAAAAAAGGTGTTTGTAAAGAAGAGGGTAAGGACAAATGTGAAAAATAGATGTGTGACTGTTAAAGGGGTCACATTATGGAATAGTTGCAACAATGAGCGGCACAACGGGCGGCACGGTAGCGCAGCGGTAGAGTTGCTGCTTTACAGCGAATGCAGCGCCGGAGACTCAGGTTCGATCCTGACTACGGGTGCTGCACTGTAAGGAGTTTGTACGTCCTCCCCGTGACCTGCGTGGGTTTTCTCCGAGATCTTCGGTTTTCTCCCACACTCCAAAGACGTACAGGTATGTAGGTTAATTGGCTGGGTAAATGTCAAAATTGTCCCTAGTGGGTGTAGGATAGTGTTAATGTACGGGGATCGCTGGGCGGCACGGACTTGGTGGGCCGAAGAGGCCTGTTTCCGGCTGTATATATATGATATGATATGATATGAATTAAAAGAGTGTAGTAATATGTGTAAATTCAAGAAAATGTTCAGAAACATTTTAATGAAAGATACAAAACATGTGATCAGCACTGAGAAATGACAGACGTGACAGAAATGATGTTTCTTGATTATATTTGTGTTTCTTTCTCTGTTTTGTTTATCTGCTTCTGACTTATGATGTTGTGTTTTTTAATTATATTTTGTTTTATTGTTTTGTTTCACTGCTATTTTGGTTAGTTAGGGTAATGTTTTGTTAAGTATTAAGGGTAGGCACAATAAGCTTTGGCTTCTGCCTACACCTTTTTTTTTCGGTCAGAGAATATCATGTGTGATCAGATTGTTTTATTTTTGATATAATGATTTCGTACTATTTAACTTTCACAACTGTATGGTCAATCTGTTGTATTGTATTGACTGGAAAAAGAAACAGGTAAATAAACAAATAAAAATAAATAAATTTTCATTCGAGCTGCACATCACTGTACCTCTGCAAATGATGATAAACTTGGCTCGTGTCGGAAGGAACTGCAGATGATGGTTTTAAACTGTTGACACAAAAAGCTAGAGTAACTCAACTCAGCATCTCTGGAGAAAAGGAATAGGTGACGTTTCGGGTCTGAAGAAGGGTCTCGACAATAAACTTGACTTGATTTGAAAGGCACAGTGACCTTCATCAGGTAATGGTTTACTTTGAGGGCAATCACTCTGCCATAACACTGTCAGACGGAGTGAATATGGAAAATAAAAAATGCCCCTGCCAGTCCATGGCTGGCCTGCAAGGTCATACTCACACTAAGGGTGGTGGGTGTATGGAACAAGCTGCCAGAGGAAGCAGTTGAGGCTGGGACTATCCCAACATTTAAGAAACAGTTAGGCAGATACATGGAGTGGACAAGTTTGGAGGGATATGGACCAAGCGCAGGCTGGCGGGACTAGTGTAGCTGGGACATGTTGGCCGGTGTGGGCAAGTTGGGCCGAAGGGCCTGTTTCCACACTATATCACTCTATGATGCTCAGGTGATTGTTTACACTCTCGGCGGGTGCGTTTGCAGATCCAGGTTGGACCAAAAACGATCTCAGAATCCTGACCAAGTGGATGCCAGTGATCAACCTTGAATCGTGGAATTGCCACTGTCAATAACCACAGAAGTCATTCCGTAACAATCGCCTCATCCCTCTCCTTGACTACAATCTAAGGCTAAACCGGAATGCTCAATATATTGGTGTCAGATTTGATGCGGCGAAGAACGAAGAGCAATATATCTGTTCAATCAAAGTCAAATGCTGCCACCTCCACCACATCCCCCACACAGTGGATATCTCATCTCAGCTGTCACTGCAACCTTCATCCCAGTATTTATTATTACTCAACTTTATAAAGCCCATGCTCCCCTAACCACAGTGTGATAGATCTGTGCCGCACGGAAGCAGGCCCTTCGGCCCACCTTGTCCGTGACGACCAAGTTGGTGCACTGGGCTAGTTCCATTTGCCCACATTTGCCCTGTAAACGCTTGCTATCCAGATGCCTGTCCAAATGTCTTTTAGATCTGCTTTTATAGTTTCTTCTGGCAGCTCATTCTAGCTATAGACTACTTTCTGCATGAGAAAGTTGCCCCTGAGCTCCCTCTTAAATCTCTCCCTTTCACCTTAAGCCTATGCATTCTATTTGTACTCTGTGTTAACAAGTTCCTTCAAAGCAATGCTGCCTGTATTCTGACTCACACCAACGCCCACCCACCTCTCATCAGGTATCTGTGATCCCCCAGTGGGCTTTAAACCAGCAGAGTCTTCACATTTAATGTGTAGGAAAATAACTGCAGATGCTGGTACAAATCAAAGGTATCACAAAATGCTGGAGTAACTCAACGGGTCAGGCAGCATCTCTGGAGAGAAGGAATGGGTGATGTTTCGGGTTGAGACCCTTTTCAGACTGAGGTCAGGGGAGGGGGCGGGACAAAGATAGAATGTAGTCAGAGACAGTAAGACTAGTGGGAGAACTGGGGAGGGGATGGTGAGAGCATGCAAGGGCTATCTGAAGTTCGAGAAGTCAATGTTTATACCCGAAACGTCACCCATTCTTCTCTCCAGAGATGCTGCCTGACCCGCTGAGTGACTCCAGCATATTGTGTCTATTTTCGATTTAAACCAGCATCTGAAGTTCTTTCCTACAGATTTTTATCAGGATGCAGCCTGAATTAGAGGAATTAGCCAAAAGGAGCATTTGGACAAACATGGATTGTTTTCTCCAGAGGTTCAGAGGCTAAGGGGAGATGTGATATAAGTTTATAAAACTTTTAGAGGCACAGATGGGGTGGGTAATCACAATCTTTCTCTCAGGGTAGAAACATCAAATATTAGAGGGTATGCATTAAGATGAAAGGGGGAAAGTTTAAAGGAGATGTGTGGAGCAAGTTGTTAAGCTGGAAAAAGTGCAGAGAAGATTTATGAGGATACTGCAAGGAGTTGCGGTCCCGAGCTATAGGAATTGGTTGGGCTGGCTAGGACCTTATTGCAGCACAGGAGGAGGAGGGGTGATCTTACAGTGGTGTAGAAAATTATGAGGAAAAGATAGGGTGAATGCACAGTCTTTTACCCAGAGTAGGCGAATCAAGAACCAGGGGGCTTAAGATGAGAGTGGAAAGATTTAACAGGAATCTGAGTGGCAACTTTTTAGGTGCAGGAGGAGGCCATTTGGCCCTTCAAGCCAGCACCACCATTCAATGTGATCATGGCTGATCATTCTCAATCAGTACCCCGTTCCTGTCTTCTCCCCATACCCCCTGACTCCGCTATCCTTAAGAGCTCTATCTAGCTCTCTCTTGAATGCATTCAGAGAATTGGCCTCCACTGCCTTCTGAGGCAGAGAATTCCACAGATTTACAACTCTCTGATTAAAAAAGGTTTTTCCTCATCTCCGTTATAAATGGCCTACCCCTTATTCTTAAACTGTGGCCCCTAGTTCTGGACTCCCCCAACATTGGGAACATGTTTCCTGCCTCTAACGTGTCCAACCCCTTAATAATCTTATATGTTTCGATAAGATCCCCTCTCATCCTTCTAAATTCCAGTGTATTCAAGCCTAGCCGTCAGTCTTTCAACATATGACAGTCCCGCCATTCCGGGAATTAACCTCGTAAACCTACGCTGCACGCCCTCAATAGCAAGAATATCCTTCCTCTAATTTGGTGACCAAAACTGTACACAGTACTCCAGGTGCGGTCTCACTAGGGCCCTATACAACTACAGAAGGACCTCTTTGCTCCTATACTCAACTCCTCTTGTAGGTATATGGATCGAGCTGCCAAAGGAGGTAGTTGAGGCAAGTACTATAAAAACATTTAAATTACATACAGACAGGTACATGGATAGGAAAGGTTTAGGATATGGGCCAAGCATGGGCAGGTGGGACTGATGTAGATGGGGCAGCTTGGTCAGCAGGGGCTGAAGGCACTATTTCCTTGCTTTATGTCTCTATGACTCTAAAAGGCCTGTCCCACTTAAGCGATTTTAAGGTGACGGCTGGCGACTAGGCTGTCGCCGACATTTCGCTAGGGTGTCGCGGGCATGATCGTGAGGAGAATCATAGTGGATCTCAGCGCGTCGCTGAGAAATCAACTGGAGTGAAATTTCTCGGCGACAGCTGGCTTGTCGGCAGGTATCGTTGCTTATTGCGGGCGCTGTCGCATGCTGTCTCCAGGTTTGCTAGGTTCTCTTAGATGCATTTAGAAGCACATAATATTAAATTAAGTAAAGTCATTTGAAGATACCATAAAATACTTGTGTTTAACCAATTTATTTACCGTCAGGACATTTGACAGGTTGATGACAGTTTGACGGTCAGGTAAGCGTGGGAATTTTCGCGATGTTTATGGCCATCAGCCATTACATTTAAAGTAGGCTCTCAGCCCAGATATGCAACCCAGAAACCAGATATGCATCTCCCGTACATTTTCAAAGAATGCCCACACACTTTTCACAAAAATCCACTTAACCACTTTTAAAATTAAATTTCTTAATACTGCTATTAGTAAACTGGAAGTAAATCCAGTTTATGCCTTGTTACCGTGATGCTTGGATTTCAAGTAACCCGGGCAAGATGTTATATTTCAAAACTCTCAAGTACTTACCGACTTGTCAGTGATTTCAGCGAAGATTAGGACGCCGGAGAAGCATTGACAGCGTGGTAATTTTCGCGATGTTTCCAAAGACCGTGTAATCTCGACCTGACTCGGCATTGTCGTGGTCATTGTCGTCGGGTAAAAGAAAATTTCGGCGATCTGCTACGACTTTGACAGTCACCGGCAGTCGCCTAAGAAATCACCTAAGTGGGACAGGCCCTTAAGTTATTTTAAACAGAGAGTGGAGGGTGCCTGGAACGCATTGCCAGGGATATTAATAATAATAATAATAATAATAATAATAATGCATTACATTTATATAGCGCTTTTCATATACTCAAAGACGCTTTACAGGGATTTAGAGAACATAGGGAAATGATTCCAGTTCAACATTACAGGTGCGACTACACCAGAAAAGTACTTTGTTGGCAGTCACATACTTTCGGACATCCTTTGGGTGGAAAAGGCGTCAATAAATAACGCATGTATTGAAAATGCTCAACCCAACAGATCAGCCAACATCTATGGAGAGAGAAACGGTAGGCGTTTCAGGTTAACAATCTATCATCAAGCAAAAGCAACTCCCTAACTAAGGTCAAACCTTGCAAAGAAAATATCCTGCTGATGCCCTGGGCAAGGCTGGATAACGCTACACAAATTCCTAAATGTAATCTGAAGCCCACACCACTCAATGCTGCTTTAATCTCATTACTCACTGGGAAACATTTTATTAATGCAATTAAAATTAAGCTCATCCCCTACAAGGAGCTTAATTAGAGTCTGGGTCTCTATTTTTGTTCGATAAAACAAATTGGTTTATCAGGTAGACACAAAATGCTGGAGTAACTCTGCGGGACAGAGAAGGAATGGGAAAGGAATTTCTGACACAATTGTGCATTAATATTCTACAGTTTAAAGAGACCTGAAAAAAATTAACACAGCATCTCTACCATTTTAACATGATGAAATCCTTCGAGATCGAGGACAATTTCCACATGGATATTTCCTCATATTTCATATCGGCTGGCACTGTGATTTTGGGCTGAACAAATACACCATACCATTTGATGTAAAGTTCTCACTTTTTGATAAGTTTTTAATTTATTCACTATTGGCAGAATAAGGCTGTCATGTTCTGAAAAACCAGGAGAGTTCCAATGCCAAATACTGCAAAATGGATATCTAGTACCTTCTTTAATTGCTCCTAGATTTGCTCAATTTGACTCTTAGTGCAGAAAAGTGTATGCTCATCTTCAAAATCCATTACATTCCTTTTCCCATTGTTTTCTTCACCTCTTCTGTGCCCAAGACCTAAATGCCAAAGGCTTACTGTTTGACACGAACAAATAAACAGACAAGTTCTCACAGAAATGGTCGCTGAGTCTACGTTTGGTCTCGCTGATGTACAGGAGGCCACATCGGGAACACCAGATGCAGTGGATGTGGTTAGAGGTGGTGCACCTGAACCTCTGTCTCACCTGGAAGAACTGCCGAGGTCATCATATCACATCATATCATATATATACAGCGCGGAAACAGGCCTTTTCGGCCCACCAAGTCCGCGCCGCCCAGCGACAGAGGTGAGGGAGGAGGCATAGGGGAGGTGTTACATCCCCTCTGGTTTCAGGGGAAAGTACCTGGGGATGGCGTGGTTTGGGTGGGAAACGACGAGATGCACGGTGGTGTTCATTCAAAAAAAGGTGTTTAAATTTTAATTCATGCAGATTGTTGAAATGAATAGGATCAGTCCCCTTTGGGCGCTGACTAACTGCTGAAATTGGAGCAAGAGCAATAGTTCACGGTGCATCCATTTACAGGGACAGCAGCTGTAGAGCTATAAATCTGTACAGGGCATCTACCGAGGGCTATCTCAGTCAGGGCGAAGGTAACAAACATCTGACTTGCTTCCTTCAGGCCCAGCTCCCTTCAAACCTTTCCTTTCCTGGATGTGTCTTTCGTAATGCAGCTCTCTGAGACTTTGTCTAGGCCGCGTCCGGATTATTGTGTGTAGTTCTGGCCACCCCATGATGGGAAAGATGTGGAGGCTTTGGAGAGGGTGCAGAGGTTTACCTGAATGCTGGCTGAATTAGAGGCTTTCAGCTATAAGAGAGGTTGGATAACCTTGGATTGTTTTCTCAAGAGCGTTGGAGGTGAGAGGAGACTTGATAAAAGTATATAAAACTATGAGCTACATAGACAGGGTAGACAGTCAGAACCTTTCTCCCAGGGTGGCATTGTCCAGCACTAGAGGGCGTAGCTATAAGGTGAGGGGGGGAAAGTTTGATGGAGTTGTGGAGCAGGTTTTTTCACATAGAGAGTGGTGGGGGCCTGGATGCAGAGACAATGGTGACGTTTAGGAGCCTTTTACACAGGCATATGGAAGTGCAAGGAATAGAGGGATATGGATCATGTAAGGCAGATAAATTCAGTTTAGCATGGCAGAGTGTACAGCACAAACCGAAGGACCTGGTCCTGGGCAGTACCATGTTCTATGTCAATTTTATAATTACACCTGCCTCCACTTCTTTTGGCAACGCATTCCACATACGTACCACCCTCTGTGTGTAAATGTTGTCCCTCAGGTCCCTTTTAAAATATTCTCCTCTCACCTTAAACCGATGCCCTCGAGACTCCCCTACCCTGGGGGGATATATCATCTTAACTATGCTTCTGTGATTTTACAAACCTCGATAGGGTCACATCTCAGCCTCCAATGCTCCACTGAGCAAATATCCAGCCGATGCAGACCTTCCTTATTGCTCAAATCTTCCAGACTTGGTAATGTCCTCGTAATTTTTTTTGGCGTCTTTTCTAGTTTAATGACGTCCTTCTTAACGCAGGTCAACTAGAACTGTACACCGTACTCCAAGTATGCCCTTGTTCACGTCTTGTACAGCTCCAGAATGAAGTTCCAACTCCTCTACACAATACCCTGACCGATGAAGGCAAGTGCACCAAATGCCTTCTTCACCACACTGTGAAGAAACGTCTCAACATTCCACACTCACTTACTGGACTTTGTTAAACATTGTTACTCTTCTCGTCACCCATTCCTTCTCTCCTGAGATGCTGCCTGACCTGCTGAGTTACTCCAGCATTTTGTGAAATAAATACCTTCGATTTGTACCAGCATCTGCAGTTATTTTTTACACTGCTCTTCTTGTTATGTCATTTGGCTGCGTGCAACAGCTTATAAAGACACCCTGGCGAGCGGGGGGGGGGGGCTAATGTAATGGCTCGCACCTGACTCCTATTTATTAGGCATTGAGGCACAGTGGTACAGCTGGTAGAGTCGCTGCCACCACAGTGCTAGAGTTCCGGGTTCGATCCTGACGTCGAGAGCCATCTATGTGGAGTCTGCACGTTCTCCTTGTGACTGCATGGATTTCCCCTGGCTAGTCCAGTTTCTTTCCATATTCCAAAGGCATGCGGGTTTGTCAGTTAATTTGGCTTCTGTAAATTGCCGCTAGTGTGTGGGGAGTGGATGAGAAAGTGGGATTACTTTGAACTATTGTGAATGGATGGTTGAAGCTCTGCATGGACTTGGTGGGCCAGTGGGCTTGTTTCTATGCTGTATCTCTACACAAAACTAAAACCCCCACTTGGATTTCATGACCTTTTCTATTGGTATGACTCACAACCTAACATTCAAGGTCATTATTCACATTTTCAACGGATTACAACATTACCTCACAAAGTTCAAATTTAGCAACACAATAATCATGGCATAATATATAGTTTTCTATCCGGAAATAGCATGAGCATGAGTCATTCCAACTATAAAATGACCGAGATACTGACTATAATCTTGAATCAAAGACAAGGAAGTAGCACAACTGCTTATTAAACAGATATAAAGAAACTGGTTTTCAGTGAAGAAGTCGATCTGAGTTTAGAGGTTGAGTCCTTGCCCTCACCCCACATCCCTGAATCCATTTAATATCCAAGAGCTATCATCGCGATTCTTTAAAGAAGAGACTAATTTCTCTAATGCCGGGGTGGGATTTGATTCTGGACCTTGGGATCGTTTGTCAAGGCTCTGAGAACGCTGGCCTAGTGACCAACATCCAGCAGTGCTGCTGAACTGTTAACAAGAAGCAATGAAGACTCAGTCGCAGAATAGATTCCAGAGAGAAAGCAATGGATTTTGAGGGAAAGACAGGAATCGATGCAGGAACTGGCAGGAATGGTCCCTAGTAGAAACTCATTACACTAGAGTGCTTGGGTGTAAGTATACTTGTTAACATGGGAGTTGGGAAAGGACTACACAGAATTGTCCCAAGTTTTTCTTGAAAGGCTTGAGAAGTAAAGCATGAAGTAGTTTGCCATTAACATCTGCCTTAATCTTCCACGCTCCAACAATAACATATTTGTCAAAGGTAGACAGGATTTCTGAAACAAGGATCTTGTAATTAGTTTCGTTTCGGAGATACAGTCTTCGGCCCACTAAGTCCGCACCGCTCAACGATCACCTGCACACTAGTTCTATCCTACACACTAGGAACTATTTACAGAAGCCAATTAACCTACAAACCTGCACGACTTTGGAATGTGTGAGGAAACTGGAGCGCCCGGAGAAATGCCACGTGGTCATGGGGAGAACGTACAAACTCCATGATGACAGTACCCATAGTCAATATGGAACCCGGGTCTCAGATGCTGTAAGGCAGCAACTCTACTGCTGTGTTGCACTGTGCCGCCCTAATGCATGCATCCACTAATACCGTGTGCCTGCCATGTTGCATTTCAGAAAAACAACTGTGTTAATGGCAACATCTACATAAATATTACCTTTTGGTAATTTAGCCAGAATATCTTTGATATGGAGCCGTGAACCGGAGGATGGGGAGGGGCAGGTGCAGCAGCATGCTTACAAAAAGGCAGACATGCGCACAATGCCATGACATCCTCTCCTTGGTAATCATGTTGACAGCTTCATAAACACGCTTCAGTAACATGCTTCGTGAGGTTTCTGCATCGAAGCACACGTTCAACAGTTCAACAGAGCTTTATTTGTCATTCGGTACCAAGGTACCGAACTAAACTACATAGCAGTCACACACAAAAAAGAACACAAGACACATAACCCCAACACAAACGTCCATCACAGTGACTCCAAACACCCCCTCACTGTGATGGAGGCAACAAAACTTCCACTCTCTTCCCCACGCCCACGGACAGACAGCTCATCCCCGACCGACCCGCACAGTCCCCGCAAGGGGATGGAAGTCCCCGCGGCCGAGTCACACCGGGCGCTGAGACGTCTCGCGGCCGAACCGAGCGATGGAAGGCCCCGCGACCGAGCCGTGCGCTGCTAAGTCCCGCGGCCGAGCCGCACCGGGCGATGTTAGGCCCCGCGGCCAAGCCGCACCGGGCGATGTTAAGTCCAGCGGCCGAGCCGCACCAGCGATGAAAAGTCCCGCGGCCGAGCCGTACCGGCGATGTTAGGCCCTGCGGCCGAGCCGCACCGGGCACTGTTAAGTCCAGCGGCCGAGCCGCACCAGCGATGGAAGGCCCCGCGGCCGAGCCGCACCCCGCGCCGTGAGGAAGAGACCTAAAAGAGAAAGGTTTCCCCCACCCCCCCCCATCCCCACCCACACCCCCCCACCCACACCACCACCCCCCACACATACACAACCAAAAAAACCAAAAAAAACATCCCAACACCGACACACAACAAAAAAAAAAGGAAAAAAGACGAACAGACTGCTAGCGAGCCGCAGCCGTTAGGCGCCGCCAATTCCAGACCATTGGTGAGTGTATCCTGGCATTTCTGAAGTAAGATAGGAATTTACATCAAAAGGAACAATCCCTCCAAGGAGGCATGACCAACAGCATTGGCGTGATTGGCAACTGGATAGGGTAGTCATCTGCTCTTGTGACCTACACTTCAAATCCCATCACAGCAGGTTATGAAATTAAACATTAGTTAAGTTGTATGCTCATATTAGATTAAATGATCACCGCAAAAAGAAAAAGACTAGTTTATTAATAGCTCTTAGGGCTTGGTAGAAGCAAGAGGTTTAAATGCTTGGCTCTTAATGGACCAGCTAGACACTTAGTTGTAAAACAATTACAGAATGGAATCACCAGAGAAATATTGGACAAGCCTGTTGGCAGGAGGCCAGGATGTGACTAAAGCAACTGTAGACTCACATGCGAAAACGAACAGTTCTCAACTTGGGAGAGCTGCCACATGGTAGTTAAGCAACAGGGATAGATGCACATACATCAGCCAAAGGCTTAGACCAACTGGGGCAAGCGACTCCAGTCTTGCATAATCTCTCATTGTTTCCAGATCCAAAACTAACCTAGTCATATTTTATTTACAAGTGAGTCGACGTCAGCAACTGACAAATCAGTACTTCCCCCATGCTAAGCGGCGTGGGGAACAGCATGGGCACATTATGTACTGTACTCTGGGTTGCTCAATGTTATCTCTTACTGACAAGCCAACTGAGTTCTGCATGACATAGTTGCCAGATTTAGATGCCAGCAAGTGGTAAAATCACCATCAGGAGGCAGAGATCTAATTGACTTGGAGAGATACCCAGCTGTGAAAGCTCTGGGTGGAGAGAGCGTCACGCAGTACTTGCAAACACCATGTTTCAAAACCATATCAGCAAAATGAGGGGGAAGGTAAGCATTACTCTGGGGGTAGGTAAGCATTACTCTGGGGGAAGGTAAGCATTACCCTGGGGGAAGGTAAGCATTACTCTGGGGGAAGGTAAGCATTACTCTGGGGGTAGGTAAGCATTACTCTGGGGGAAGGTAAGCATTACTCTAAGCATTACTCTGGGGGTAGGTAAGCATTACTCTGGGGGAAGGTAAGCATTACTCTAAGCATTACTCTGGGGGAAGGTAAGCATTACTCTGGGGGTAGGTAAGCATTACTCTGGGGGAAGGTAAGCATTACTCTGGGGGAAGGTAAGCATTACTCTGGGGTAAGGTAAGGTAAGGAATCCTTAACTTACCCCATATTTTGCTGATATGATTTTGGAAACCATGCGCCTACAAGTTTTGTTTCAGACTATTTTAGATAAAATTCAGTAACACATTGATAGAAGGCGGAGGGGAGGAGGAGGAAACGTATTAATTGAATTGAAAGATGCAGCATGGAAATATGGCCTTTGGCCCTCCGAGTGGAAAGTATGAGAAAACAAAGCTACTGGTGTGGAAAAGAGAAGGGAGAGTGGTTGGCCTTAAATGTAGGGATGGTATTATAATGTGTAGGGAAGAACTGCAGATGCTGGTTTAAATCGAAGGTCGACATAAAATGCTGGAGTAACTCAGCGGGACAGGCGGAATCTCTGGAGCGAAGGAATGGGTGACGTTTCGGGTCGAGGCCCTTCTGTAGTCTGAAGAAGGGTCTCGATCCGAAACGTCACCCATTCCTTCTCTCCAGAGATGCTGCCTGTCCTGCCGAGTTACTCCAACATTTTGTGTCTACCTTCGATGGCAATACAATGATGAGTTGGTGGTGGGATTGGCATGGATGGGGAATGTGAAAGGGAGGAAGGGGACAGTTTTATGAACAGTGAAGAGAAAAGATTGATGCATTGCAATCCTGTGGCAGAGCACTAAAGATAAGAAATCTCTTCACCTGCTGGATTTTTGATTGATTGAAACAGCCATTCACGTGTTCAATGTTATCCCACTTTCGCATCCGACACATTAGGGACAATTTGCAGAGGCCAATTAACCTACAAACCCGCATGCCTCTGGGATGTGGGAGGAAGCCAGAGCACCCGAAGGAAACTCACACAATCACGGGGTGAAAGTACAAGCTCCAGACAGACAGCACCAGAAGTCAGGTTCGAACACAGGTCCCTGGCACTGGGAGGCAGCTGCTATTCTGATCCTCTTTCTATTCCTTAGAACTTGCATTAAATTCCCATTTTAGAGTTACAGCAAAAGCTTCTGTAAGTGTTTGTAAAACCACTAAAACCTCTGTGATTCTGCATTAATTTACAAACCAGCGGGCTCAGAATCCAGCAACGCTTGACCTTGGCCTTTTATACACAAAAATATCTTTCAGAAATCAAACTGAGCACATTCCAGCTTCCTTCACGAGCAGCCAGACTTTGAAAGAGGAGGAATAATGTATTACCTTCATCCCACTGCTCTGCTGAGTTTGTGAATTTGCTTTTGTCTAACGAAAGGGAGTTGAAGCAACTACTGTATGCAAAAGAATCTCTTCCTTGCAACTCCAAAGTTTACTGTGACAATACAGTTAATGCACTCTAGATTCACAGCCAAGTCTCCATTGACAACCCCATGTCAACCAATAGGTTGGAAATGGGTTGGGCCATTCATCTAGGCTCATAGCAGTCAGGTTGCTCAGAATAGGGTATGTATAAAGAATGGAGGAAATAGAAGTTATAAAAGAAACTAGAGTAACTTCTCCCAACAAGAACAACGTAAAGTCATCCAGAGAAAAAAAAATCAGTAAGTGGAGGACAGCGGCTTATAAATTTAAGCACCGAAATTTAAATCAACACAGATATCAGTCTTGGCCAACAATCCATTCATCCAATCACTCCCACCCTATCTTGCAGCAGTCATTGTTGTTGTGCACAGGTATTTTACATGAGCATACCTGAACAAAATCTAACACTGTTCGAAAGATGCTCCTCATTACTAAGTTTCAATTTTACAAAATATCAAAAGGCTCAATGAAAATATCATTCAATGGAACAGATTTACGTGCCTTAAGATCATAGCCACAGCATCCAACAGATCGGAGAGAGGAGTGGCATTGTAGAATTTTGTGCTACGAACTTCAACTTTCGGCTCTTTTCATTGATGCCCAGTTTTGAGGATACTCCCATCAAGGGTCTTAGGACCCCTCAAGACCAGACGCCGTTTGGCCCTAATCACGTTGTTCGTTGATGACATCATGGTACATCACACAAACAGGTTCTTTGGCCTACTCCCAAGTCCATGCACACCAAAGATTGCCAAGTATTCTTAGTTTAGTTTAAAGATACAACGCGGAAATAGGCCCTTTCGGCCCACCGGGTCCACGCCGACCAGTGATCCCCGCATATTAACACTATCCTACACCCACCCGGGCAATATTTACGTTTACCAAGCCAATTAACCTACAAACCTGTATGTCTTTGGAGTGTGGGAGGAAACCAAAGATCTCGGACAAAACCCATGCAGATCACGGGGAGAACGTACAAACTCCATAAAGACAGCACCCGTAGCGAGGATCGAACCTGGGTCTCCGGCGCTGCATTCGCTGTAAGGCATCAACTCTACCGCTGTGCCACCGTGACCGCCAATTCTAATCCCATTTACCAGTGCTTGGTCTGTAGTATTTGATGCCTTGGCAATTCAAATCTCATTAAGATACTTTGTAAATAAGGCAATGCAATTCAGATTCCAATTCTCCTCTGGGTGAAAAAACATCTTCCTCTGATCTTCTCCAAATCTCTTGGCCCTTGCAATGTGCACAATTGCAGTGAGCTGGAGATACAATGAAAACCTTGCTTGCAACAGCTCATCAGGCAACACGCAACAAACCTAGGGTCAGGATACGGACACATCTGCTCTAGGGAAAGATTTCCAGCTACCTATGTCCCTCTGTTTTGTGTAGCTCCGTCATTGTATGTTGCCTGTGAAGCTGCAGCAAGCAAGGTTTTTATTGCATCTGCAGCTCACTGCAATGATGCACATTGCAATAAACCTTTTCTTGGTTTAATTAATGTCCTCGGGATAAAATGGTTGCCACGGCTTCTAGACAACAACAATCGCACTTCAGCAAAGGACATTATTGGCTCTGTCACACACATTGAGATACCCTGGGGCTCAAGAAAGACACCTTCCAAATGAATCTTTTTCAATTTCTTTTGACTTCTTATTTAACTTTCAAAATGGTGCAAGTGTGGCGTTACATAATCTGTCCCAATTTAATCTTTCTTAAGGGATTTTACCCATTAAAGGGGCTGGAGAAATACAGACCAGTGCTGGAACATGCCTTCAAAAATCAATGGCATCAAACAACCTATCCTTTAGGTCATCGAGACTTTAAAATCTCAAAGTGTACTTTCACCCAATCAACTTGTATTAACTTCTATTCTCCATTGTCACTTAGGTCTTACAATTTAAAAAGCTGGAGTTAATTCAATTTAAAAACAGTGAATTAAAGCTCAAATGCCTCAAAAGCTCCGTTGAACTTTCTGAAAATTAGCTTTAAGGCATGTAACTTACAAACTCTGTGTTTTCAATCATCTGAGTTTCCTCGATTTTTGATTGCAGCTGAAATCAAACTTCTCGGTGTTGCATCTCCCTTCTCCACAGAGCGGATTGCAGACTGTACCAGCCACTCTTCTACAAGAGCCAGTTTTAAAGCTGTAGAATCCCACAATTATCCTCACACACTGTTTCCTAAAATAATCGTACGCCACTTATGAAAGGAATAACAAGTTCCCTTTAATTACTGAGGAATACAGACAGTTACATTTGTTTTATTTTAGGGCTTTAAGTCAACCTTGTGGTCATGGCTGGAGTTCGGGACCTCTCCCAAGCCGGAGACCACAAACTCTGCCACACCCACCAGAATGAGTGGAGAATGGTTTAGGTTTTTTTAGTTTTGGAGATAACTAGACCAAGTGGACCCGTTGGGCCCAAACCTCTCCTGCACTCTCTGCTCCCACACTCACACTCCCCCCTCCCTCCCCCTCTCCCCCTCCTCCACTCCCTCCCCCCCTCCTTCCCTCCCTCCATCCCACACCCCCTTCCCCTCCCCCCACTCCATCCGCCAACAACCCCCCTTATCCTCCCTCCTCCCCCTCCCTCACCCTCCCCCTTCCCTCCACCCCCTTCCCCCTTCCCCTCCCCCCCCACTCCATCCCTCTCAACCCCCCTTATCCCCCCTCCCCCCTCCCTCCCTAGGAGATAGATTTAAACTTTAAAATGTGAATAACTTAAAAAATATTACACCAATTTCAATGAAACTTCTTCCATTAGCACCAAAGGGACGACGGTGAGTAAGGTGGGTCTAAAATTGTCACGCTATTGTGTACTGTTTTGGCTGTAGTTCAGGAACAAACAAACAAACAAATGGGAGTTTTAGTATATAGATTTACTTTAGACTTTTGAGATACAGCTTGAAACAGGCCCTTTGTCCGACCGAATCTGTGCCGACCAGCGATCACCCCTGTACACTAACACTATCCTACACACGAGGGATGATTCACTATTTTTACCAAAGCCAATCAACCTACAAACCTGTACATCTTTGGAGTACGGGGGGGAAATCAGAGCACCCAGTGAAAAACCCATGCGGTCAGAGGGAGAACATACATACTCCGCAAGAAACCCCCCCACACTCCCGTAGTCAGGATCGAACCCGGGTCTCTAGCACTCAGGCAGCAACACTACCACTGCACCACCGTGATACAGCATGGAAACAGGCCCTCTGGCTCGAGCTTGAAAGGCAAATAGGACCTTTTGCATAACATGATTCTTTGGCCCAGAGCAGCTGCCTCACCGGAGACGGGTTCAATCCTGACCTCGGATACTGTCTGTGTGGAGTATACAATTTCTCCGGGTGTCCATTTCCTCCTACATCTCAAAGGCATGCAGTTCTGTAGGTTAATTGGCACCTGTCAATTGTCCCTAGTGTGTAGGAAGTGAATGAGAAAGTGCAAAAGCATTGAACTAGTGTGTTATATATCGCTTGGAGCAGCTTGCAACCCAGTGGCATAAACATTGTATTCTCCAATTTTGGGTAGTAACCTCTGACATCCACTCCCTCCCCCTCCCTTTTCTCCTCAACACCCTCCTCTCTTTCCCCCCCCCCCCCCCAATTGTCCCACCTGGACTCACACATATTTCTCCCCTGCTCCACCACATAGATTCCTCTTTCTGGCTTCACAACTTGCAGCTCTTCAATCATTTGTTTCACACCTTCTGTTTTTTCATCTCTGGTCTTTGTCCAACTATCTGTCTATCAACAACTCCCCTCAATTATGTTCACTTACTGCCTGCCAGGCTTTCTCCTGCCCGTCTTTCAACTTTCTTCCCCCCCCCCCTTACAATTAGTCTGAAGAAGGGTCTCAACCCGAAGGGTCACCTATCCATATTCTCCAGGGATGCTGTCTGACCCGTTAAGTTACTCTAGCACTTTGTGACTGTTTAAAAAAAATAAACCAACATCTACAGTTCCTTGTTTCTACATTGAATTAATGTGAATGGGTGATTGATGGTGGGTTTGGACTCAATGGGCCGAAGGGCCTGTTTCCGAGTTGAATCTTTAAACTAAGCTCTAAACTAAACATTGTCTCAGAACATTGAACATGTTAGAAGCTCCTTCCTCCAAAGTCATATGTATAGGGAAAGGCATTTTTGAATGAAAATGCAGATTAAAAAAGTTCAGTGGCGTAACGATCCCTGTGGTTTTCTAAAGAAAATGCTTCACCGCACAACCCGAGAGAGAAACAAACAATCTTATTGAGGTGCAACAATCTTATTGCACTTAAACAAGTCTTGGCCAGTTGTGTCTTTTCAAAGGAGTAGCATTTAGTGCGGGAACATTGCAGCACATTCTAAGCTCGGGAAAATGTCTCACACAACCTTACAATTACCTCAGAACCAGTGAAATAATCAGCAGCAACATAATCCTTTCAACTAGACGGTTCGAATGAAACCTATTTGGAACTCATTGTTAGATATCTTGGCCTACCACGACTGCAATGTGTTGCTTCCTTCTTTCTTTTGATTTATAATTCACGAACACCAAGATAATCCCGTTAAGGCAAGGCCAGGTCATGTATTACTGGATTTGTGCCACAGTACAATAACAGAACAGGATATAAATGTCTTTGCTTTTCCTCTATTCTGCACAAAGTAACCGACAAAACATTCTGGGAAGGACTGTATCAAAAGGCATTGGACAAAAGGGTAGCCCAGTGGTGCAGCTGGTAGAGCTGCTGCCTCACAGCACCGAGATCCTGACCTTGGTACTGCCTGTGTGGAGTTTGCACGCTCACGCGGTGACCGAGCGAGTTTCCCCTGGGTGCTCCAGTTTCCTCCCACTTCCCAAAGATGTGTCAGTTTATAGGTTGATTGGCCTCTGGAAATTGCCCCTCGTGTGTAGGGAGTAGATGAAAAAAGAGGGTGGGGAAGGGGGTAACATAAAACTGGTGTGAACTAGGCAGTTTGGACTTGGTGGAGGGAACCTGGCACCTGTTTCCAAGCTGTGCCTGTTATTCAAGCAATCAAAAGACGTATTTTCAACAATTTGCCAATTGCCAGACTTTAATTTTATGCCCATTGAAAGCATGGATCAAGTACTGCCCCTCACTATGACATAAGAGAAACTAATATATGTTGTGATATTGCTGGGACTACTTTGTGTATCCAAGGACTACTTTGTATGCCTGTGTATGCCTGTGTATGCCTGGGTGTGATTAGGCGGTCACTCTGGATCCAGATGACCACGGAGTAAACAGCCTGGAGTTGAGCTCCAGCATTGTAACCTTTTGTACACGTGTACTTGTGGTCCGTCCAGAGTCACTAAAGGTACAACAGGTACCGGACCACGAAGTACAACAATATACTGCGTTGATATCCCTGGGCCTAACTCCCTGGGTCAGAGACAGTGAGATTGTTGAGCTGACCACGGCATTATGAAAACATGGCAAACTTTCATGGACATTGACGTAATATTTCAGGGTCCCACAGTGGGACCACCAGAGGTCATGAGGCAATACTGAGCCTAATCAAATAGAGCAACTGTGGGAATCAATGGAGCCCAGGATCAATTGCTCCTGTCATGTGCTTTGTAGACAATGAAAGGCATTGGGGAGTCTGGATTGAGTTTTGTTTATTCTTGTCATGTATGCAGCGGTACAGTGAAAAGTTTAGTTCAGCATGCTATCCAATCAGAAATATAGAAAATAGGTGCAGGGGTAGGCCGGCCATTCAGCCCTTCGAGCCACAATATGGTCATGGCTGATCATCCTAAATCAGTACCCTGTCCCCGCTTTCTCACCTTATCCCTTGATTCCGTTATCAGATCAGATAATACCTCCAATCCTCTCACCAGCTAGAGTGTTCGAGCCCTCACATCTACCTCATTGGAGACCTTCGAACTATCGTTGATCCGATGTTTCCGTGCACTAAACGTCATACACTTTACCTAGTATCTGTACAGTTTGGTGGCTTGATTGTAATCATGTATAGTCTTTTTGCTGACTGGATAGCATGCAACAAAAAGCTTTTTGCTGTACCTCAGTACAAGTAACAAAAGGCACGTCCTTTTATTCTGATGCTCTGCCCTCTGGTCCTAGACTTGCCGTGCTCAGCAGATTCTGCATATTGGCCCAGTCCCCAATGGACTGGTCCACAAAATTACATTGGGTAGTTGCTCATACTGACACTCAGTAGAACTGCAGCAAGACATCCCCACTCCTTTATAAACATCCTCTTGCTATTAATCATCCACTACACCTGCATGCTCCCCTTCAGTGCCTGGTAAGAGGCATATGGTGAGTTGGCCATGGTAGATTGGTGAAAATTACCACGGTTTAGTTTAGCTTAGTTTATTATTGTCATGTGTACCAAGGTCCAGTTGAAAGCTTTTTTTGTTGCGTGCTCTCCAGTCAATGAAAAGACTGCGTGACTATACATGATTGCAATCAAGCCGCCCACAATGTACAAATACAGGATCAAGGGAATACTATTTAGCGCAAGGTAAAGACGAAAAAAGCACGATTAAAGATAGCTGAAAGGACTGCGATGAGGTAGATGGGAGGTCAGGACCGCACTCTAGCTGGTGAGAGGACGGTTCAGTTGCCTGATAAAAGCTGGGAGGAAATTGGCTGTGAATCTGGAGGAATGCATTTTCAAACTTCATGTACGTCTTTTCTCTGATGTTTGACACTGG
Organism: Rhinoraja longicauda; assembly: GCF_053455715.1. Lineage (NCBI taxonomy): Eukaryota > Metazoa > Chordata > Chondrichthyes > Rajiformes > Arhynchobatidae > Rhinoraja > Rhinoraja longicauda. The sequence goes on from NC_135981.1 coordinate 17,919,828, forward strand.
ATCTGCAATGGAAAATATTGCCTGCCCAGCCGCATTCCACCTGAACTTTTCTCAAGCTCTCACTGTGCAGTTAATGACTGCCTTCCTGAATTGCCACTGTATTGAATAACTTCACATTGTACTACATCCACCATTCATTGAAGCTGTTCAAATCAAGCTGGAATTTCTCTGGGTTCTTCTCAAGGCCCAATCATCCCCCAGCCAGTTCGTCATCTGTAAACTTGAAAATATTACATTTAATATTTAATAACATCCAAATTATGAATCAAAGGTATTCATTCACAAAATGCTGGAGTAACTCAGCAGGTCAGGCAGCATCTCAGGAGAGAAGGAATGGGTGACGTTTCGGGTCGAGACCCTTCTTCAGACTGATGTCAGGGGGGGCGGGACAAAGGAAGGATATAGGTGGAGACAGGAAGATAGAGGGAGAACTGGGAAGGGGGAGGGGAAGAGAGAGACAGAGGAAATATCTAAAGTTGGAAAAGTCAATGTCATACCGCTGGGCTGCAAGCCGCCCAAGCGAAATATGAGGTGCTGTTCCTCCAATTTCCGGTGGGCCTCACTATGGCACTGGAGGAGGCCATGACAGAAAGGTCAGACTGGGAGTGGGAGGGGGAGTTGAAGTGCTCGGCCACCGGGAGATCAGGTTGGTTAAGGCGGACTGAGCGAAGGTGTTGAGCGAAACGATCGCCGAGCCTGCATTTGGTTGCGCCGATGTAAAGAAGTTGACATCTAGAGCAGCGGATACAATAGATGAGGTTGGAGGAGGTGTAGGTGAACCTCTGTCTCACATGGAAAGACTGTTTGGGTCCTTGGATGGAGTTGAGGGGGGAGGTAAAGGGACAGGTGTTGCATCTCCTGCGGTTGCAGGGAAACCTCCTCCAACCTCATCTATTGCCTCCCCCTTCCCAGTTCTCCCTCTATCTTCCTGTCTCCACCTATATCCTTCCTTTGTCCCACCCCCCTGACATCAGTCTGAAGAAGGGTCTCGACCCGAAACGTCACCCATTCCTTCTCTCCTGAGATGCTGCCTGACCTGCTGAGTTACTCCAGCATTTTGTGAATAAATACCTTCGATTTGTACTAGCATCTGCAGTTATTTTCTCACTCTAATTTGGAGTGTAAGAAAATTATGAATCAATATCGCGACCAGCAAAGCTGCCATTGCTGATCCCTGTGTTACTGCACTGGTCACTGCCTAACACGTGGACAAACACCCACTTATCCCTACTCTTTGCTCCTTATCTGTTCTCTATCCACATCAATACTATACGTGTATTGAGCATGCAAATCTCTTACAATGGATCTTACCAAAAGCTTTCTGAAAATCCAAAGACCCCAATATCCACTGGTTCTGCCTCATCTATTCTGCACGTTACATTGTCAAAAAAAATCCCAGTCGATGTGTCAAACATAATTGTTCTTTCACAAATGCATATTGATTTTAATTTTAACCTATTCTTGACACTCCTCGCTAAGAAGGGTCTCGACCCGACACTCACCCATTCCTTCTCTCCAGAGATGCTGCCTGTCCCGCTGAGTTACTCCAGCATTTTGTGTGTACTCCTCTCTAAGTGCTCTGCCATTACATCTATTATCTATATACTAAAACTCTCATTTGTTATCTTGTTTGTGACTGAACTTCAGCCAAAATGGTACACGATAGCACGACAATTTTAGGCCCACCTTACTCACCATTGTCACTTTAGTGATAATGCAAGTAGTTTTATTGAAATCGGTGTTATATTTTTAAAGTTATTCACATTTTAAAGTTTAAAAGGAGGGGGGGAAGGAGGGAGGAGGGAGGGGGGAGTGGTGGAGAAGGGAGGGGAGATTGAGGAGAGAGGGGAGGACGGGAGGACAGGGTGCTGCACCAATGCAGTGGAGGTTTGGGCCCAATGGGTCCACTTTGTCTAGTATCTAACAATTCCCTCACCACCAATGTCAGGCTAACCAGTCTAATAATTCTCTGCTTTCTCTTTCCTCCCGTTCTCAACTATTGCAGTTCCATTAGCTACACTCCAATCAATTGGAACTGATCCAGATTCTAAACAAGGTTGGAAATGCCCACAAATACATCCACTATTTCTAGGATGAATTCCTTAGGGACTTTTAGCTGAAGATAATGGGGCCCTGGGGATTTAGTATTTTTAAATACAGCCTGATCTTTACAAGCTCCCCATCCAGTGTCAAACCTCAAAGTAATGTTCTTCAATTTATCAAAAGCAACTAGTACTTCATACCTTTAGCATTTATTTAGATTCAGGAGCCTCGCCTCAGAATCAATTTTCACACTCTCCATGTTAATGAAGATTTCTATCATGTTACAGTCTCTCTTACCCACAAAAGAAGGGTCTCGACCCAAAACGTGACCTATTCCTTTTCAGCTGGTCAGAGATGCTGTCTGACACGCCGAGTTACTCCAGCATTTTGTGTCTATCTAAGACTTTGTATTGGGTTTTTTTCATCCCCAACCTAGTAGAGCCTGCTCTCCAGATGGCAACTCAAGTTACTAAAGCAATTAGCCATTAGAAATGCACTCCAGAAACACCTCCTGGTTTGTTAATATATATGTGCGGTTTGAAGTTATTCAGAATTAGAGTTGCTGGAGTCTCCAAATCGTTGTTTATTCCCATCCCCCTACTTCACTCCAACTTTGAGGTTCTGCCATTTGACTGACTTCTAACCTCCTTAAAGTTGCTATATAAATGAAAGCCCCGTCAACGTACTAGAGTTCGGCAGCTCAAGCCAATCCTGGACATCTGTTACCAGGAACCAGTCCCAATGCCCCACAAACCTAACTTCCTCCCGAATCACCTTCTCAGCCACACATTAATGTAATTCATCTCTCTCTCTCTGCCCCACCAACGTGTGGCAGAGGAAGTAATCATGTAATCGTCACCTTTGAGTTCCTGCTATTTGAGTTACTTCCAACCTCCTTAAAGGTGCGATATGAATGAATGCTCTTCAAAATCTACTGCAATTTGGCAGCTCGAGCCAATCTCGGACATCAGTTACGACGTGGGAAGTAAGCTACACATGCGCTCAAACAGATTAATGGAGCAGCTTCAAATGCAAGGAGGTAATTAAAATAACAGGCACACAGGGGGGTGACTGAGGGAAATCATCTTAAGTTGAAGAGAGAGACCACTCTGTCTTAACGGGCCTTTCTGTCGATGAGCCAAACAAATTGTACAAGTTTGAGTTATTCTGAAGAATAACGTCACCCATTCCTTTTCTCTAGAGATACTGTCTGTGGAATTCTATGCCTCAGAAGGCAGTGGAGGCCAATTCATTGGATGCTTTTGAGAGATTTAGATAGAGCTCTTAATGATAGCGGAGTCAGGGGGTATGGGGAGAGGGCAGGAACGGGGTACTGATTGTGGATGATCAGCCATGATCACATTGAATGGCTCGAAGGGCCGAATGGCCTATTCCTGCACCTATCGTCTATCCACTGAGTTACTCCAGCTTTTTGTGTCTATCTTCGGTTTAACCAGCATCTGCAGTTCCTTCCTCCACAAATTGTACAAGTTTCCCTGCTCATCTTCCGTTGAATGAAATCAACTGAATCCACCCATGCTGGTCGCTGAGAAACTACATTGCGATTCCCTCCACAGATGCTGCCCGATCCACTGAGTTCCTCCTGCTCAAAGTTCCAGCAGCTGGAGTTTCTTGTGTCTACAACTGATCTGTGTTCCGTCCCTGGTAAGAATCAACGATCCCAATGGTGCCTGTGAAAGTTTGCATGGATATCGGATGAAGATCAAACAAGGTCAGACTTGCCTTTTTTGCCTTACCTGAATGAATAACTAACATACATTCAGTTCCTGTGCCTTCAATGAAAAAGCATCAAAACTATTCCCTTGATCCTCACTCTTAACTCCAGTATGAAAGTACCCTACTTGGAAATTTGATTTACTATCGGTTAATATGGCAGGATCATTGTTCCCGGACTTTTTGTTTAAACTGTTGAATTGTGGAGGAGGGAGGTGTAAAGTATAATGTTACTATAATACTAATTTACCTAATGTGTACCTGAGAAGCACTCCCTCCTCTTGGCTTTCTTATTCCTTTTAACTTAGTGCAATCGAACCTGGGCTGTTCAAGGTATTTTGATCTGTTTAACCAACTGCTTCTCCAATTTAACACCCAAACTATTCACATCGTTCCTCAATGGGACGGAATATGATATTGATGCACTTCTATTGCATCACCTGACACACCTTTGCGAATAAACTAACATGTGTAGGACGCATCTATAGAAAGGAGGTGAGGGGGAATTTATTTAGCCAGAGGTTGGTGAATCTGTGGAATTCATTGGCACAGACGGCTGTGGAGGCCAAGTCAATGGGTAATTTTAAGGCGGAGATTGACAGATTCTTGATTAGTAAGGGTGTCAAGGGTTATAGGGAGAAGGCGGGAGAATGGGGTTGACAGGGAATGATAGATCAGCCATGATTGAATAGGAAAATAACTGCAGATGCTGGTACAAATCAAAGGTATCACAAAAAGCTGGAGTAACTCAGCGGGTCAGGCAGCATCTCAGGAGAGAAGGAATGGGTGACGTTTCAGGTCTCGACCCGAAACGTCACCCATTCCTTCTCTCCTGAGATGCTGCCTGACCCGCTGAATTACCCCAGCTTTTTGTGATACCTAGCCATGATTGAATGATAGAGTACACTCGATGGGCCGAATGGCCTAATTCTGCTCTTATGGGTTAGGAATCGACAGAAAAGTAACAGGAGATGGTTGATCAGGTATTGCTCAATTAAAAACATACTTTTTAGCCATTATGTTTAATATGTACTTGTGTTTTATGTGTACTTATTTGCCTACACACATTAACCACTGCAGTTAATTAATTTGCACGGTAAGATAACATAAACCTACTGATGAATTAAGGCACATTAATGGAAATAAAAGCATGTGCCTGCTGATTTATAAAAAGTTGGAGGTTTCTACACGAGTTATGCAAACATTACACAATGTAAACTTTGCAGAAGTGTCCCTGAAATTGATTATATTCGTATGGCTTCCATATTCCATGTGGACAACCCTTTAGACATTTGAAATAATTATCTGTGACCCATCCTGTACTGTAATGCACACCATGCTTACAGTCGCCAAGTATAGTGGAATCGGACAGTGAAAGCAAGAGTGATACAAGTGACGACGTATGAAAACTAAAGCTTGCATTCACTGCATTTTGCATTTGTATAACAGTTCTAACCAGGTCATTGTGATAAGTGTGTATTAAACTATTTTCATCGAACATAAAATGCCACAGTACAGGATCAGGCCCTTCAGCTCACAATATCCGTGCCAAACATAAAGCCTAGTTAAACATTTCTCCTCTGCCTGCATATGATCCATATGCCTCTATTTCTTGCATAGCCATGTGTCCATCTAAAAGCCTCCGATACACCACTGTCATAGCTGCCTCCACCACCACCCCCGGCAGCATGCTCCAAGCACCAAGCATCCCCTGTGTAAATAGCTTGCCCCCACACATCTATATACTAAAGCTCTCATTTGTTTGTTTGTTTGTTTGTTCCTGAACTACAGCCAAAACGGCAAACGGTAGCGCGACAATTTTAAGCCCACCTTGCTCACCGTCGTCCCTTTGGTGCGAATGGAAGAAGTTTAATTGAAATCGGTGTTATATTTTTTGTTATTCTATTCACATTTTAAAGTTTAAATCTATCTCCTAGGGAGGGCGGGGGGAGGGGAAGGATAAGGAGGATTGAGGGGGATGGAGTGGGGGGGAGGGGGGGAATAGGGAGGGGGAGGGAGGGAAGGGGAGGGGGGAGGGGAAGGGGAGAGGGAGGGGGAGGGGGTGTGTGGGGAAGGAGAGGGTGCTGCACCAATGCAGGAGAGATTTGGGCCCAACGGGTCCACTTGGTCTAGTCTCCTTTAAACTTTGCCCCTCTCACCTTAAAGCTATGCTCTCTAGCCTTTGGGATTTCCACGCTGGGGAAAAGGTTCTGATTGTCTACCTTATCTATGCTTCTCATAATTGTTCTAATAATAGAATCTTAATTTGCAAATGCAGCGAATAACATTGTTCTCATACACTGGATTTAATAAATGTTCCAGGCAACGCTAAGTGAATTGCCAACTGTAATGCAGGAAAAAAAACAGGAAGCTAGAGCAAGAATAAAATAATGGAGAGAGGCTGCATGGGTCTAGAAAGAGTCAGTGTTTGAAATGAAAGAAGGGTAACATTACGCTGTTAGAAATCATAACGAAATGATCTTGAAACACGCATGAGGAACCATTAGTGAAATCTGAAGGTTCCAGCTTCATTTGCATTTTCCACTGTTGGGACTAAACTGGTGTTGTTAAAAAAAAAAATCACGTCTAACAGATGTTATCCGATGGCTTCAGAGACAGCTTGCAGAATCTCAATGTAAAATCTAACCTATGTCACATCATCAGAGAATCGCAAGAGGCCATCTCTCGGCAGACTGCGCCCGACTGCACTTAATTGGGCTCTCAGTTTGAACCATCTCCTTTCATCACATTTTCCTCTCCGATCCCTTCGTACTCTTCTTTTTATATATATCTATATATCTATATATCTATATATCTATATATCTATATATCTATATATCTATATATATATATATATACGCAGATCAAATTCTCTCTCAAATTAGGTTAAATCCTCTGGGGTTATTTTCAGCCTTTTCCTTCAAGGCATGGAGCTCATCAACCAAGCTTGCACATCGGGACATGGCAGGCAGCTCAACTCCCCCGCAGGCAAATCAAACCCAGCGACTAACGTGAGAGCGTTAGACGGTCAGATAATCCCCAGCGTGCATTCAGTTATTTTAACTCCCCCCTCACGATAATCCCCATGTTCAGCTATTTATCAAACAATCCTTCACGATTTACCGTTTCAAAACCTTGCATAATCTGAGAGTCCTCAAACAGATCCTCTTACCCAATGTGCTTTGAATGAAAAAAACAATTCCCATTTCCGCAGACTTTCTTTGGAAAACCCTGGCCACCACATCGTGAACTTTAACTGCGACCTATTGTTAGTTTTATTGTTTTTTTTTCCTTTAATGTGACATTTACAGTCGCCTGGTTGACTGATATCTTCTCTGAAGATGACCGGCAGCTTTGAGACTGTGGTCAGGCCATTTAAGGCACTGTGTTCCCGTTGATGATTAAATAAGCCGATTGTGAAAAGGCAGAGCCTGCTGTAGGTGTAATGGCTAAAACTGACTAATGTTGTTGGGTGATGTATGATTCTGTGGCCATGTTTCTGATGCAAAAGCATTGGCTGTTATTGTGGCACATTCCTATCCGAAGCCAAAGACATTATTCACATCAGTCGTCGGCCACAGCTTCCAGCTCATCACGATCAGCACTGGGTGACGTCTCCTATTCTACTGATGATTCAAGGCAGCAGGCCCACTGACAGTTTGGGCGGCACAGTGGTGCAGCGGGAGAATTGATGCCTTGCAGCGCCAGGGACTCGGGTTTGATCCTGACTACTTGTCTGCACAGAGTTTGTACGTTCTCCCTGTGACCTGCGTGGGATTTCTCCTGAGTTCTCCGGTTTGCTTCCGGTTTCCAAAAATGTATAGGTTTGTAGGTTAATTGGCTTGGGGTAAAATTGTAATTGTCCCTCGCGAGTGTAGGACGGCCTTAATGTAGCGGGATCGCTGGTCGGCGTAGACTATCTGGACCAAAGGGGCTGTTTCCGCGCTGTTTCTCCAAACTAAACTAAACCACAGAGAATGCTGGAATTGCATTACAAGTTGGGAGAAGAGGTCCAGAGAGGCTTTGGAGGAAAAAAAGAGTCAGACTGAGTAAACGGGCAGGGAGGAACTGCAGATGCTGGTTTACACTGAAGATAGACACAAAATGCTGGAGTAACTCAATGGGTCAGGCAGCACCTCTGGAGAAAAGGAATAGGTGACGTTTCAGGTTGAGGCCCTTCTTCGGACAGAGTCAGGGGAGAGTGGGGGGGAGGCACTTCTAGTTTCCCTCCCCCCCCCCCAGACTCTCAGTCTGAAGGGTCTTGACCCAAAACGTCACCCATTCCTTTTCTTCAGTGATGCTGCCTGACCCACTGAGTTTTTCCAGCATTTTGTGTCAATCTGCTGAGTAAATGAGCAAGGACATGAGAAATGGGAAAAGATATGGACAAAACCTGAAGTCATCATCTTTGTTGATATAAAAGGAAATCTGAATATGTTGTTTAACTGGTGAAAGATTGAAAGGTTAGACACAAAGTGCAGGAGTAACTCAATGGATCATGCTGCCTAACACACTGAGTTACTCCTGCATTTTGTGTCTATCTTTGGTATAAACCAACATCTGCCGTTCTTTGTTTCTACATAAAGATTGAAAGGATTTAATTTAAGTCATAGAGCTGTACAGCAGGGAAACGGGCCCTTCGGCCCACCTTTTCTGTGCCGACCAAGTTGGCATTGTGGGCCTACATTTGGCCCATATATCCCTCCATATATCTTTATCAATCGGAAGAAAGGCCCCAACCCAAACCGTCGTCTGCCCATTCCCTCCGCAGATGCTGCCTGACCCTCAGTTCTTCGAGCACTTTGTTTTTTACTCAGGATTTCAGCATCTGCCGTTTCTTTTGTCTCCCTGTTATTTTGATAGATACTTTTCATGGCATTCACACGGAGGGCAGCCTAGCGGGCAATACATTCCAGTTCCTAAACTGCATCTGCACAGGGATGAGGGGATGCTGGAGTGAGAGGGAGAGGAACAACACAAGATATCACAAGCTTAAGAAGCATGAATATCAATTATTCAATCAGTCTACAGCAACAAGAATAATCTTAACTGATTATAGTCTCCTGGCGATCTTTAATCCGTGAATAATCACAATGACAGTGATCACTCCAAAGATTAAAGCGACACGCTGTGGAAGATATTCTTTTGCCTCCAAATATTTATTAGAACATACGATTCTTTGTCTATCAAACTCGGTCAGATTCCACCATTTTTATGTGTCGGAAGGAACTGCAGATGTTGGTTTACACCAAGGATAGATTCAAAATGTTGGAGAAACACGGCATCAGGCAGCATCTCGGGAGAAAAGGAATAGGCAACATTTCGGATCGGAACCCTTCTTCTGACTAAAAGATAGAGAAGGCCAGAACAAAACAGGGCCGGCAACAGATGACCTCAGGAATGGGTCCATCATTTTTAACTGGATAATCGACCAGAGCCAAGTTAAAGGAAGCATTGTTCCCTTGCAAACAGAAAAAAATCTCAGTGGTTTCTGCAAAACATCATCTGCGCCATCGAAAGATGCCGCTGCACTTGGATATGCAACCGTGTGGGCACCAATCCTAGTGCTACCACCTTGCTGTTCAATGCATTCATTCACTGGCATGCCACACTGTGTGAATACAGAAGGGAATTAACCATTTTGCTGTCGCTTGTGACACAAGATTTCCACAGAGGCAACTAATGCAACTTACTTGAAAACAAAATGACAGAGAAACACTTAAACACTTTGTTCAGAAAGTTAGTGTCAACTAGAAAAGGGTGGACCCATTGCATTGGTCTAGTACCCTCCCCTCCTGACCTGCTGAGTTACTCCAGCACTTTATTTCTAATTTTGTAAAAAATCTTGATCTGTTCTTGAAAGCTAATGGAACATATTGGAAACCTGTACACACAATAGCCAAAATATTCTATTCAAAACAAATGTTTGAAATACTGTGGATCGTGCGATGTTGGTTTTGTTGCATGACATCATAATATTGCTGACACCCATGCAGTCACCATACATTGACATGGTGCATTAAATGTAAACAGATCAATTGCACTTAATGGGGTGAGAATAAAATAAATTAGCACTTATGATTTTTAGAGTCAGAAATGGAGCGGAGAATATGATGTTTGGAAATGGAAAGAAAACAATTGATTTTCAACTCAGTTGGCCACATCTTGGACCATGCCTTCAATCACTTCTAACAGATTTTCTACTGTTGATTTGCATCAATACCAGATTAAACAATGTACCTTCAAACATTTGCTATGTACTGTGATCTCACTAAAACTCGGCACGGTGGCATGGGGGGGGAAATGGTGGCGCAGCGGTAAAGTTGCTGTCTTATAGCGCAAGAGACCCGGGTTCGATCCTGATTCTGGGTACATATATATGTATATACATATACATATGTGTGTGTGTGTGTGTGTGTGTGCGCGTGTGTGAGTGTACTTGTGAGGATACACAATAAACTTTTTTTCCCTCTCTCGTTTATCATATTGTTTACAGTGTGCTATGTTAACATAATCTGTTGTACTGCAGCAAGTACGAATTTCATTGTTCTATCTGGAACATATGATAATAAAACGCTCTTGACTCTTGTTGGTATAGAGTTTGTACGTTCTCCCCATGACCTGCGTGGGTTTTCTCTGGGTGCTCCGGTTACCTGTCACACTCCAAAGACCTACAGGTTTGTTGGGATTAAGTGGCTTGGTAAAATTGTAAAGTGTCCCTAGTGTGTGTGGGATACAATTAGTGTGCGGGTATCGCTGGTCGGCATGGACTCAATGGGAAGAAGGGCCTGTTTCTGCGCTATATTTCTGAACTAAAGTAAAACCAGACTAAAACTTTCTAATGTACCATGAGAAGCCACACCATGTTTTACACCTGTCATGTATAAAGGCAGTCTATCAGCTTCCTCATCTAACACATACATCATTGTTTCAAAGGTTTGCAGGAAAACTATTCAGTGAAGCTAAGAAGCATATTAATCTCTCCCTTAAATATCCAACTAAAAATTCAGATTTAACGTTCACAAAAATAGATCTCTGTACCAGGATTAAAGAGATAACCATCATTCACGACCCAAAACATCGTCTACCTTTTTCGCCAGAGTTACTGCAGTATTTTATGTCATACAGCGTGGAAACAGGGCCTTTGGCCCAACTTGCCCACACCGGCCAACATGTCCCAACTACACTAGTTCCACCTGCCTGCCCTTGCCCCATATCCCTCCACACCTGTCATATCCATGTACCTGTCGAACTGTTTCTTAAAAGTTGGGATTGTCATACAGAATAGTGAAAGGCTTGGATAGATTGGATGTGGAGACGATGCTTCCACTAGTGGGAGAGTCTAGGACTAGAGGTCATAGCCTCAGAATTAAAGGACATTCTTTTAGGATGGAGATGAGAGATTTTTTGAGTGGTGAATCTGTGGAATTCTTTGCCACAAAAGGCTGTAGAGGCAGTCAGTGGATATGTTTACGGCAGAGATAGATAGATTCTTGATTAGTCCAGGTGTCAGAGGTTCTGGGGAGAAGGCAGGAGAATGGGGTTCGGAGAGAGAGATAGATTAGCCATGGTTGAAAGGGGGAGTAGACTAGGTGGGCCAAATGGCCTAATTCTACTATTCCTTATGGCCTTCCCCTGCTTTTGTGGAGTAGACTGAGACTGACCCCTCCCCCCTCCCCAATCTTTGCACATCCCCAATCCTTTCCAATCTTCACTTTAATTTCATGTTTCACGTATTGTGCGTTTTCATGACTGTTGGCAGATCAATTTCCCTCCTGGGATAAGTAAAGTTTGACCGTATCGTGTCGTGTCGCATCGTTATGACTCAACTACCTCCTCTGCCAGCTAATGTTGTTGAAAAATAACTCTTCCTCGAGATGTCATGCCCAACACTGTCTGTAAAGGTTTCCCAATTGTTATTAAGAACTTATTATTCCAGACAACAAAATATTGTGCTAAATACTGGACGTCTGGAAATTTGAGATGGGAACAGAAAATGCTGAAAATACTCAGCAGGTCGAACAGCGTTTCTCTGTTAATTCCAGCAGGATCCTACCATCAGGTACAACATCCCCTTTTTGCAGCCTTCAAGAGAGATCAAACCCCTGTGTTATCCTGGCCCACTCTTTTATCCAAAGCAATCACTCCTCCACTCAAAGCATTCTGCACGCATCCATAGGAGATGCAACACTAGCCCTTTCTTCTCATCTCTTATTTTCCCAAAAGCTAGGGGAACTAGGGATCTATACACTCCTTCCAAGTGAACAATAATTTACTCTTCCAGTTCAGTGCATTTCACTCACTCAACATGCAAGGGTGTCCATCAGCTTCCAGTCTCCTGGTCCTAATTCTCTGCCCCAACGTGGGAGGCTGAGGTCAGATCCCACTGTGATCTCTTTGACTTTAGCCTCCCATATTGCCCCAACAATGCCCAATATACATCTTTCATCTGGGAAAGGAATAACCATTAGGATTCAATAATGAATTTAACAATTTCAAGCAACCCTTTTTGACTTCTCCCTTTCTCTCTCTCCTTCTCGCCCTCCAAGAAAAATGAAACAGGTAGGTACCTGTTTCATTTTTCTTTATCATCTTCAACTGCTGGTCTTCAAAGTAATCGTCATTGGTTTATTTCTGTCACGTGTAAAGATTTATTTGCGTGCTATCCAGTCAATTCATTCTTGTTACCCGACACACTGGTAGAACACTGAAGTAGAAGTGAGACACTGTGGAATCAATTAGCAAACCTGCACGGTGGCACCTTCACTGGGTCGAGATGTGGGCACATCTTCCAAAGATGCCCCCGGGTACTAATCGTGCTGTGTTCATTAGATAATATATAGAAAGTCAAAGATATTCCCCAAGAGGAGTTGATGGAAAGGGATGGTGGTGAAGGCAGATACGATAGTGGCATTTAAGAGGCTATTAGACAGTCACATGGATATGCAGGGAATGGAAGGATATGGATGTCGTGTAGGCAGAGAAGATTAGTTTAACTTGGCGTTATGTTTCGCACGGACATTGTGGCCCTGTCCGTGTGCTGTACTGGTCTACATTCTACGAGAACACATTATCCAACTTTCGCTCAGCTATTCCAATTCTTGTTTATTTTTCGATCCTACTTTCCACAAAACCTGCTCCTTATAAGGGTTTTGTGCAGTACGTTCGTTTCAGGTAGGCTTCACATAACAGACTCCTCGACTAATAAAAATCTGAGGATAAAACTTCCAATGGAATAGAATAGAGGGTGTCACGCGATGTGGTCAATTTCTATGGCCCACTCTTCGTTTCAAGGTTTATTCTAAATGGTTTAGCTTTTTAAACAGCAGAGATGCAAGCTTGTAAACGACGATGTGAACATGTGTGCAGCTGCACTGATTTCCACTGCTGGGAAATCACCGGGCAGTAAATACAGTGCAGAAACTCAAAGGTTTTTTTTGTGCCAGCAGAAAGTAAAGTTCAAAACAGCCACTCCATCTTTAATTAAATAAATCTTTAATCAGCCAAACTGATTGAAATGCAAATCGTTTCTGCTCACTCAGGGTGTTAGTGTAACCTAGCAAAGACTTGTTTTTCTCGTTCGGAGAAGTGGCAAGGTAAAATATCTTACTCTCTGTACTGCTGGTGACAGGAGAAGTTTAATGCTCGCCTTACTCTGTGCCTGGACTTGACACTTGGCATTAGCTTCTGCAGCAGAAATTGCCCTGCACTAACAGTTCTACATTGTTCCTCTCCTCTCATTGTTTCACCATTTCAAAACGGGCTAAGCCAAAGTACACAGGAAACGAATAAGCTACAAATATTTCAGAGAATCTAGCAAAGCGTACAGAGTTGCAACAAAGCTTGTATTCCAATATAATTCCATCGAATATGCAGTTCAACAAGCAGTGCTGCTGTGCACTGTCAACAACGTATCAGCCTGGGTTATACTATGCATTTGAAAACAACAACTAAATCCTCATTACAACAGACACTGTGTTGATAATAATGATTCCAGTAGCTCATTCATGACGAGAATCTTACCTCCTTTGCTTTGACTTGAGTCTGTCCCTCCAGTAGATGCTAAAGAACCCTCTTGTGAGGAGGCTCTATGAGGCTGACCATTAGCTCCCCAAGCTCAGAAATGTCTTTCTGCCTCCGCTCTCTGTGGTAAAGGAGCAGAGTCTCATGGCCCTCTCTCTCTCTCTTCTTCGAGAGGTCAAGCAAGCTGCACGCCAGCTGGCCGTTACCGAGTTCTTCAACGAGAAGAGAATCTGACAGGTTTTATGTTTGACTGAGCAGTTTAATATGCCTACAGTCCCTCTCAGTGGCTTCTGTCCAGCTAAGTATTCCAAGCCCTGCTTTAATCCACACACACAATTTGAATTGGCCAGAGTCTTCAATGGGGAGGTGTCACTGTCGGCTGATGTAATTGATATCAACTACCTGACCTCCACTCTGTGTGGTTACACTAGTTGCCCACCTCCACAGCCCTGAAAGCAACACTATAATCGTACATTTTCTCTCACAGCTTAAACAACCCTTAGAATTTCAAACCTCCGTGTGAATTAGTGACGTTTTAATTCCTATCCGTTTTCCCTGGCAGTGATTTTCCGTGGGTCCAAGTGGAAGATAACAGAGTCTGCTTCTTACATTGTGGCAGGGTAATTACTGGTCCATGAACGCCCCTCAACAACTGGCCACTTAGGTGGGTTGGCATAACTATGATAATTTTACATTTGGAGGCTGGCTTTTTATCTGGTACATCTAGCTAGCTAGCAGCATCCCATGTTCGTAATGCTGCACAAAAACCTTCATCTGGACACCAAATGATTCAACCAGTGATTATGTTTCTCTCCATTGCCGCCCCTCAATGGCAATACATTCCCAGCAGTCCCGTGAACATGTTCAGCTGCATTACTTGCTAGCTAGAAAAGAAGACTCACATTTAGACAGTGCCTTTCACAATCTCCGGTGGATTCATCGTGCTTTAGGTTTTTAGGCACTCTTGCAGCATAGTCACCACAGTGGGTTTGGAAATGGAGCTGGCAATTAGCTCTCAGCAAACGCTTACAACTAGCAATGCGTTCATAGAACATAGAGCAGCATAGCACAGGAACGGGCCCTTCACTCCACAACATCTATGCCAAATGCGATCTCAGGTTGTACTATGGACTTCAATTTTGCAATATTATTAGTATCACAGTCTGAAGAAGGGTCTCGACCCGAAACGTCACCCATTCCTTCTCTCCCGAGATGCTGCCTGACCTGCTGAGTTACTCCAACATTCTGTGAATAAATACCTTCATCATTAATTTATTGTATTATTGATTGTTATAAATGTAACTGTGCATTATTGAATTTATAGGCCTGTTAAGCCGCAGCAAGTAAGATTTTCTGGCACAGTGGTGTAGAGGTAGAGTTGCTGCCTAACAGTGCCAGAGACCCAGGTTCGATCCTGTAGTGCAGAAATGTGTGCACACCAGGGTAGGGTGTGGGGGGCACTGGAAAGAGAGAGGGGGCTTTAATTATCTCTTTGGACCAAGATCGGACTTTTCAGAGACTTGAAAGTTGCAAGATGGCACCAGAACGTGCCGGCACCCTGCGTGCTGTTCCAGAAGAGGATCTCTTGTCGTCAGGTTCAGCATGCGGTCAAGCATTTCACTCCATCTCTGTGCAGACAACAATAGAGAAACCAAATGAGTAGGAAGGAACTGCAGATGCTGGTTTAAACCGAGGAGAGACACAAAAAGCTGGAGTAACTCAGCGGGACAGGCAGCATCTCTGGAGAGAAGTTTTGGGTCGAGACCATATTGGTTGGGGATAAGGGAAACGAGAGATATAGACGATGATGTGGAGAGATAAGAACAATGAATAAAAGAGATGCAAAAAAGTAACGATGATAAAGGAAACAGGCCATTGTTAGCTGTTTGTAGGGTGAAAACGAGAAGCTGGTGCAACTTGGGTGGGGGAGAGATGGAGAGGGAGGGAATGCTGGGGTTACCTGAAGTGAGAGAAATCAATATTCATACCACTGGGCTGTAAGCTGCCAAAGCGAAATATGAGATGCTGTTCCTCCAATTTACGTTTAGCCTCACTCTGACAATGGAAGAGACCTAGGATAGAAAGGTCTGTGTAGGAATGGGAAAGGGAATTGAAGTGTCCAGCAACCGGGAGATCAGGTAGGTTCAGGCAGGCTGAGCGAAGGTGTTCCGCAAAACGATCGCCCAGTCTGTGTTTGGTCTTGCCAATGTATAAGAGCCCACATCTTGATACAGTGGATGAGGTTGGAGGAGGTGCAGGTGAACCTCCGCCTAACCTGAAAGGACTGTCGGGGTCTCTGGACATAGTCGAGGGAGGAGGTATACAGACCTCCCATCATTTGATTTTACAAATTCAGAATTTTGATGTCCAAAATTCAGAATTTTACATCAAAATTCATAATATGGCGCGTAATGCAACTTTTCAGCAAAAAAATATATGCACGCGTTGTGCTACATTCATGTGTGAAAAACGACTATTATTTCCAAGTCTGTAGTTCTTGAACTACATGTACAATGTCAGGCCTATCATGAGTATATTCTACTATTTACAGAAAGGTTATTGAACCGAAATACTTTTTACAACACAAAGAAAAAATTGTTTTGTTTTGTTTTATCTATTTTGCTTTTTCCTTACACAAAATGTATGACTAAGTTATGAAGAAAGAGTTTCATTTAAAAATGCACATACCTAACCCCATTGAAGACAAACTTGATCCAGTGGTCTTCAACAGCAAATTACAACAGTCCATGTCCCCCCCACTCCTCCTCACTATCCCCACCCACCCCCACCCCTCTCCCCCACACTCCCACTCTACCCCCACTCCAGACTACCCCCGTACTCCCCTCCACCTTTCCCCCCCGGCTCCTGCCCCACCTACCCCCCTCTCCCACCCTCCCCACCTTTCCCCCCATCTCCACTCCCCCTCCCCTCCTCCCCCACCCATCCTCCCCCACTCCCCTCCCACCCCCACCCCAACCCCCCTCCCACCCTCCTCCAACCCCTGACCCCCACTCCCCATTCCCCTGCCCCCCTCCCCCACACCCCATCCCCTCTCAACATCAACGGGACTCGCGCTACACAGCGAGGCGAGCCCAGTGGCAAGGCGAGTCGGGGCCAGAGGCGAGGTGAGGCCAGCAGTGAGGTGTCGGGGCCAGTGGCGAGGCCGGGTGAGGCCAGTGGCGAGGTGAGGCGAGGGGCGGGGCGAGAGGCAGGGCGAGCGGCGAGGTATGTGTTTTGCGGAAAAATGTGAGGTGAAATCGGAATCGTGGAAATGAAATAAGAAAGCGGAAACTTTCCGCCAAATTCGGAAGGGCTGGGAGATCTGGGTATAGCGACAGGTTTTGCATCTTCTGCGGTTGCTGGGGAAGGTACCTGGGGAGGGGGTGGTTCCCTCCACAACTCCCTGGTTAACTCATCCCTTCTCACCCAAACCACCCCCTCCCCAGGTACCTTCCCCAGGTAGCCCCTGCATTCCCTCTCTCTCTATCCCTCCCCCACCCAAGTCGCACTAGCTTCTCGTTTTCACCCGACAAACAGCTAACAATGGCCTGTTTCCTTTATCATCGTTACTTTTTTGCATCTCTTTCATTCATTGTTCTTTATCTCTCCACATCATCGTCTATATCTCTCGTTTCCCTTATCCCTAACCAGTCTGAAGAAGGGTCTCGACCCGAAACGTCACCCATTCCTTCTCTCCAGAGATGCTGCCTGTCCCGCTGAGTTACTCCAGCTTTTTGTGTCTATAATAGATAAACCAAACTAAAACAAATGAGAGCAAAGATCTGGTGTAAAGTAAAGATCTGGTGCAAAGCTACCAATGTGATATGTTAACTTTCTCTCCACTTTCACAGTTACTGCCTGACTGCTGAGTATTTCCATAATTTCTGTTTTTATTCCAAACCAAAATGCCAAGTGCATTTCACAAGCATGGGAATAGGCAACTTCAAAAATCGTTCACTGTGTATGAAGCACTTCGAAATATTTGCAATGGGAACGAAATGAGACATTGCATTATTGCAAGTTTTGCTTTCAGTGTAATATTATGCTCAGCTATGTAAACGTATTGATGACAAAAGAATAATGAAGTAAAATAACATTCCAATTTATGAATCGGATGTCAAAAACCACAAAGCTAATGTCTGACCAATGCATAATCCTTATCTGAATACCAGAAAGAAATTACTGGTTTATTGGAAGGAAGGTGCGTTCTTATTCCCCCATGCATCTGAAGTAGCCTGATCGCTAAGAGGTCCAATAAATCAGTCAGTGCACTGAAAGGTCCTCTATCATTACTCCATCCTGAAGCATAACAAAAATAAATAAATGTTAGCATATATATTATATACCGTTATGGGTGGATTAGAGATAATCAACAATCGTCCAGTTTTTGACAAATTACTTCTGCTTCGTCAATATGTTTCCTTTTCAGGATCTTGATTAAATCACCATTTTGCGATTGACCCTCTGTTTTCCATGGATGCATCTGTTTCTAACATGTCCCCAAATATTTACGGCTGATATTTACCATTTAAAGTGTGTTCTTGGATTGAAGGAGAACACTGAACCCAGTACTTTATGAATATCAGAACATTTAAACATTAAAAAGTTGATAGCTCGGATAAAAGGCGACGCATTCGGATGCAGTTGTACAAGTTGTTGGTGATACCACACCTGTGTATAGTTGAGGCCCCCACCGACAGGAAGGAGGTTATTAATGTGTAGGAAAGAACTCCAGATGCTGGTTTAAACAGAAGGTAGACACAAAATGCTGGAGTAACTCAGCAGGACAGGCAGCATCTCTGGAGAGAAGAAATGGGTGACGTTTCGGGTCGAAACCCTTCTTCAGACTGTCATTAAGTTGGAAAAGGTGCAGAAGAGGTTGACCAGGCTTTTGGGCTTGAGTTATTGGGACAGGCTGGGACACTTTACTTTGGAGAGTATCTATCATGAGGGGCATGGATAAAGTGAACACTCCCAGCCTTTATCCCAAGGTAGAGGATTCAAAAAGTGGATGGCATTGGCTTATGTGGAGAAGGGAGAGATTTAACAGGGGTACCTTTTTCACTCAGATGGTCGTCAGTATCTGGCATGAGCTGCCAGAGGAAGCTATAGAAGCAGATACCATTGTGACTTTCAAAAGACATTTGGACAGGCATAAGGATAAGAAAGGTAGAGAGGGATAAGGGCCAAATGCAACTAGCCCAATTTGCCAGCCTTGTCAGCATGGGACAGTTGAAGCGAAGGGTTTGTCTCTGTGCTGTACAGCTCTAAGACTTTATGACTCCAGCATTAGAGCAAGTTCATGCACTGATATTTGCTGTTGATTTCTGGGAGCAAATTCCCTGCCTTGGGTTGAAAGCAACATTGAATACACTGTTGTGCGGCTCTCAATTAAACTAAAAAAAATGTAACTCACTGGAGGTTTCACATTACAGCCTGTATGTCGAAAGCAGATATCAATAGCAATAGACAATAGGTGCAGGAGGAGGCCATTCGGCCCTTCGAGCCAGCACCGCCATTCAATGTGATCATGGCTGATCATTCTCAATCAGTACCCCGTTCCTGCCTTCTCCCCATACCCCCTGACTCCGCTATCCTTAAGAGCTCTATCTAGCTCTTGACACTAAATGGCATATCGTGGCACTAAATGGATCTTCAGAATAAAGTGCGCCAAATGAAAAGAAGTGACAATAATGTAATCTATCATCAGATAGTGATGGCATCCTACGTCCTACAAGATCATCTCTGACCCCTCTCACCCTGGCCACAAACACTTTGAAGCACTTCCCTCCGGAAGGCGACTCCGGACTGTCAAAGCCGCCACAGCCAGACATAAAAACAGCTTTTTTTCCACGAGTTGTTGCTCTACTCAATAACCAAAAGTCTGTCGTCCTCTTTGGTCTGGTATTTTATTTAATTCACATATTTAAACTACAACGTTTTATTCTTAATGTTTTGTGCTTTATTCTTAATTGTTTACTGTATGTTCGTGTTGCTACTTGCGAGCGGAGCACCGAGGCACATTCCTTGGATGTATACATACTTGGCCAATAAACCTATTCAATTCAATTCAATTCAATTCAATTCCACGAAGCTCGTCATCAAGTTAATGGAAACGCAATTATGGGACAAAATCTTTAAAGTCAATCGATCCTCTTTAAAGTTAACAAATCCTCAAACCTACTACTCACCTTCAGAAATAATCAGCAGCAGCATCTCAAGGTATTTAATTCTGATGGAAGTGTGGAAAAAAACCTGCAAAACGAGACTGCTAAGCTGGCGCCAATGTAAACAGTCTCTGTGGAAATAGCTTCTTATGTACTTAGAATGTTTGTGAACCATAGTTGATTAAAGGGCAGGCCCAGATCCAGGGTATAGAATAAGTCAGCTCTATCACGTGGGATTTATTATTTGGAAAACACTGTACGTGTTAAAGCATTCCTGTTCAGTTATTAGGAACACATATTATGCAAATACATCTATTTAAGGCCTAATCAATCATATTTGTGTGCAACGCATGAGGCATTGGTTTCTTCATGTCCTAGTATTAAAAGTCTGGTAATAAACAACACCATAAAAACACAATCTCACACTAATCTGCACGTCTGCACAACAATAGAGTTTCTGCATAAGCAAAATAGATTGCCAAAAGTCTAAATAATTAAAAAGAGCACAATCAGTAAATAAAGCCGCAATGTTGATCTCAATAATGATTGAATTTATTTCAGGTGTCATTAATTTCTATATATGGAGCATTGTGGGGCAATTCTCACAGCAATGGTCAGTAAGTAGATTTTCCAACAGCCTCTGTTCCACTCGTGTGTGGGAAGTAAAATCATTCAAACTGTGGCCATTAGATCAACAACCCCCATTTCCTTCCACCTTCATATAATACAGTTCACTAAATTCTTACGCAATCACGGAATATGTGCCTTCGTAACTTAGTATAAATATCTAAATATAATTTTTGCTTCAAACTGATGTACTGGATTAATTTTGACTAATGCATTAATTCCAGCCTATGCTTCCCTCCAATGCTGCTAATGAAAAAGAGTTCACAAAGCAGATCTATTGCCTATCTGGAACCACTTGATGCAAGCAGCATAGTGTCTGTCTTACAATGCCAAATACTCACGTGATCATCCAAAATCAGTACGCCATTCCTGCTTTTCCCCCATATCATATCATATCATATCATATATATACAGCCGGAAACAGGCCTTTTCGGCCCACCAAGTCCGTGCCGCCCAACGATCCCCGTACATTAACACTATCCTACACCCACTAGGGACAATTTTTACATTTACCCAGCCAATTAACCTACATACCTGTACGTCTTTGGAGTCCTAGATTCTGTCAGCCCAGAGAGCTAAATCTAACTCTCTCTTGAAAACATCCAGTGAATTGGCCTCCACTGCCTTCTGTGGCAGAGAATTCCACAGATTCACACTCTGGGTGAAAAAGTTTTTCCTCATCTCAGTCCTAAATGGCCTACCCCTTATTCTTAAACTATGACCCCTGGTTCTGGACTCCCTTAAGAATTTTATATGTTGCTATAAGATCCCCTCTCATCCTTCTAAATTCCAGTAATTACAAGCCCAGTCAGCCCATTCTTTCATCATATCTCAGTCCCACCATCCCAGCAATTAACCTGGTGAACCTATGCTGCACTCCCTCAATAGCAAGAATGTCCTTCTCAAATTAGGAGACCAAAACTGCACACAATACTCCAGGTATGGTCTCACCAGGGCCCTGTACAACTGCAGTAGGACCTCCTTGCTCTTAAACTCAAATCCTCTCGCAATGAAGGCCAACATGCCATTAGCTTTCTTCACTGTCTGTTGTACCTGCACGCTTACTTTCAGTGACTGATGTACAAGGCCACCCAGGTCTTGTTGCACCTCCCCTTTTCCTAATCTGACACCACTCAGATAATAATCTGCCTTCTGTGTGGAGTGGTATTGTCTCCCTGTAACTGCGAGGGTTTCTTCCAGGTGCTCTGGTTTCCTTCCACATCCCAAAGACGTGTGGGTTTGTAAGTTAATCGTCCTCTGTAAATGGCCCCGAGTGTGTGGGGAGTGGATGAGAAAGTGGAACAACGTAGAACTAGTGCGAACAAAATGGTCGGTGTGGACTCGGCGAGCAAACAGGCATGTTTCCATCTTTCAAACTGGTGCATTCTTTAACATCTCACCTGCACCTCGCTGATAAAGCATCTATGCTGCAACTTTCCTTAACCATCTGACCAAGGTGTGGCCAAATTGGACCTCAAGCCCAGCTTCGTGAGCATCAACTTAAAGCAAATTGCACTCGACGTTTTAATATATGATTCCACTGGTCTCTTTGTGACCTATAATTTAGTCCAATAGCTTCGATCTTATTCCCTGTAGTGGTGGGGAGGGGGGGGGGGATAGCGTATCATGGGAATTTAAATGAAGCAACAACGTGTTTATTCGTCCCAGGCAGCACTGTTCCCATCCAGAGCTCCAGTCCATCTGTGCGTGGAATTTGCACGTGCCCCCTGTGACTGTGGTAATGGGTTTCCTCTCTGCCCTTCTGATTAACGGTGGCCGATTAATCTCCCAACCCGCACACTTAATGGATGTTGGGGAAACTGGAGGATTTCCACACCGTTATCATGGAATGTGCAAACAGTCTGATAGAAGGGTCCCGACCCAAAACATCATCTATCCGTGCTCTCCTGAGATGCTGTCTAATGGAATCAAGGGATATGGGGAGGGGTCTCTGGGTGATCACTGAATGGGGAATTAGAACGTGCAAGGGTTACGAGCTTGCATGGGGTCGGACTGGCGCGTACAGTGGGTGCTACACGAGGCATCATTTGAGGGGCAGTAGTTAATTAACTGAAAGAGAGTTGAATTCTCCCTAACATCATGAAGACGCAGATCGCAACATACTTCACCTTACCTGACACCCATTTGTCTCTTTTTTACAAAGATACTAGAACAACAAGATAGACCACTCGACACTAAAAACCGTAGTACATCATGACACCATTTTAGTAGGCAGAAACTTGCAAAGACATTTTAAAAGAAAAATAACAAAAATCTGTGAATTGATAGATGAGATATATTCTGCATTTTAATGGTATCATCACACATACTGTTCCCCCAAAACACTGATTACACTGAGAGTGGCATCACGAACGGCGGGTTTTGCCTACTAAAATGGCTCCTTTGCGTACTACACCAGTATAGGCGATTTCAACGGAGTGGTCCACCTTGTTCCTCTAGTATCTTTGCTTTTTCACGTCTAACCTTTGTCACTTACTCCACCCATCTGCCACTTCACCTGTATCCACCTATCACTTGCCAGGCTTTGTCCTGCCCCCCCCCAACTCTCTTTGCCAGCTCTTTCGTCCCCTACTCCAATCACTCTAAAGAAGGGTCCCGACCCGAACCATCGTCTCTCCATTCCTTCCACAGATACTGCCTGACTCTGCTCGAGTTCTTCCAGCATGATGTGTTTTGCTCAAGATTCCAGCATCTGGAGTTGCTTGTGTCTCCAGGTCTCACCCTACTGTGAGCGGCTGGAGTGACTGGCCCATTCCAAAGCGGGCCAAGATCCTGGGGGTGGCATTAGGACACGTGCTCTATAGCGCTGAGTGGACACCTCCAGGTCCACTGTCTTTTACACAACAGGTGCACCGAGGTTCAGGTTTAGGTTTGTTAGTTTCACGTGTATGAAGAAACAGTGAAAAGCTTTGTTTAACAAGCCATCCAATCATTGCAGATAATACTATACACAAGATCGACACAAGACGCTGGAGTAACTCAACGGGGCAGCCAGTGTCTCTGAAGAGAAGGAATGGGTGACGTTTCAGGTCGAGACCCTTCATCATACCATACATAAATACAATCAAGCCAACCTCAAGTACAAGAGTCTCCTCCAGATGCTCGGGTCTTCTACCACATCTCGAAGATAAGCAGGTTTGTAGATTAATTGGCCTCTCTAAATTGTCCCCAGTGTGTAGGGAGTGGATGAGAAAGTGGGTAAACATTGACCACGTGTGAACAGGTGATCGACGGCTGGTGCAGATATGTTGGGCCAAAGGGCCTGTTTCCAAGCTATACCTTTAAATTAAATGTATATCAAATTATGCTATTGAGGGCGTGCAGCGTAGGTTTACTAGGTTAATTCCCGGAATGGCGGGACTGTCATATGTTGAAAGACTGGAGCGACTAGGTTTGTATACACTGGAATTTAGAAGGATGAGAGGGGATCTTATCGAAACGTATAAGATTATTAAGGGGTTGGACATGTTAGAGGCAGGAAACATGTTCCCAATGTTGGAGGAGTCCAGAACCAGGGGCCACAGTTTAAGAATAAGGGGTAGGCCATTTAGAACAGAGATGAGGAAAAACTTTTTTAGTCAGAGAGTTGTGAATCTGTGGAATTCTCTGCCTCAGAGGGCAGTGGAGGCCAATTCTCTGAATACATTCAAGAGAGAGCTAGATAGAGCTCTTAAGGATAGAGGAGTCAGGGGGTATGGGGAGAAAGCAGGAACGGGGTACTGATTGAGAATGATCAGCCATGATCACATTGAATGGCGGTGCTGACTCGAAGGGCCGAATGGCCTACTCCTGCACCTATTGTCTATTGTCTATTGTCTATATGAGAATCATAGATAGGATTTCCAGTCAGAAACTTTTCCCCAGGAAGAAAATGTCCAACGCTAGAGGACATGGCTATACGGTGAGGGAGGGAAGGTTTAATGGAGATGAGCGGGAAAAAGTTTATTTTACACAAGGAGTGGTGGGAGCCTGGAACGCATTGCCTCTGGTGGTGGTGGAGGCAACAATAGTGACATTGAAGAGGCTTTAAGATAGGCACATGGAAGAGTAAAGCATAGAGGCAGAGTAAGGCTTGTGTACGCTGGAATTTAGAAGGATGAGAGGGGATCTTATTGAAACATATAAGATTATTAAGGGAATAGACACGTTTGGAGGCAGGAAACATGTTCCCAATGTTGGGGGAGTCCAGAACCAGGGGCCACAGTTTAAGAATAAGGGGTAGGCCATTTAGAACGGAGATGAGAAAAAACTTTTACAGTCAGAGAGTTGTAAATCTGTGGAATTCTCTGCCTCAGAAGGCAGTGGAGGCCAGTTCTCAGAATGCATTCAAGAGAGAGCTAGATAGCGGAGTCAGGGGGTATGGGGAGAAGGCAGAAACGGGGTACTGATTGTGAATGATTAGCCATGATCACATTGAATGGCGGTGCTGGCTCGAAGGGCCGAATGGCCTACTCATGCACTATGATTGTCTATGATAAACAGTGAGCGAATCCCAGAATTAACATTTCAAGCCTCCTGATCCACGCACTAAGGCCATAGTAATTCATTACATTTATTTTTTTCCTAAGAACTGGATTATGCAGCCCAAAGTAAGCAGAATGCCATGCCACCTAATTACCAGATCCATGGCTCAACAGGTTTCTTAAATTGTAAAATTGGAGCGTGTTTATTTAACTATGTGAAAGACCCTTTGTTAAACAGGGTGCAAATGCACCAGTGGTCGCTGCTGCCCATTAACCTAGAGCGACAATGATACTGTGCTCAAGACCCAAAACCATTCCAAGAGGAGGTATTTAGCACGCATTCACTCTCTCTGTTAAAATGATAGACTGACCAAAAGCAACCGACTGGTATATTATGTGCACTCCACTCACTAGGAGAAATAACCTCAGAAGTCTGGCTGTGTTCCATGAACAACTTCTATTGCACCCGCCATGAATCGGACTTTAATCGGACTTTACCTTGCACTGCGCATTATCCTCTTCATGCTGTATCTGCATACTGTTGACAGCTTGATTGCAATCATGTATGGCCTTTCTGCTGACTGGATAGCAAGCAACAAAAATCTTTTCACTTTCTCCAAGTTTGCGGATGACACGAAGCTGAGGGGCAGTGTTAGCTGTGAGGAGGATGCTAGCAGGCTGCAATGTGACTTGGATAGGTTAGGTGAGTGGGCAAATGCATGGCAGATGCAGTATCATGTGGATAAATGTGAGGTTATCCATTTTGGTGGCAAGAACAGGAAAGCAGATTGAGGGGGGATCTTATAGAAACTTACAAAATTCTTAAGGGGTTGGACAGGCTAGATGCAGGAAGATTGTTCCCAATGTTGGGGAAGTCCAGAACAAGGGGTCACAGTTTAAGGATAAGGGGGAAGTCTTTTAGGACCGAGATGAGAAAGTTTTTTTCACTCAGAGAGTGGTGAATCTGTGGAATTCTTTGCCACAGAAGGTAGTTGAGGCCAGTTCATTGGCTATATTTAAGAGGGAGTTAGATGTGGCCCTTGTGGCTAAAGGGATCAAGGGGTATGGAGAGAAGGCAGGTACGGGATACTGAGTTGGATGATCAGCCATGATCATATTGAATGGCGGTGCAGGCTCGAAGGGCCGAATGGCCTACTCCTGCACCTATTTTCTATGTTTCTATGTACCTCGGTGCAAGTGACAATAAACTAATCGAATCCTTTTTCTCCACCTCTTTGCTCACATTCTTTTTACCTTCCAACGTAATCTGGTTTAAGGTAAATTTAACGAATGTTTCAAAAGGCTGAAGCATTATTAAAGGAATTGGTGGTAATAACTTGAGACGATCACTTCACATCTTAGTGTCAAGGCACCGATAAATACCACCAACACTGTCACTGCAAACCTGACTAGAAGAATATGGGAATAAGTCTGTAAACGGGTCCCGATTCAAAACATCACCCATCCACACCGTTGCCGAAACACTAGCAACAGGAATAACACCTGCAAAACCACCAGCTTGTTGTACCAGCTTGACCTGCTGAGTTCCTCCAGCACTTTAGTTTAGTTCATGTGTAAATTCTCTTGCTTGGTCATAATCACCTTTTCAGTCAAGCCTCCTTTCGCTGGAAATTCCTCCAGAACAATTTGTTTTTTTAGAAATTCTGTCATTGACTCACTCATTACGTCCTCACATCAAATATCAAGACCATTGGTGTCAATTTTCTTCACTCATTAGTCTTGCACCTGTACTCTTTGTACACACACTTTCACCGTTCCAGTGGAGCAATTATCCACGCACCGACAGCTGTTAATTTGCATTCCACCTACCGCCCATCTCTAGCACTTGGGAATTCCTTGCACTCGTGTAACTGAAAGAGTTTATAAGCCGATTTATTCACAAAATGCTGGAGTAACTCAGCAGGTCAGGCAGCATCTCGGGAGAGAAGGAATGGGTGACGTTTCGGGTCGAGACCCTTCTTCAGATTGAAGAAGGGTCTCGGCCCGAAACGTCACCCATTCCTTCTCTCCCGAGATGCTGCCTGAAACGCTGAGTTACTCCAGCATTTTGTGAATAAATCGATTTGTACCAGCATCTGCAGTTATTTTCTTATACTACTGAGTTTATAAGCCGATCATACTCCACCAGAAAACCATTCTTTAGGGGGCCATTAACGTGTCCTCCCACATATTGGAAGCTCCAACTAAACCATCACATTCAGAAAAAAACGATGGATTTAAAAACATTTTAAAGCAATTTGAGAGCACACAGCAGAGGTTAGCCTTCTTTAGCAAAGGCATCCAATCACACTCTTTGCCTCTCGTGCTTTATCATAATC
Organism: Rhinoraja longicauda; assembly: GCF_053455715.1. Taxonomy (NCBI): domain Eukaryota; kingdom Metazoa; phylum Chordata; class Chondrichthyes; order Rajiformes; family Arhynchobatidae; genus Rhinoraja; species Rhinoraja longicauda. The sequence goes on from NC_135981.1 coordinate 17,947,245, forward strand.
TCTGTGAAAGCTACTAATTTTATTCCTTCAAAAATCATTATCTGCTGGCAATTGCTTTGGTGACAAATCAAACTGATTGTTTGAATTCTAAAGCTGTGATTTTTTTACTGAACTTGAGTGAATTGGATCATCTTTTTCATTTAGGCAACTGAGAAAGAGACTGTAAACAAATCTCAGCACAATATAAAACACAATTTAAAGAAAGAGCAATGTTGGCTTGCCACCATTACAGTTGAGCAGCTGTAGATTTCTATTTGTTTTTATTACAGGTTTCTAGTATCCATAATGATTTCCCTTCACATATAACAAAAAAATCCTACCGCATTTATAAGGGCCTTAATGAGACTGCTGTTTGGGATGTGTGTAACATGCCAAGTGCTGGAGGAACTCAAAGGGTTAAACAGCATCTGTGGAGGGATTGGACAGACAAGGTTGCAGGTCATGTCTCCTGATCCCCTTGCTCCTGCTACCCTTTGTGCCCGAGTCTCCTTACATCCCCTACTCCACCCAATTATGTATTCAATTAGTTATCTCTCCCTTGATCCCATGCAATCTATTTTCCAGAGCAGCCGACCATGCGGAACCTTGTCAAAGGCCTCACTGAAGTCCGTGCAGACAATGTTTTTATGGTCTTGCCCTCATCAACCTTCTCGATTACTTCCCCAAAAAAACTAAAGACAAGTAAAACACGAACAATCTCCCGCATAATGGGTTATGCTGACTATCCCTAAACAGCCCCTAACTATCCAAATGCATTTGCAGAGCTACACAACTATATAGAGAATTGGCTTCATGGAAGGAAACAGAGGGTGATATTGCAAGGTTGTTTTTCAGACCAAGCATGTCTCAGGGATCAGTGCTGGGCCCATTGCTGTTAATGGTTTATATCGATGATTTGGATGAAAATACACAAGACGTGATTAGCAAGTTTGCAGATGACACTAAAGTGGATGGTATTGTAGATAGTGAAGATATTTATCAAAAATTACAGCAGGATTTTGATTAACTGGGAAAGCAGGCTGAGGAACGGTTAAAGAAGTTTAATGCAGGTGAGTGTGAGGTGTTGCATTTTCGGAAGTCAAATCATGGAGGACCTTCACAGTGAATAGCAGGAACTTGGGGGAGTTTTGTAGAGCAGAGGGATCTAGGAACACAGAGACATAGTTCCATGAAAGTGGCATCACAGGTTGTTACTACACCTGGTCAACAAGGCTTTTGGTACATTGGCTTTCATCAATCCGGGTATTGAATAAAGTAGGTGGGATGTTATTTTACAGTTGTACAAGATGTTGACGAGGCCTCATTTGGAATATTGTGCTCGGTTTTGGTCACCCTGCTGTGGGAAGGATGTCGTTAAGGTGGAAAGAGTGCAAAGAAGATTTACGAGGATGCTGCTAGGCCTTGGGGGCCTGAGCTATAGCGAGAGGTTGGGCAGGCTGGGACTTTAGTCCACACAGCCAAAGTTATAACAGCTTACAATCATCCAATGGAACGCGTAAAGCACCTCGGTTTCTTGATAATGAGATCCTATCATCGTTTATATTAGGAGCTGGTGGGGGTCAGGATGGTGCAATAGAGAGATGGGAAGTAAAATCTCCCATTTGTTAGACCCAATGCGTTCGGCATGCTGAGTTAAGAAGCAGGTAATAGCTTTAAATTATCCATGTGCACTCACAACGCCACAGACTGTTCATGTTGCTTCAGATATGGGGAGTACACCATGGCTAATTTTGAACAAAACACCAACATGAGCTTGTCTTTAGATATGTTCAATGAAGTGAAATCATGCACCAAAAAGACCCCACCAAGAGGTTGAGTGGTGACCATATGGAGGTGTGTAAAATCATGAGGGGGGATAGGTAGGGTGAATGCACAGAGACCTTTACTCAGAGTAAGGGAATCGAAGAGCAGTGGACATAAGTTTAAGCTGAGAGGGGACAGATTTAGTAGACCCTCGTGGGGAAACGTGTTCACACATAGGGTGGTGGGTGTAAGGAACAAGCTGCCAGAGGAGGCAGTTGAGGCAGACACTATAACAACATTTAAAGGACAATGGATGAGCATGACGTGTTCTTAGTTCTACCCAGGTGGTTCTACAATGGCCACAGTGAGGAGCTCACTGCCACAATTTCTGTCAACACATGTGGAAATGCATGCAAATAACCACACCTGGTGCTGCCTGACACTGGGAGGATGAAAAGCGTGTCATCATGAATTACTCATAGAAAGAAAAAGAACAAAGTGCCCCTTGGAACTCAGCAGGTCAGGCAGCATCTGTGGAGGGTGACTTGGACAGGTTGTGTGAGTGGGCGGATACATGGCAGATGCAGTTTAATGTAGATAAGTGTGAGGTTATTCACTTTGGAAGTAAGAATAGAAAGGCAGATTATTATCTGAATGGTGTCAAGTTAGGAGGAGGGGGAGTTCAACGAGATCTGGGTGTCCTAGTGCATCAGTCAATGAAAGGAAGCATGCAGGTACAGCAGGCAGTGAAGAAAGCCAATGGAATGTTGGCCTTCATAACAAGAGGAGTTGAGTATAGGAGCAAAGAGGTCCTTCTACAGTTGTACCGGGCCCTGGTGAGACCGCACCTGGAGTACTGTGTGCAGTTTTGGTCTCCAAATTTGAGGAAGGATATCCTTGCTATGGAGGGCGTGCAGCGTAGGTTCACTAGGTTAATTCCCGGAATGGCGGGACTGTCGTATGTTGAAAGGCTGGAGCGATTGGGCTTGTATACACTGGAATTTAGAAGGATGAGGGGGGATCTTATTGAAACATATAAGATAATTAGGGGATTGGACACATTAGAGGCAGGAAACATGTTCCCAATGTTGGGGGAGTCCAGAACAAGGGGCCACAGTTTAAGAATAAGGGGTAGGCCATTTAGAACGGAGATGAGGAAGAACTTTTTCAGTCAGAGAGTGGTGAAGGTGTGGAATTCTCTGCCTCAGAAGGCAGTGGAGGCCAGTTCGTTGGATGCTTTCAAGAGAGAGCTGGATAGAGCTCTTAAGGATAGCGGAGTGAGGGAGTATGGGGAGAAGGCAGGAACGGGGTACTGATTGAGAGTGATCAGCCATGATCGCATTGAATGGCGGTGCTGGCTCGAAGGGCTGAATGGCCTACTCCTGCACCTATTGTCTATTGTCTATTGAGGGAATGCACAGCTGGCATTTTGGATGCACAGCCTTCTTCAGTCTAATTGTGATGTCCCTTTTCAGTTTCACATCTGGGATGATTTTACTGAGAAATGATCTCCACCTAGATCTACTCAAGCTAACATCAAAATTATACTGAGTGGCTCCCAGTGCCCATGTGATCCACATTTCATGTATCATAGATAGACACAAAATGCTGGGGTAACTCAGCGGGAGGTGCAGCATGTCTGAAGAGTAGGAATGGGTGACGTTTTGAGTCGAGACCCTTCTTCAGAAATGTCACCCATTCCTTCTTTCCAAAGATGCTATCTGTTCCGCTGAGATACTCCAGCATTTTGTGTCTATCTTCGATTTAAACCAGCATCTTTAATTCTTTCCTACATGTTATTATAGTTCCTCATCAATATAAAAGACTGTCAGTCCTCTGATCCCTGGCATATAGCATATTGTTCAATAAAATGCATGCCAAAAATAGTTCTGATGTTTTGAATAATTGTGTGGGCATAATTTTTCCAGTTTTCCTCCTACCCGTGAATTCAAAAATGTGTAGGGGCCTTGAAAGATGTTTTCTAATGGCAGATTCACAGCAATTGCCTTTTTAGGCCTTTATTCTGTTGGCATTGAAATCCCAAACCCAACAGACAATTATTCAACTCTTATCAGCTTAGCCAACCTATCATTATCCTTTCAACAATGATGCCACAAACTCGAGGATACCGGTAAATATATCAGCCGCTTTAAACGATATTATGATGGCATTACTTTATGATGCCACTTCAATATAAGTGGGCTTTTTCTTGCAAGGTATTGAGTATTTTTTCAATTAAAAAATGTTTAGAAGGCTATGGGCCTAACATGGACAGGTAGAACCAGTTTAGCTGATATAAGAAAATAACTGCAGATGCTGGTACAAATCGAAGGTATTTATTCACAAAATGCTGGAGTAACTCAGCAGGTCAGGCAGCATCTCGGGAGAGTTTAGATGAGACGCTTTGGTCAACATGAGCAAATTATGGTCATGTGTAGACACAAGGAACTGGAGACGCTGGTTCACAAAAAAACATTCCTGGAGTAACTCAGCGGGTCAAGCAGCATCTCTGTTAGACATGAATAGGCGACATTTCAGGTTGGGACCCTTCTTCGGGCGAATCAGTCCATTAATAAGACCATTAGTTTGAAGGAGGAGTTCTGGCCCAAATCTTGCCTATCCGTATCTTCTTGAGATGTTGCCAGACCTGCTGTGTTACTCCAGCACTGTGTACCTTTTTTTTTTATGGTTATGCAGTTCGTTAGTCAGCACGAGCATTAATTTGGCACCAAGTTGCTGAATTACGGGGAATTATACACTTCTATGTCAGTGCAGCCAAGTACCACCAGTGAAAATGATGGAGAATTTGAAAATATATTCAAAGTACTGAGGACTTTAGCCCAGAAAAAATGTTTGGTAAGTCATAACGGTTAGGAACCAAGATAACCAGTTGTTGTAGCTGACTGTCCCCATTGACTGGCATCGATGGGCAAGGATTGACTCTGATAATTGGAGCAAGATTGGAGAGATATTTTCAGTACAAAATCTGCTTGAGATATACCAATTGGGAAAGTAAGCACGATGTCCAGAATTCAAACGTAAGTATTACATGTTATAATGTCAATACTAAGCCAGGTACAAAGCCAGTTTCTCTAAACATCAACCTAAAACCTGAAGGACTAGTTGGAAAAGGAGTCAGAAGACTCCGAATGAAATAAAGTTCCAGTGAAGTCAAGACATAGTAAACGAGCAACACCAATTGCAACGTGACCTAAAACCATCAAAGTTATTCAATGCGCAGGAAGGAACTGCAGATGCTGGTTTACATCGAAGATAGACACAAAATGCTGGAGTAACTCAGCGAGTCAGGCAGCATTTCTGGAGAAAAGGAATAGGTGACATTTCGCATTGAGATCTTTCTTCAGACGGAGAGTCAGGGGAGAGGGAAAGTAGAGGTATGAAAAGGTACTGAACAAATCAGAGTCAGCACCAATGGCGAAAGAGCCCACGATGGTCCATTGTTAGCTGCGAGTTCTCTGGTGATGACAAGTTGACGTTGAACCTAGCCATTGATGAGAAAGTATCCATTATCTACCTCACAGAATCGATATGAAGAAAGTTTTCACCAAACTAAACCTGTCAAATGCATGATGAATGTGTATAAGAAGTGTCAGCAATGTTTGTCAATTAATACACATAAGGGCCTGTATTTGTACCAAAATGATGTATTAAAGCAGAATTGAGGATCTGGCATGCTCCAATGGAGAAGATATTATGAAGTTCAGATTATTGTCAATACAATGAAGATGATGAATAGTACCATTAAGTACCAAAGTCGAAAGCCTTTGAATACTAGATGAAGCATTACATTGGCCGCACAAACACAAATGTGTATTTATATATGTGGAGCCGATTTATTCTGAGCTAGAATTAGATGCAATTGGAATGCAACATAACTAAGGAAACAGCAGATGATAATTTTCTTGTGACTGCAATGGAGATAGCTGAAAAGACACTAAACTGCAGATGCTGGCAAAACACAAAGTGCTGGAGGAACTCAGCGGGTCAGCCAGATCTATGGAGGGAGTGGACAGATCCCTTTCGCCTGAAGAAAGGTCCCAACCTGAAATGGTGCCTCTCCAATCCCTCCACAAATGTTGCCTGACGCACTGAGTTCCTCCAGCACTTTGTTCAAAGACACAAAAAGATATAGTTCTTCAGTAGGTAGATAGCATTGATGCATGCGACAATTGTACAGTTGAAAAATATGACACTGTGCTAGAGAGGAGTTGTCAACAGAACAAGCTGTCGTTGGAAAAAAGCCTTGGGAAAACAGATTTTGAAATAGTTTCACACTGACCATTCTGGCATTGTCAGCATGGAGGCAGCAGTCAGAGCAAGTGTGACAATGGCACAGTGGCGCAGCGGCAGAGTTCGGCCTCACAGATCCTGACAGCGAGTGCTGTCTCAATGTAGTTTGTACTTTCTCCTTGTGACCAGGTGGGCTTTCTCCGGGTGCTCCGGTTTCCTCCCACACTCCAAAGACATCCAGATTTGCCGGTTAATTGGCTTCGGTAGCATTGTACAATTGTCCCTAGTGTCTAGGATCGTGCTAGTGCACCGAGATCGCTGGTCGCTGCGGACTCGGTGGGCCGAACGCGCGGGCTCTACGCTGTATCTCTAAGGTCTAAAATCTATGGTCTACAGTCGGAAGATTGTGTTTCTAGGTCTGGTTAGATAGGGGTGTTGCAGTACTGGCAGATAAACCAATTCAGAGAAGGGACCTTCACTGAATTGTAAGTGACCTTTCCAAACGGTATCCAATAATTATTGAGAGAATGGGGTTTTTCGCTCCTCAGTACTGATGGACAAGAAATGAAAACAGCCAGTCAGAACGTTTTTCCCAAGATGGAAATAGCAAATACTAGAGGGCATAGTTTTAAGGCGAGAGGGGTCAAGTTTAAAGGAGTTGTGCAGGGCAATTTTATTTTGTCCCTAGGGTAGTGAGTCCCTGGAACGTGCTGCCAGGGTTTGTGGTTGAGTTACCATATGATAGTGGCATGTAAGAGGCTTTCGGATAGGCATATGGATATGCTAGGACTGGAGGGATATGGATCATACACGGGTAGATAAGGTCTCGACATCATGTTCGGCACAGACATTGTGGGCCAAAGGGCCTGTTCTAGTGCTCTACTGTTCTATGTTTTGTTCTAGATTCCAACTAAACTGTCGCAAGGCTGCGGAAGCAAATACTTATCCCAGCAGGATCCTAAAACTTGGTATTTTCTGCTTTTATTTCAGATTTTTAGCATCTAGTTTTTTGATCTTCAATGAATGACTCAGAACATTGCCTCCTAACATGTGCACGTCCAGGTATCATTCCTGGACTACAGCCCAATGCGTGAATTTGAGCGGGCCTTGGTTCTAGAAGAAAAGAAAATACTTCCCCATTTTTTCCCTTGGATTCGCTTCCCTGCAGCGGGATATTTGTTGAAAGGCGCAAAATGATGGCTATTTTTGTCGTGGAAAGTGTTGGAGGTTCTGACCACACCCCTGTATACTGGGTGAATTCCCCTTCATTCTTTGCTCTCAGATGACTAGGCCATGGGTAGTGAATGTGCTGAAGAATCTACTAATGTCATGTTTAATAGCGATCTAAAGGGCTTCCTACTATCTGGTCTTCAGATGAGCAGAGAGTAGAATACAGGACACCTTTCTATGTGTCAGAGGTAGATAAGGCTAGAGGACAACAGGATCCAGGTAAGGGTCGAGGGGGAGAGATTCAGAGGGATATGATGGGGACCTTCTTTACCCAGAGAGTGGTATGTCCCTGGAAAGCACTGCATAAGAGCGTGATTGAAGTGGGTAGCTGAGAGTATTCAGAGGAAGTGAATCACACAGGGGGATTGCTGGGAAATAGGTTTAATCTGAAAGGTTGCCCACTGTTGGCATCGATGAGATGGGCCGAATGGCCTTATTCCATGCTGTACAATTCTATGATGTCGCCCCCATCATAAATTTGACTGGCACCACCAACAACGTTCTGGACCTGCTCTGTGGCTAACGTTGTGCTTTCAGAACCTCCGTGACCACCCTCTTCATAAAACCGACCTGAAACTTTGCTCCTCGCCCAGCTGTACATAATAATAATCTGGTCTCTAAACATTGAAAATGCTGAAAATACCCATCAGGGTCAGGCAGCATAGGTGCGAAAGAGAAGCAGCTAATGTTTTAGGTCTCAGAAGCTTCATTTCAACATCTCTAAACACGTTTGAAAGATGGGACACTCCTCCTTTCCCCCCCTTTTCCAGCAAGCTGGACGCTCATGTTTCCTTGTTATGATGGATTCCTTGTGCTCTGCGAACACCAACTTCATGTTGGTTGAACCTGGGGTTGCTGAGTGCTTCCCTCAACCACATCATTCTCTTACATTGTTATGGACACAAGTTCATAAGTCATAGGGACAGAATTAGGCCATTCAGTTCATCGTGTCTACTCCACCATTCAATCATGGCTGATCTATTTTTCTCGTTCAACCCCATTCTCCTGCCTTCTCCCCATAACCTTTGACACAGTTACTAATCAAGAACCTGTCAATCTCCACTTTTAAAAGTGCCCATTGACTTGGCCTCCATAGTCATCTGTGGCAACGCATTCCACAGATTCACCACCTTCTGAGGAAAGAAATTACTCCTCATCAACTTTCTAAAGGAACGTCATTTTATTCTGATGCTGTGCCCTCCGATCCTAGACTCTCCCACTAGTGTAAACATCCTCTCCATATCCAATCTATCCAATCCTTTCATTATTTGGTACATTTCAATGAGGTTCCCCCCCTCATCCTTCTAAACTACACCGAGTACAGGCCCAGAGCCGTCAAACTCTCATCATATGTCTCATGACTTTTCAGCAATTACATTAAACGAATCCCAAAGATAACTGCAATCACTCCACAGCAATAATAGTTACTTGTCTCAAATTCCAAATGACCAGGTAGTCCTGCAGAAGCCATCTCTCACGGCTGAAGTAAAGGCGGTGAACAGCATTATCAAAGTCCTAATGGTTCAATAGTTCTTCAATGTCACTTTATTGTCACATATACCGAGGTACAGTGAAATTCTTCTTTGCATACAGTTCAGTAAAGCATTATTAAACATTGGCCCAATCTTAGATTAAGTACAAAGTATAAAGAAATAGACCACTGAGACAATATACAGGAGTGGCCAGATTTAGGCACCAAGGTCCTCAGGTGGCTGTGCTGACTTCAACAAATATTGCTCCACGATTAATATCTCAGTCTTCCTTCTCACTGCAATGTGCTCTACACACACTGAGATGCTATCCAATGTGACTGATGGTGAGAGTTGTGCAAAGACATGCATGCATGATCCAGACAGCTAAAGTACCTGTAGCACTGAATAAAGCAGTGAATCAAAGCCAGGTTTGGTGGTGCACAAACTTGCGTGTTTAAACCAGCATTTGTGAAGTTAATTAGCTAATCCTGGGGCACAATCTCATTTGCAGGCAATTATCTGCAACCATTAAAGTGTCAAAATAGCATTGAGTATTCAATAATGACAGTCAACACGCATCGGAATCAATCCTAAAGAAATTGGAAATTTAACAGCGTTATTATCTCATTACAATTCACATTGATTTCCTCATTCTTCCCATGTCCCGTAAGGAACAAAACAAAACAAGGGTGGTTTCATCAGATCTTACCAATAGCAGTCTCCACACATAGCAATAATCGCTTCCTGTTGACAGGATGTTGGGTGTCATGTGGGCACTCACGTAAACAATTCCCTTGATTCTGCTTGAAAAATAAAAAAGCGCGCATGGTTGCGTTCCTATTTTGGAACAATTTCAGTATTCTATGTGACCGGAGATTGGAAGACAAGACTTCCTTTAAAAGTTGAAGTGGTGATACACAGCAGCATTCAGCCACTAGCAGGCATGCTCCATCATCGGGCTAGAGGTGGCGCTTGGAGAACTTCCACTCCCGGGAGAAACAGCGCCTTCCTAGACAGATTCTTGATTAGAAGGGTTATGGGGAGAAGGCAGGAAAATGGGATTAGGAAGCAGAGATCAGCCACGATTGAAGTTATCCAAACCAAGTGCTCCTCAATGCTTCTTCCAGGCATTTCTTTCTTCAGAAGCTTTCCCTATTGTCCGAGACAACTCTGCTTCTTTCAGGGGTCTCTTCTGCTCATACCTCAGCCCCAACATTTCCCCACAAGCCATAACTACCCCACCCCAACCAACAGATATATGCAGGCAATGCATGGAACAATTAATGCAGACTATCGAACTCCCAAAATTTTCGAATTAGAAATTCAGAAATTCTTGATGAATGTTGGAACAAACATCCTAATACAGAAAAATTAATATCTTATATATATAATATCTTATTAGACAGTGACATTCCCTCCACGGACTTATACAGACAAGAATGGGAAAAAGAATTAAACCAAGTAATTACGAAAGATACTTGGGAAGAAAGTTTGCAACATATACATCAGTGTTCACTAAACGCCAGACATTCTCTAATACAATTTAAAGTAATACATAGGTTACACTATTCAAAAACAAAACTACATAAAATTTTCCAACATATCTCACCTAAATGTGATAAATGTCAACATTTAGAAGCTACATTATTTCATATGTTTGCAAACTGTATAAAAATTAAAAAATTCTGGGTAAATATTTTTAGCATAATATCTAAAGTAACCAGCACACAATTGGACCCAGATCCAAAATTAATTATACTCGGAATATTAGAATTAAATCAAACATTTAGAACAACACAAAGAAACTTTATGGATTATAGTTTAATAACAGGAAAAAAATTAATTCTAAAATTTTGGAAAGGCCCTACGTCCCCCACAATCAAAATGTGGATTATAGAAATGACGGAGACCTTAAACGTGGAAAGAATCAGATTTTCCCTGTTGGACAAACAGGAATTATTTAATGGAATATGGTCTCCTTTTATTGATTACTTAAAGGGTCAGAATGGTTCAGCACAGGAACCTGACTAGCACTCGGACTAAAGAATGGATGAAATGCTATACTTTGAAATGTACGAATATATCTCGAATGAAGTTTTTGTTATTTTAATAAATTTCTCCACTCTTCTTTAACTAACTTTTTCCTTATCTTTATAATCTGTTTTTGTTTTTGCTGTTATTTTTCTTCTCTCTTTTTTCTTTCTTTACTTCATCTAGTTCTTTAGTTCTATCTAGTTTTTAAAAAAAAGGGGCAAAAGGTATTGGAGACAATATAATAATAATTGACAATATTATCAATTTAAAAATGTATGACTGTAAAGATGTAAACAGGTTATGTACCTATCTCCAATAAAAAATTTATTCACAGAAGGGTTATGGGGAGAAGGCAGGAAAATGGGATTAGGAAGCAGAGATCAGCCACGATTGAAGTTATCCAAACCAAGTGCTCCTCAATGCTTCTTCCAGGCATTTCTTTCTTCAGAAGCTTTCCCTATTGTCCGAGACAACTCTGCTTCTTTCAGGGGTCTCTTCTGCTCATACCTCAGCCCCAACATTTCCCCACAAGCCATAACTACCCCACCCCAACCAACAGATATATGCAGGCAATGCATGGAACAATTAATGCAGACTATGGGTTGCATTATTTAATGGGGGTCCCACAACAATTTAATTTGGTCAATGGAATCATGTACAATTATGACCATATATCTCAATCCCCACCATACAATCTTGCATATATGGAGTATTTCTTACAGTGAACTGGAAACACTAGAGATTGCAGATGCTGAAGTCTGGAGCAAAACTTAGTGGTGTTCCCACACAACTATGCATGGGGCTTCCTGGCAATACAGATACTCACATGCATCTCCTGCAACTTAATCAACTGCATTTTTGTTCTCTCGATGTGACCTCCCCTCCAACAGCAAGACCAAGAGCAGACTGGACAACTACTTTCCCACACGCCTGCGCTCTGTCCACAGTGGCCCCGGCTGCAAGCCATTTTAACTCCCCTCCCCAGTCCCACATTGACCAACCTGTCCTCGGCTTCCTCCATCATCAGGCGGAGACCAAACACAAGCACCTCAGTGTTGTTGACAAGGGAAAATTTCACCAGGATGTCTCACTTGGCGGGGGAGACGAGAAGGAGGGCTATCGTCTCAGAATAGATGACTGAGATGGGGAAGAAATTTAGAGGGTAATACATCTTTGGAATTCTTTACCTGTGGATATCGAATCATTAGATATATTTAAGAATGAGAAAGATAGAGGTTCGGACGACAAGGGAATGAAAAGTTATGGGCATTGGCCAAGAAAATGGAGTTGGGGTCATGATCAGATCGACCGTGATGTTATTGAATGGTGGAGCAGGCACAAGCAGCTAACATATGGTTGACACTTGTAACGACTGCACATGTCCAAAACTGTAATGAGAGTTGTTTTTACGTGGGACACAGAACAGTGCAGCACTGGAACAGGCTCTTCAACCCTCAAGGTATGTGCCAAACATGATGCCAAGAATAACTCTTATCTGTCTGCACAGAGTCCATATCCCTCCACTTCCTGTATTTCCATACGCCTATCCAAAAGTCTCATAAATGCCACTATCACACCTGCCTCCACACCACCCCCAGCAGCACATTCCAGTCACTCCTCACCAGATTTTCATAAAGCTTGCCCCACACATCTTTAAACTTTGCCCCCCCCCTCACCTAAAAGCTCTGTCCTTTAGCATTTAGACATTTCCATCCTGTGAAAAAAGACCGTCTACCCGATATCGTACCACCAAAAAAAGAATTTGCAAATATTCGCCATGCAAGATTGACAACAGTAATGTGCCTTCAGTCGCACAATTTTCACTTTTTTCAATCCCTGCTCCATTACAAAGGAGAACTTTGAAAAACCCAAACAAGCTGTTGATTTATAAGTTTATCAAAAACATCTTCTGATACTGATTTATTGGCTCGAGAAAGTGAACTTTGTGCTTGTGGTGAAGTCTTATAAAATGAGCTCGCAACAGCCAACTTGAAAGCTGCTTCTATACCCAATCAATGATTTCTTTTAAATTGTCCATAGTTACAATTTTCTTTAAAGTTATCATGTGAGCAGCTCAGAGGGAGTCCAAGATTTCGACAATAATGTCTCATGTTCATTAGCGTAGGTTCACTAGGTTAATTCCCGGAATGGCGGGACTGTCGTATGTTGAAAGGCTGGAGCGATTGGGCTTGTATACACTGGAATTTAGAAGGATGAGGGGGGATCTTATCAAAACATATAAGGTTATTAAGGGGTTGGACACGTTAGAGGCAGAAAACATGTTCCCAATGTTCGGGGAGTCCAGAACCAGGGGCCACAGTTTAAGAATAAGGGGTAGGCCATTTAGAACGGAGATGAGGAAGAACTTTTTCAGTCAGAGAGTGGTGAAGGTGTGGAATTCTCTGCCTCAGAAGGCAGTGGAGGCCAGTTCGTTGGATGCTTTCAAGAGGGAGCTGGATAGAGCTCTTAAGGATAGCAGAGTGAAGGGGTATGGGGAGAAGGCAGGAACGGGGTACTGATTGAGAGTGATCAGCCATGATCGCATTGAATGGCGGTGCTGGCTCGAAGGGCTGAATGGCCTACTCCTGCACCTATTGTCTATTGTCTATTGTCTAATGGCCATTATAAATACAAAGAAACGCACATTTGAGCATTGCAATGTAAAAGGCGTTGAACTAAAGCTTGGTTGAAAAATATATTTGAACAGGCATAATTGAAATTCTAATGAACATGGGCCTGCAGTAATAATTGCTTCCTATTTCAGAACTAATTGGTAATCTCGTACAATGATGGGTGATCGAAGTGGAATAAAATATCATTCCAGCGCAGTAGGTAATATACGTGTGACTGGGCCATAACTAATGTCAGACTGAATTTGCAGCTAGCTTGTGGAATGACAGTCGGAACCCTCTTCCCAGTGTAGAAATATCAGAGGAGAGGACATAGCTTTAAGGTGAGGGGGGGCAAAGAAGATGCACGGGGTAAGTTTTCTTTTTACATTTGTAGTGGTGGATGCCTGAAGGCAGATATGATTGTAGCATTTAAGAGGCTTTTAGATTGGCGTGTGGATAAGCAGAGAATTGACAAACGTGGATTATGTTCAGGCAGATGAGATTAGTTTATCTTGTCATCAAGTTTGTCATCAAGTTTGGCATGGAAATTGTTGACTGAAAGGGCTTTTTCCTGTGTTGCACTGTTCTATGTTCCATGTTTTAATGCTTTCACGTGATATCAAAAAGATTTCCACAGTCCTAAAACCAGTATCCTTTTCATATCAAGTTAAATTCCAAGTTTATTTCCACACGCATGAGAAGTGCAGGTACAATAAGAAATCTTGCTTGCAGCGTCATCACAGACAGTGTAGACTCAGACAGACAGACACACAAAATTAAATTATCCATAAATTACGCATAAAACTCAAAGAAAGACGACCACAAAAAACAAGACATTAGTGCAAAAACATAATTAGAAAATCAAAATAAATAAACAAGTGCATGGTGGTGCAAGAGGTGGGCCAGAGTGTGCCTTTGCACTTTTCCCTGCAGCCACAACAAGAGATGTAACACCTGTCCCAATACCTCCTCCCCCAACTCCATCCCGGGACCCCAGCAGTCTTTCCAGGTGAGAGAGAGAGGTTCACGTGCACCTTTAACCTCATCTACTGCTCCCGATGTGGCCTCCTGTACATTGGCGAGACCAAACGTAGACGTGGCGACTGCTTCTGTTAGAACTGACCCGCTGAGTTACTCCAGCACTTTGAGTTTTGCTGGCCTTCAAAGACATATTTATAGTCATCCTATTTACTATACTTTGGCAACAAGTAGACATAAGGAACTGGAGATGCCTGTTTACAAAAAAAAAGTCATAGAAGGCTGCAGCAACTCAGCGGATCAGGCAGCATCCGCAGAGAACATGGATAGGCGACTTTTCGGGTCAGGACCCTTCTTCAGACTGAAGTTCCTTATTTCAACATAAAAACAATATTACTTGTAAAGGGTTTGCAACACTTAACTATTGACCCAACAGGCTCTAAAATTGTAATGTAGAATTTTGGTTCAGGACTCGCTTCATGAAAACATCGGTTAATTTATTTCTGGGAAATCAGAGGATTGAAACAATTTCCCATCAGCAATGAATGCTGTGATTAATTTCGAGCAACATGGAAAAGCATTGCAAATGACTTTGCAGGAGATTAGAGCACTTAGTGAAAAGCTTGGTTAAAGCGATGGGTTTTAATGAGAGTTTTTTTTAAAGAAGAAAAGAGGTTTAGCAGAGGAATTCCAGGGCACAGAAGGTCAGTCACCAGTGGTGGGCAGTCAGAGGTGGGCATTGGAGATTGCAAGGCTGAAAGAAATGTGGTGAGATATCATCATGAAGTTGGTCATTTTACAAATGATACACAGGGCAACTACAAGATAAATAGACTTGCGAGGAGGAGCACATTGGATCAATGAGATTTCAATTACATTGAATTTCCAAAGCTCTGCTGATTGATAGAGTAGCTGAGCAGCAGAATGGCCCACACTTCAAGAATCAAGAGTGTTTAATTGTCTAGGGAAAGAAACTACAGATGCTGATTTAAATCAAAGGTAGACACAAAATGTTGGAGTAACTCAGCAGGTCAGGCAGCATCTCAGGAGAGAAGGAATGGGTGACGTTTCGGGTCGAGACCCCGCTTCAGTGTTTAATTGTCATTTTCTCCAGCAATGAAACAATGAAACTCATTTTTGCAGAAGCTTAACAGACGGCACAGTGGCGCAGCGGTAGAATTGTTGCCTCACGGCGTCAGAGACCTGGGTTCAATTATGACAATGGCTGCTATCTGTACGTTCTCCCTGTGACCAAGTGGGCTTTCTCTGGGTGATTTGGTTTCCTCCCACATTCCAAAGACGTACAGGTTTGTAGGTTAATTGGCTTCTGCAGATTATCCCTAGTGTGTAGGATAGAACTAGCATATGGGCCATCGCTGGTCAGCCTGGTGACAGTGGGCCGGTGGGCCTGTTTCCAAGCTGTATCTCTAAGTCTAAACTAAACTATGGACACATTAATGCCATTACACACAAATAAATGTACAATAATCAATAATACAATAAATTAATAAGTAGTAACGCTAGGTAACCAGGCCATATCAGTTCAAAAGAAAAGTCGAAGTGCAACTAAAAGGTCCACAGCAGATCGTCATTGCTGGGCTAGTGGTTAGTTCTATGCAGGGTTCAAAATTCTTATAGTTGCTGGGAAAAAGTTGTTTAGTTTCGTTTAGAGATACAGTGCGGAAGCAGGCCCTTCAGCCCACCGATTCCACACTGACTATCGATCCCCGCACACTAACACTATCCTACACACACTAGGGACAATTTACAGTTTTACCACGGCTATCAGCCTACAACCCTGCATGTCTTTGGAGTGTGAGGGGAAACCGGAGATCCTGGGGAAAACCCACGCAGGCCACGGGGAGAACGTACAAACTCCGTACAGACAGCACCCGCAGTCAGAATCGAACCCGGGTCCCTACCACTGTGGCACCGTGCCGCCCAACATGTAGGTCACATGTTTTAGGCTTCTGTACATTCTTCCCAATGCTATGTGAAAGCAGTGCATGCAGGAAAATCAGACAAAAATATTGCATGCCCATCTAATTGTGCAAATGTAATGAATGTATGGAATACTGGGTCAGCTTCTTCAAAGGCTTGCGATCGTCACCAAAGGTACAGTCTTCCCACTAAAGGGATCTATAGAAGGCACAGCCTGAAAAAGGCAACCAATATCATCAAAGGTCCACACCATCATGGCCATGCTTTCATTTCGCTCCTCCCATTACAAAGGAGGTAAGAGTCTGAAAACCATGACCACCAGGTTCAAGAACAACGTCTTCCCTGCACCACCAGGTTCTTGATCACCACACAACACTAACCTCAGCCACTATGATCTTTTATAGACCGTGTCTTTGGATGCACTACGGGCTTTGTTTTTGCACTATTATGGTTAACCAATATTATGGTTATTAATTTATTTTATGATAATTATTATATATTCATCTGTGTGTTATTGAGTTTGTGGGCCGGTTAAGCTGCAATAAGTAAGAATTTCATTGTTCCGTTGCGGGTATATATGACAATTAAATACTATAGGCTCTTGAGGGATGGGATGAAGGGAAGGACACATTGGACATACAATCAGAAGCAGGGCGAGGAGTGGCTGCATGATCCAATGGTTCTGGGAGAAGAAGAAATGGACACACGCCCAGTTGATAGTGGGGGGAAGTGGAGTTGTTCCTGGTTGGTATTGGAAGAAATTGACTTGTGATTTGGTGGCAGGGGTGGACGCGCAAGGAATTGGACAGTGGGGTAAAGGAAGCACAATTGGGTGTTAGGAGAGGGTGGAACAATGGGCATCTGATGTCAGTGGCAATGTTTGGGAAGGCATTCCCGCGTAGAGTTGGTCCGAAGTCTGGCAGGTCGTCAGGTCAGGCATCAGCAGGAAGGAAAGAATGGCGGACAGCAAGAAAGATGCTGAAAGGAGGATCTAAGATCACCATAAGATCATAAGTGATAGGAGCAGCATTAGGCCATTCGACCCATCAAGCCTACTCTGCCATTCAATCATGGCTGATCTATCTCTCCCTCCTAACCCCATTCTAATGCCTTCTTCCTAAAACCCTCGACCAGCAAGAAAACAACATCTGACTAAATTACAGCAGAGATCAATTTTGCAAATAAACATATTATGTTTATAATATCAAAGCATGTATTCCATACCGTTTGATGTCACTTTGTGTGTAATCTAAGATCTCTGTGTGCATGCACACCACACACACACCTGGATTGAATTTGAGCAAGTGTGCTACATGAACAAGAATAAGGGGTCGGCCATTTAGAACGGAGATGAGGAAAAACTTTTTCACTCAGAGAGTTGTGAAGCTGTGGAATTCCCTGCCTCAGAAGGCAGTGGAGGCCAATTATCTGGGTGCTTTCAAGAGAGAGTTAAATAGAGCTCTTAATGATAGTGGAGTCAGGGGGTATGGGGAGAGGACAGGAACAGGGTACTGATTGTGGATGATCAGCCACGATCACATTGAATGGCGGTGCTGGCTCGAAGGGTCGAATGGCTTACTCCTGCACCTATTGTCTATTGACACAGAGGACCTTAACACATGATCAATAATAATGCACTGGCATTTCACACAAACATGTTGTGCCTACCAACTGAACTTCGACTCCAACAGATTTAATTTTCACCAATAAAACCTGTCAGAATATCAATTTAAATTCAGAAAACAAACAATCTTAATCTGAGCATAATTTATTACATAATAATAGTTTTGCTTGGGTTTTGGACTTTGATCACTTCATGAATTTCTAATAAACTGCTTTAAGGCTGATCATCATTGACAGCTCAATCACACATTAAACAAAGATATAATTAAGCGTTAAAAATAATCATCTCTGAAATTGTAACAGATGGCAATTTTTTGACACCAATCAAAATGCAATATTTCAAATTAAAGAATCAGAGAAAGACAATAGAATTGAAAGTGACAATTAATGGTTTTGAACAGATCTCTGAGAGACACAAGCAAACAAGGGTCAGTGAATGAGAAGAAGGCAGAAGCAAGACAAACAAACAACAAATTAAAAAGAAGATGGACACCAAAAGCTGGAGCGACTCAGCGGGTCAGGCAGCATCTCTGGGGATTATTGGGTGATGTTTCGGGCCGAGACCCTTCTGCAGACTGGGCCGAGACCCTCCTCCATTCCTTCACTCCAGGGATGCTGCCTATCCCGCTGAGTTACTCCAGCTTTTTGTGTCCATCATCGGTTTAAACCAGCATCTGCAGTTCCTACCTCAACAAATTAAAAAGAGTGAGCCAATAGAAACAGGAATGCATCAGAGATTGACCAGAATGCCGCCGAGATTAGGTGGTATTAGCTACAAGGGGGTTGTACAAACTTGGATTATTTTCAATGGAGCATCGGGGGCCGAGGGGAGATCAGGTAGAATCTTTTTTCCCAGGGTGAACATGTCAATGATGATATGGCACGGTTTTAAGGGGCAAAGTTTAAAGGAGATGAGCGAGGCAAGTCTCTTTTACACAGAGAGGGTGGTGGGTGGCTGGAATGCACTGCCGGGGGTGGTGGTGAATACCATAGTGACATTTTAAAGATTTTTGGATAGGCACACGGATATGCAGGAAGTAAAGGAATAGTAGCACAACCATACTGGCAAGAGTTTTGGGCATTGATTGCTGTAATATTCTATGCGTTTATTCTGTAATGGTAGGTTAGTTGGCCACGGTCAATCACGCATTGCTTTTAGATGAGTGGTAGAATCTGGAGGAAGCTGATGGGAGCTGGTGGGGAGAATCAAATAACATTTGTGTAAATGGGTTCTCAATGGTTGTCTCAGACCTGACAGGTCCAAGCAGCTAATTTGTGCGCTATAAGATAAGATCCTGTCTACGGGTGCTTGCCTGTACCGAATCTGTACTTTCTCCCTGTGACCTGCGTGGGTTTTCTCCGGGAGCTCTGGTTTCCTCCCACACTCTAAAGACAGACAGGTTTGTAGGTAAATTGGCGGGGTAAAAATAGTAAATTGTCCCTATTGCATATAGGATAGTGTTTGTGTGTTGGGATCGCTGGTCAGCACAGACTCGGTGGGCCGAAGGGCCTGTTTCTGCGCTGTATCTGTAAACTAAACTAAACTACGATATCACATAATGATACTAAAAGATATTCTGGCTATTGCTGAAAAACTTACTTTGATTATGCTGTTGACTCAATTTATTCACAAAATGCTGGAGTAACTCAGCAGGTCAGGCAGCATCTCGGGAGAGAAGGAATGGGTGATGTTTCGGGTCGAGACCCTTCTTCAGACTGAAGAAGGGTCTCGACCCGAAACGTCACCCATTCCTTCTCTCCCGAGATGCTGCCTGACCTGCTGAGTTACTCCAGCATTTTGTGAATAAATCGATTTGTACCAGCATCTGCAGTTATTTTCTTATGCTGTTGACTCATATATTTTAGAATGAATATCCTTAATTTGTGTTCACCAACTTAACTTGCTTTTCTTTAAGATCCTAGCCACCTACTACAGAATTGGTAAAGGCTGTGGATGCTCCATTAACAGGTATCCTTACTAGGGTCAGACTATCTATTATGAGCGAGTATAAAATGAAATCTGAAAACAAAAAACATAGTTATTTTGCAGAATCTAGGCACAAGGTAGTGATTAATAAAGCAAATTGAATAGAACACCAATTTCTTTGAGAAGTAATTTGCTACCGTCATGGGGCTTACTGTGAGGTAAGATCTGTCCCACATTGAACACTAAGGCATTATTTCGACAGAAGTTTCAAAAGGATTGTGAATTTACCTTGAACCAAAAGCAGCATTGGATAAACTACAGTGAGTTTCATCTTCAAAATGGCTGGCCATATCTAGGGAAATGCCTTCACAATCTAAGGTTAGCCTCAGAAGTATAAATCAACTCTTTTAAAAAAAAGTCAGAATGGGAACATTAAAACAAATCACAGAGCTAAAGATTTGGAATATTGTACAAATAATGGCCATTGAAGATAACGTGATCAGCATCTGAACGAAGCAAAGAATGGTTGGAAAGAAATTGGACTCAATTTGAGAGAAAAAAGTGTTTTTCTACATAGCAAAGTGTTCACAATTTTATACACTTTTATCAAGACTCCCCGCAACCTCCAACGATCTAGAGAACCTCCAACGATCTAGAGAACACAATCCGTCTATCCAACCTCTCCCTGTAATCCAGGCAGCATTCTGACAAACCACCTCTGCACCCTCTCCAAAGCCTCCACATCTTTCCTGTAATGGGGCGGCCGGAACTGCATGCAATACTCCAAATGTGGCCGGAACAGGGCGCAATACTCCAAATCTGTGGAGACGCTGCATGAGATGTTGAGTTGCTTTCTGCTCAAGATTCCAGTGTCTGCAGTGCCTTGTGTCTCCCGTGGAGCCAACGTGAACTGGAACACAGTAATAGCGTTTGTAATCCTCAAACTGTTTCTTGAACAGCTGGGTAGAAATCTCCATGATTGGAATGTCCATTAAAATGGGACCACTATATTGCACAAATGGGAAATGGAAGCAGAGAGCTGACTCAGCATTAAAGGAGATCTATGCATAATTGACGAAACCTCCGAGGCCATTAATGTCACCAAAATTGCTCTCTGGATGGTACCTTAGCTCCAAGTATGAGTGAATTATTAATACAGCCAACTCTGGTGCAGCAAATGACTCACAGTATCTATATAATGGCCAATTCTTTCATTTCATAGCAGACTCTATAATTAATGAAACAAACACGGTCAATTTTAAAGATACCATATGTCATATAGTTACAATTCCCAACTCCAGTTGATTAAGGCTTGTCCTTGCAAAATGTGATAACATGACATCTGATTATGAGACATCGGTCCGGCCTTTACAAATGCTGTTTCATGGCATTCATTAATGTTTAGTAGAACAATGGGAGATCTCGTTGAAATATATAAAATTCTGAGAGAGAAGAACAGTCATAATCATGTAGATGAATGATCCTATCTTCTTTGATGGGTTGGCAATGGAGAGAGTCAACAATGTTAAGTTCCCAAGCGTACACATCTCTGAAGATCTGTTTTGGGCCTGGCACAAAGAAAGCCCACCAAGGCCTCTACTTCATCAGAAGATTAAGGAGATTTGGTATGTCAACACAATGTTCAGTTTTTACAGGTGCACAGTAAGGCATATACTGACTGGTTGCATCATAGCCTGGTGCAGTAACTCCAACGCCCAGGAATGAGGGAGATTACAGAGTGGTAGACACTGCCCAGTCCATCACAGGTACTGACCTCCCTAACATCGAAAGGATCTAGAGAAGGCGCTGCATCAAAAAGGTGCCAATATATCACACTGACCACGCCCTCATATCACTCCTACCATCAGGAAGAAGGTATAGGAATCTGAAAACCCTGACCACCAGATCAATAACACAGCCATCAGGCTCTTGAACACTGCACAACACTAACCTCAACTGAACCTCTATGGATTTTCTTTGGTTGGACTAAGAACTACTGTTTGTTGCACTCTTATTTAGGTTATCAATTTATTGATTTTTTTTTGTTTATGATATATTATTTATGAGTATTGTGTTTACAGGCCTGTTATGCTGCTGCAAGAAAGAATGTCATTTCATTCCCTCTCTCCTAGATGCTGCCTGACCTGCTGAGTTACTCCAGCATTTTGTGATGCCTTCATTTTTCCATTATTGGTACGTATGACAATTAAACACTCTTGAATGGCAATTAGAATCAAAGTTGCTGAATGGTCTACTCCTCCATTTCTATGCTTTGTTGAGTTCTCTCTAAGTTTAATGAGCACTTTATCTGCAGCAACACACGTTGGCACAGCATGATGGTGTGATAAGGTGTTAAAAAAAATAGAGGCATTTCTGTCCGTCTGCTGTTGACAGCTTCAGAGTGACCAGGAACTAAATAAAATTCAGGAACACAAAAACATATTAAAAATGTTCAGGATAAATAATGTTTTTTAAAAATGGTCCTGTGATACTCTGACAATATATCCACTTAAAGATCAAGCAGTCTGACGACGAGTCCCAACCTAAAACATCAGCTGTCCATTCTCTCCACAGATGTTGCCTGGCCTGTTGAGTTCCTCCAACGCTTCCGGGTCAAGTACATTCTATTGAATCAGTTCCTGGTCATGGTGAACAATACAAGAGAGCGGCACAGTGGTAGAACTGTTGCTTCACAGCATCAGAGACTCGGGTTCGATCTTGACCTCAGTTGTTGCCTGTGCAGAGCTTGCAGGTTCTCCTTGCGTTCATGGGGGTTTCCTCCGAGTGCTCCGGTTTCCTCCTGCATCCCAAAGACGTGCGAGTTTGTAGGTTAATTGGCCTCAGTAAATTGCCCATGGTGCGTCGGGAGTGGACGGGAAAATGGGATAACATAGAGCTATTTTGGACAGGTGATCAATGG
The DNA here is from genome assembly GCF_053455715.1 of Rhinoraja longicauda. NCBI lineage: Eukaryota > Metazoa > Chordata > Chondrichthyes > Rajiformes > Arhynchobatidae > Rhinoraja > Rhinoraja longicauda. The sequence goes on from NC_135981.1 coordinate 17,969,976, forward strand.
TTGACGTGGATTCAGTGGGCCGAAGGGCCTGTTTTCATGCTGTATCCCTAAACTCCATCTGCCAAATGGGCACATTGCAATTAGCTTGTTCTTAAAGCAATAAGTCCTTCCATACGCTAGGGGTTAGCCTGGATCTTCTCATCTACCTCATTGAGAACACAGGACATTTTCACTGGAACTGTCACTATGATTTAAAAAACTATATTCTGCACTCTGCTATTTTTCCTCTTTGCTCACTCTGTTGTACGTGTATGGCTTGATTATATTCATTAATAGTTTTATCTGATTTGATCGAATAGCACACAAAGAAAGCTTTTCACTGTCTCTCGGTACACGTGACAATAATATATCAGTACCAGTACCATACCAACTCCCTGACTCAAAAGTGAGAATAGCAGTTTTAGATAATCAGCAATTCCAGCCTTTCTATCTCATAACTTCAGCATTCATGGCTTTTATTTCTCTCTTTTTAAAAAAAACAAGAGCTGTTTAAATTCATCCTCCCATTCTATCTTCTATTACTCACAACTATCTTTACCACCCACTGACATCTGACCCACCCTACCTCCCTCATCATTCAATCTCTCCCACCCGCCATCCCTATCACAAGATCAGTTTGAAGAAGGGTCTCGACCCATTCCAAACATCCTTTGCACCACCTCGCCCAGGATTCACAGCAACTGGGACTCAACGCCTGTCATCTCGTCACCCTTTCTCCCGTCATGCAGCGACCCTCTGTGGCTCCGGTTTCAACAAACTAGGAACATGGAGAACCAGCTGGGAACAGACATCGCAACCTCCTCAATTCACTGTCGCACCAAACACCACAGCCCCACCCGGCTCGGACATGCCCCGCAAAGAGTGGGTCGCCCTGAACCGGCTCCACACAGGGGTCGGCCGGTTCAATGCCAACATGCATCGTTGGGGGTTGCGTCCATCAGCAGCCTGCGTGTGTGGAGCAGACCAGTAAACAGCGCAGCACGTCATATTCGACTGCACTGTCCTCCGCCCCCCTGGTGGAGGGGTAGACCTCACGGCCCTCGACAACAGCACATTGCACTGGCTACAGCGCCTGGAGGGCGTTACATAACCTCTGCTGCCTCAAACGCAAGAAGAAGACCACTACCTCAGCAACTATGATTTACACTGGAGTTCTTTTTGATTGCAATATGGACTTCATTTTTTGCACTTTATGTTTCTGATGACTGATTTTTATGCCATTGATCATTATATATTTACTTGTGTGTAATTGCATTAATGGACCTGCAAAGCTGTAGCAAGTAAAAATTTCATAGAAACATAGAAAATAGGTGCAGGAGTTGGCCATTCAGCCCTTCGAGCCAGCACCGCCATTCAATACGATCATGGCTGAAGAAGGGTCTCGACCCGAAATGTCACCCATTCCTTCTCTCCCGAGATGCTGCCTGTCCCACTGAGTTACTCCAGCTTTTTGTGTCTATCCCCAACACAAGCTTGTCCTTTTGCTCTCTATTCTCCCTGCCATCCACTGCTGTGCCACCTCACGTACTGGCAATCAACAGCCCAGTGTAGGTTTAGATTTTTAGATTTCGAGATTTAGAGATACAGCGCGGAAACAGGCCCTTCGGCCCACCGAGTCCGCGCCGCCCAGCGATCCCCGCACATTAACACTATCCTACACACACTAGGGACAATTTTTACATTCACCCAGTTAATTAACCTACATACGTGTACGTCTTTGGAGTGTGGGAGGAAACCGAAGATCTCGGAGAAAACCCACGCAGGTCATGGGGAGAACGTACAAACTCCATACAGACGGCGCCCGTAGTCAGGATCGAACGCGAGTCTCCGGCGCTGCATTCGCTGTAAGGCAGCAACTCTACCGCTGCGCCACCGTGCCGCCGTGTAGGGTTGAGGGTGCGTTTGTGGAACATGTTACAGTCTGTATTTTGGCTACTGTGAACATTCCAGGCAAACTAAACCTTGGAAAAGATTCAAGATTTGCGATTTGAATTAATTTCTGGGTCACTTTGAAAAGAGAAAATAATTTTCCATGGGCAATCTTAAATCACATGTTCTCACTGGTGACAAGGTCATTCACAATTACAGCGAGATTGTGGGCTCTGAGGTCTGGAAGTATCGAGATGAATAAAGGATTGAATTCCCACAGTCTGAAATGGAAAGCCTTCACGTACAATTATTCTAGGTCAGAACCGAATTCAGCACTGGTAGCATTCGCTGAATTACTAATGGAAGAGCCACTCACGTACAACACAAAACATGACATCCAATTCAGCAGTGTCAAGCTGAGCCCAGGACTCAACTCACCACCATTCCCTCTTTAATCGGGGTTGAAAGGACTTACCAGTGCAGGCAGCAAAGAGGTCTGAACTCCTATTTTGCATGTTAGTGAGTCAAAAATAGAACCAGATAACAGTTACAAATTCACTGATGCGGATAAAGTGCTTAGTGTGAAAATTCACAAAGTATCTACATCTATTTAATTCAGATTTATTTCCATTCTTTTTTGTCACACTGCAAGTGGTTAGGATCTGAAATACATGCCGTGGGCCATGATCAGAGGTAGATTGGATTTAGCATTTAGAAAGTAGTTCGACACGAATTTGAAAGGCTACAGACAGAGGGATGTCAGTGGGAATTGCTGGATCACTATCATGTCGAGCTGAATAGATTAGGTTCAGGTTTACTATTATCACGTGCACAGAGGCACAGTGAAACTTTTTGTTTTGCCATACTATCTAATCAAATCTGATTTTGCTTTTAGTTTAGTTTAGAGATACAGTGCAGAAACAGTTTTCAGCCCACTGAGTCCGCGCCGCCCAGCGATCGCCGAACACGAACACTATCCTACACAATAGGGACAATTTACAATTTATACCAAAGCCAAATTAACCTACAAACCTATACATCTTTGGAGCGTGGGAGGAAACTGGAGGCCCCAGAGATAACCACACAGGTCACGAGGAGAATGTACACACTCCATACTGGCAGCACCAGTAGTCAGGATCGAACCCGGGTCTCTGGCGCTGTAAGACAGCAACTCAGCCGCTGTCTCTGGCGCTGTAAGACAGCAACTCAGCCGCTGTGCCACCATGCCACCAACAACACTATACATAAATACACTTCAGCCAAACTCAAGCACAATACATCGAGCAAAGGGAAAGATACGGAATGAAGAATATAGTTCTGAGCATAACAGCACATCAGTTCCGTAAACCAGTTGATGGACCAAATGATCTCTTTCAAAAACCATAATGTTAATTTACATCTGATTGCCTTTACCTAATAGTCCTGTCTCGCTGTTGAGCACAATGTAAACAATGTTTTATTTCTGTACTGCAACGCCCAAGATACTGAGCATGTTCATAGCACTCTTAAAGAGGAAATACAAGCAGTGATCTTATAAAGATATGCCGACAAAGCACAACAATAATATAACATCAGCAAATGACATCCCCTCCTCCCACAGTAACATCTGACCTTGTTTACTTGCTACAAAGTATTTCAGTTACAAGACATTGGTGAGGCCACATTTGTCGTACTGTATTGCGTTCAGTTTTGGTCACCCTGCCTCAGGAAAGACGTTGTTACACTGGAAACAATGCAGAGAAGATTTACAAGGATGTTGCCAGGACTTGGGGGCCTGAGCAGCAGGGACAGGTTGGGCAGGCTAGGACTTTATTCCTTGGACTGCAGGAGGATGAAGGTGACCTTATAGAGGTATACAAGATCATGAGGGGAATAGTGGGTAAATAGACAATCTTTTACCCAGAGTAGGAGAATCAAGAGCCAGAGGGCATAAATTTAAGGTGGGTCAGGACCCTTCTTCAGCCTGAAGAAGATTCCCAATTGGGAACGTCACCTATCCATGTTCTCCAGGGATGCTGCCTGACCCGCTGAGTTATTCCAGCGCTTTGTATCTTTGTTTAGCAGTAATTTTATGATTGGTGAAATCAGACTAGATTACAAATTCGCTGAAGGTATCGCTGATAAATGATGTTCCATTAACCAGCCTCACTGTTCCAATACACTAAATCATGGTTTAGGTTTAGGTTTATTATTGTCACACGTACTGCGGCACAGTGAAACCTTTGTCCTGCATGCTATCCAAACAGAACAGATATACCATACACTAATACAATCAAATTAAACTCAAGCATAATAGATAGAGCAAAGGGGAAGATAGAGTGCAGAATAGTTCTCAGCACTGGAGGCAAAGATATAACGTTCAAGTTTTTGTTTACAACTGTTAACATCAATGGTAGATGCCCCATTGGAAGCTCCAACAGAGAATCTACTATTGTTGCTGAAATGATGAGCAAACATCAACACATTGTAGATCTGCATAACCAACTTGCTAACACAAGGCCCTTTGTTGATTTCTGCAGACATATCATAGAGTGTGCTTGACATCTATGATTTTCAACCAAATGAACAATGTGAGAATGTTACCTTGAGACGTGCCTGTTTTATCATGCATGCTGACCGTCCCACCATCTAAGGGATGAGGAGGTGCTGCCTCAAAAAGGCAGCTGATAATATCAAAGACCCACAGCATCCTGGCCACGCACTCATCTCACTACTACCAGCGGGAAGAAGGTTCAGGAGCCTGCGAACCATGGCGACCAGGTTCAAGAACAGCTTCTTCTCAGCAGCCATTATGCTCTTGAACATTACTCAACACCAACCACTAACTCACCGGTCGAAGTACCCACCCAAAGCATTGCCCTGTCACGGCCAACTCCATCACCCACCAGTTCCTGGCCAATGGCCGCTCCAAAGACGCGGACAAGAACCATACTCGTTCTGTCAACCAGGAATCCACTAATCTTTGGAAAGCTCCAGGCGCTGATGGGCACCTGTCAGCACTCTTTTCTTCTGCAAAACGTTCTTCTGTCATCTCTCAACTGAAATGTGGAAAAGCTCAGGGTCCTGATAACATCCCCCCAGAATTCCTGAAACACTGCGGTCCTAAATGCCTGGCCTGGCTCCGTGAGTTTTACTCCTCTTGCCTCATTGGTCAGTCCATTCTGAAGATCTGGCGGAAAGCCACCGTCATTGCGCTACCAAAACCAAACAAGCCTGCGGACGACCCAAGGAACTATCGGCCCATCTCACTCCTGTGTCCCATACAAGCTCCTCGAAAGGCTTCTCCTGGCCCGGCTCAATCCAATCGTTGACCCTCAACTACCCGCTGAACAAGCCGGATTTCGGCGTGGACGCTGCACCACCCACCAAATAGTCAAGCTGACCAATGACATCGAAGACAGTTTCGAAAAGGGTGACAAGGCGGGCATCACCCTGGTGGGCCCCACCGCCGCTTATGATACTGTGTGGCACCAGGGCCTGATCTTGAAGCTCCTCCGCACCATCCCTGACCGTCACCCTGGTGGGCCCCACCGCCGCTTATGATACTGTGTGGCACCAGGGCTTGATCTTGAAGCTCCTCCGCACCATCCCTGACCATCACCCTGGTGGGCCCCACCGCCACTTATGATACTGTGTGGCACCAGGGCCTGATCTTGAAGCTCCTCCGAACCATCCCTGACCGTCAATTAGTGCGGTTCCTTGCCAACATCCTTGCCAACCGCAGTTTTGTACTCAAGACCAGCAACGGACAATCTAGCCGACTGCGAGGCCCACGAAACGGAGTCCCCCAATGCTCGGAACTGGCCCCCATGCTCTTCAATCTCTATATCAGCGACCTGCCACGCACGACCTTGCGCCAGTATGGATACGCAGATGACTTGGCCCTACTGCACTCGGACAAGAGCTGGTCAAATGTTGAGGATGTGCTCTCGGTGGATATGGAACTTGTCGCGGGCTACCTTAAGACCTGGAGACTAAAACTGAGTGTGGCAAAAACCACCACAACGGCCTTTCACCTGAACAACAAGGAAGCTCAACGCCAGCTAACCGTCACCCTCAATGGGTCACCCCAACCCTACAACCCATTTCCTACATACCTCGGGGTGAAACTAGATTGGCAGCTGACCTACAAGCAACACCTTGAAGTTCTCCGTGCTAAGGTCTCGGCACGGAACAACCTCCTGCGTTGCTTGGCCGGATCGTCATGGGGCGCCAGGACATCTACTCTTCGAACCAGTGCTCTTGCACTCGTGTACAGCGCCGCTGAGTACGCCGCCCCAGCATGGTGCCGCAGGGCCCATACCAGCAAGCTAGACGCCACCCTCAATGACACCATGTGGATCATCACTGGCTGCCTACGCCCTACTCCGACGGATCTCCTGCTGGTGCTCGCAGGTATCGCACCCGCCAAGCTTCGCAGAGAGTTCTTCACTCATAGGCTGGTGTGCAAGGCCCCATCGGATGCCAAACATCCTTGGCACCACCAGGTTCAACGCCAACATGCAACGTTGGGGGTTGCGTCCATCAGCAGTCTGCGTGTGTGGAGCAGACCAGCAAACAGCGCAGCACGTCATTTTCGACTGCGCTGTCCTCCGTCCCCCTGGTGGAGGGGTAGACCTCACGGCCCTCGACAACAGCACATTGCACTGGCTACAGCGCCTGGAGGGCGTTACATAACCTCTGCTGCCTCAAACGCAAGAAGAAGACCGTTACCTCAGCAACTATGGAGTTCTTTTTGGTTGCAATATGGGCTTCATTTTTTGCACTTTATGTTTCTGATGACTGATTTTTATGCCATTGATCAATATATATTTACTTGTGTGTAATTGCATTAATGGACCTGCAAAGCTGTAGCAAGTAAAAATTTCATAGAAACATAGAAAATATGTGCAGGAGTTGGCCATTTAGCCCTTCGAGCCAGCACCGCCATTCAATATGATCATGGCTGAAGAAGGGTCTCGACCCGAAATATCACCCATTCCTTCTCTCCCGAGATGCTGCCTGTCCCGCTGAGTTACTCCAGCATTTTGTGTCTACCTTCGATTTATTCCAGCATCTGCAGTTTCTTTCCTACACATGACACGACTCTCTTGACTTTCGAGCTTTGATGAGTCTTCCTTGGTCTTGGTGAGCAATGTGTAAAAACTATACCCAAACTATACCCAAAACTATACCCACATGACCGTGGAATGACAATCTTGAAACACAAGATCCATGGAAGGTGTAGTCATAGGATCATTGCAAACTCAATGCTAAATTTGCACCACATCTGCAATATCACATGGTTTCCAATATGATACATCTTGGTGACGGGATTAGGGTCAATACACAGTGATATCGGAGAAAGATGTTGCACCTGACTTTTGTAGTCATCAGTAACTGTCGTTCAGTGGCCTTGTCTTGCGGACCAGTGTGGTTTGGTGCCAGTTGCAGGCACTGTCAATATGACGAAGCTACCTTGAAACTGCGATGGTTATCACAGCCAGCTGAGACTACGTAGAAGATCTCATTGATTTGATCATTATTTGTGAAGAACATGTTTCCAGGACTATCAAAAGATTCGCTATATCGAAAGTAAATATTCTAGTACTAACTGACTGAACTAGAATAGGAGGATAGTAGATCAGTCATTATATTGATACATGAACCTGCAGCAATTAGTGCATTGTTCCAGAAGTTGTATATATTCACATTTATCCACGGCTGGCACTGATTAAACTTCACTTCTTCTTCAAAACCATGCATATATATCTTATCCCTTAGAATCCTCTCCAGTAACTTGCCTACCACAGAGTCACAGATCTATAGTTCCCTGCAGTCATTCTTAGAAACAGCACAACATTAGCCACCCTCCAGCCTTCCAACACCTCACCTGTCTAATGATGATTCAAATACATCAGCCTGGGCTCCTGCAATTTCTTCTCTGGCTTCCCGCGATGCCCTCAGATATATCTGATCAGGCATGGTAGCTTCATCGACCTTACAACGTCCAGCAGTTCCTCGAACATATATAATTTGGTCAAGACATCTCCGTTAACCATCCCGCGAGCCCCAGTCCTCATACCCTCACGGTAATTAGAGGAGAAGTACTTGTTGAGGATCTTGCCCATCTCCTGCGGCTCTACATAGAGATGTAGTGTGTGTGAATTGTGAGGAAGATGCAATAAGGCTGCAGGGTGACTTGGACAGGTTGTGTGAGTGGGCGGATACATGGCAGATGCAGTTTAATGTAGATAAGTGTGAGGTTATTCACTTTGGAAGTAAGAATAGAAAGGCAGATTATTATCTGAATGGTGTCAAGTTAGGAAGAGGGGATGTTCAACGAGATCTGGGTGTCCTAGTGCATCAGTCAATGAAAGGAAGCATGCAGGTACAGCAGGCAGTGAAGAAAGCCAATGGAATGTTGGCCTTCATAACAAGAGGAGTTGAGTATAGGAGCAAAGAGGTCCTTCTACAGTTGTACCGGGCCCTGGTGAGACCGCACCTGGAGTACTGTGTGCAGTTTTGGTCTCCAAATTTGAGGAAGGATATTCTTGCTATTGAGGGCATTCATCGTAGGTTCACTAGGTTAATTCCCGGAATGGCGGGACTGTCATATGTTGAAAGGCTGGAGCGATTGGGCTTGTATACACTGGAATTTAGAAGGATGAGGGGGGATCTTATTGAAACATATAAGATAATTAGGGGATTGGACACATTAGAGGCAGGAAACATGTTCCCAATGTTGGGGGAGTCCAGAACAAGGGGCCACAGTTTAAGAATAAGGGGTAGGCCATTTAGAACAGAGATGAGGAAGAACTTTTTCAGTCAGAGAGTGGTGAAGGTGTGGAATTCTCTGCCTCAGAAGGCAGTGGAGGCCAGTTCGTTGGATGCTTTCAAGAGAGAGCTGGATAGAGCTCTTAAGGATAGCGGAGTGAGGGGGGTATGGGGAGAAGGCAGGAACGGGGTACTGATTGAGAGTGATCAGCATGATCGCATTGAATGGCGGTGCTGGCTCGAAGGGCTGAATGGCCTACTCCTGCACCTATCGTCTGTCTATTGTCTATTGACTGTTATGGTTTCTGTGGGGCCCTATTCTCCCTCTAATTATCCTCTTTACCTTAATGTATTTTAGTTTAGTTTTAAGTTTTCGAGACAGTGCGGAAACAGGCCATTCGGCCCATCGATTTCCGCGCGGACCAGCGATCCCGCACACTAACACAATCCGACACACACTAGGGATAATCTACCCTACCAAAGCCAATTAGTCTACAAACCTTTACGCTTTGGAGTGCGGGAAGAAACCAGAGTGTCCGTAGAAAACCCACGCACGTCATTGGGAGAACGTACAAACTCCATACAGGCAGCACCTGTAGTCAAGGTTGAACCCGGGTCCCTGACGCTGTAAGGCAGCAGCTCTACCGCTGTGCCACTGTGCCGCCCTTGTAAAATCTGGTTGGATTCTCCATAACATTATCTGCCAGAGGTATCTCCTGTCCCCTCTCCTGTCCCCTCTCCTGTCCCCTCTCCTGTCCCCGCTCGGCCCTTCTGACTTTGCCTTACGAAGATAAGTGGAGCAGCCAGACGCACACTCCACAAGAGACAAGAACAGGGGGTGAACTTATCACAGACGAAGAGTAGTGAGTGCTCACTGGAAGGAATGCTTTGAAATGTTCCTCAGCTGTGACTCTTCCTTGACATTAAGCCCATCAAAAGGATGCTGTGAGTTCCAGTGTCCTTCTCCCCACACATCAACCAGGAGTTGAAAGAGCCATCTGCCAAATGAAAAATAACAAATCTTTGGGAGCGAGTGAAACTTGGCAGAGAACAACTTCAGTCGCAAATTCAAATCTCACCTCTGAGGAAAACATGCCAGAGAATTTGGTGTTGATATCTTCAAAAGATAGACACAAAATGCTGGAGTAACTTAGCGGGTCAGGCTTTTTCCTCTCTGGAGAAAAGGAATGGGTGACGTTTCGGGTCGAAACCCTTCTTCAGACAAGTTAGCCGACAAATCTGTACGTCTTTGGAGTGTGGGAGGAAACTGGAGCTCTCGGAGAAAACCCACGTAGGTCACGGGGGGGGGGGGGTGGGGGGGGGGGGTGGAACGTACAAAATCCATACAAACAAGAAAGACAAGAAAGAGACAAGTTTGAAAGCAAGAGCTGACAATGGAGTCCCCTGTTGCCTGGCGCAGGGAACGTCACCACCAGAGTCCACCTCATCCCCCTTCTTCTAGCAGCTGAAGAGCTGCAGCTACAATCACACTCTGGATACTGCCTTTCTGAGGCACAGCGGACAAGACATTTTAAAAGAGAGCGTTGTTTCAGATCAGGGCCCTTCAGATCATTGTGAAGAAGAGTCCCAACCCAAAGCATTGCCTGTCTATTCTCTCCACAGATGCTGCCCGACCTGCGAGTTACTCCAGCGCTGTGTTTTACAGTGAGAATTTTAATCTCCTTGGTAGCTTCACAGTCAACTGGCCAGCTGTAAGAGATTCCACATGCCTGGTCGAGAACTGACATTTTGGGTGCTACAAATGCAGGTTTTGAAACTGATATCCACCGTAATCCCATATTCTGAATGAATGAATGAATGAATTAATGAATGAATGCTTTATTGCCACATTTGACACGTCACAGTGAATTTTTTTGCTTGCAAATAGTCGCCCATAAAGAATGCTTACAAAGTTGCAAACTATCCCCGCACCAGGTCAGCCTTTGTTCTCCCCCAAACCCCTCCCTCATGGCGGTCTGCCCACGCAGGGTCCTTCATTGTTTGTTCCCCCTCATCGCGGTCCCCCCATGCCGGGTCCTCCATTGTCCATTGTCCTTCCCCCCCCCCCTCAACGCTGTCCCCCCCACACTGGGACCTCCATTGTCCATTATTCTTCCCCCCTCCCTCACCGCGGTCCCCCCCACGCCGGGTCCTCCATTGTCCATTGTTCTTCCCCCTCCCTCACCGCGGTCCCCCCCCCCCCCCCCCCCCCCCCCCCACACTGGTTCCTCCATTGTTCCTTCCCCTGGCAGCGGCGTCCTCACTTTCACGTGTCCGTCCTCGTCCATCGACCGCCACACCGACCTCTCCGCTGCCACTGCCGGATTCTCTCCAGACGCCTCCGTGGCGTCGACCCAGGCACCAGCCATGGGCTCCACAGACCCAGGGGCCCATTGGCTGCAGGCTCCGCAGACTCGCGAGGCTCTGACCTGGGAGGCTCCGGCCCGAGGGGCTCCAGCCTCGGCTTCTCAGCGGCACCTTCCTCCGGAAGGCAGCCCGCCAGCATCTGCAGTTCTTTGTCTGCAATTCTCCACCCTCATCAGCTATACACACCTCGTCTGTTTGCTCTTATATCTATTATTCATTTTACAGTCTCACCGCTGAAGCCAATGCAAATAATGCATGCTTACTTTATTGTTGCACCAAAGAGACTGACCATGTTCCAATGTAAACACAGCATTACGGAGAAAATACACAGTGTCCCTTGGGAAAAGGAAGTGTACTGAAACAGCATAACAATAACACAGCTCCACAGTTACCTTCCTGTGAGACCGTGGGATTAAGGCACCTTGTAATCGTCAACGCATTTTAACTAATAGACAATAGACAATAGACAATAGGTGCAGGAGTAGGCCATACGGCCCTTCGAGCCAGCACCACCATTCAATGTGATCATGGCTGATCATTCTCAATCAGTACCCCGTTCCTGCCTTCTCCCCATACCCCCTGACTATCTAGCTCTATCGAGCTCTATCTAGCTCTCTCTTGAATGCATTCAGAGAATTGGCCTCCACTGCCTTCTGAGGCAGAGAATTCCACAGAGTTACAACTCTTGGACTGAAAAGGTTTTTCCTCATCTCCGTTCTAAATGGCCTACCCCTTATTCTTAAACTGTGTCCCCTGGTTCTGGACTCCCCAACATTGGGAACGTGTTTCCTGCCTCTAACTTGTCCAACCCCTTAATAATCTTATATGTTTCGATGTCCGCAGCATGAAATAATCGAATACAGAGAATCAATTTCAGAGAAATCAGCGAACACCTTCCCAGTGTCACCAGGTAATACCCACAGTGAACATTATCCACAGTCTGAAGAAGGGTCTCGACCCGAAACATCACCCATCCTTTCTCTTCCGAGATACTACCTGACCCACTGAGTTACTCCAGCACCTTGTATCTACCTTTGGCATTTACGTCCATCTGCAGTTCCTTTCTACAACATCCTCAGGGGGGTTGTATTTAGCAAAACATTCACCAAAACAATACATTTGTTCATCACTTTCCAATGGTCTTTGCTACAGGATGAGATCGGGGCTGGTTTATTTTGGCGTGGAAGGTTTGTGCGTAATGAAGTGCACACTCGATACATCAGGTGACCAGATCCAGAATGGAATCAGAATGATTTACATCATTCTAGTCAACCCACCCCATCCCCAATAACCAACCCGTTGTAAATTGATGAATTCTGATGTATTCAAGAAAGAGTTGGATAGAGCTCTTAAGGCTAACGGAATCAAGGTATATGGGGAGAAAGCAGGAACGGGTACTGATTCTGGATGAATGGCGGTGCTGGCTCGAAGGGCCGAATGGCACCTATTTTCTATGTTTTCTACAAATCATTTCACATAGGAAGATCTTTGGTGCAGAGCTGGGTTTTTATATAACAGTTACCTTTGGGACAAAATGAGCTGGGATATTCCAGAAACATGGATGTTTGTCCACTGGAATGTGTTTAGGACCGTTTCTGAGTGGAAGTGCACCAACTCCAGACATTCAATTGAGCGGGCACATGTTCAGGAATCCTGGTTTCCCTGATGGTGTGTCATGCTGGTCAGATATACACAAACGGGTCCCTTTCAGAATGGCAGGCAGTGACTGGTCGGGGGGTCGCAAGGCTCGGTGATGGGACCGCAGCTATTTATATTAATGATTTAGATAAAGGAATTAAAAGTAACATTAACAAATTTGCAGATGACACAAAGTTGGGTGACTGTGTGAACCGTGAAGAGGATGCTACGTGGATGCAGAGTGGCTTGGACAGGTTGGGTGAATGGGCAGATGCATGGCAGATGTAGTATAATGTCGATAACCAATTGGATATGGATCCAAAATTAATTATATTAGGATTATCAGAACATACTACAAACTTTACAACAAGTCAGGTACATTTTCTTGATTACAGTTTAATAACTGCGAAAAAATTAATACTTAAATTTTGGAAAAAACCAATAACCCCCACAATTAAAATGTGGACTACGGAAATGACAGAGACCCTGCATTTGGAAAAAATAAGATTTGCCTTAATTGACAAACCCGATTTTTTTTTTTTAAATATGGTCTCCATTTATTGAATTTTTAGAAAAGTAAATGGGTTTGACACAGGACTAAAATTAAAATTTTAAATTAAAAGTTGAAACTTGAGTTAAGGGTTGGATGTACAACTGTGGTTATTGTCTCCCGGATCTACCCCCTTTAATTTTTACAGTTATACTTTATTTTTATTTTTATTATTCTCTCTTCCCAATACTTTATAGTTTTTTTTCTCTCTCTTCTTTCTTTTTTATTTTCTCTCTTTAAAAATTTAAAAATTGAAGCTATGTAAGAACTTTGTAACAAATTTGTCTTTTATTTCTATCTGTACATACGCTTTTCAAAAATAAAATATATTTTTTTAAATTTAAAAAAGTATAATGTGGATAAATGTGAGGTTATCCACTTTGGAGGCAAGAACGGGAAGGCAGTTTATTATCTGAATGGTGTCAGGTTAGGAAAAGGGGAGGCGAAACGAGACCTGGGTGTCCTAGTACATCAGTCACTGAAAGTAAGCATACAGGTACAAAAGGCAGTGAAGAAAGCTAATGGCATGTTGGTCTTCATAATGGGAGGGGTTGAGTTTAGGAGCAAAGAGGTCCATCTGCAGTTGTAAAGGCCCTGGTGAGAACACACCTGGAGTAGTTTGCAATTTTGGTCTCCTAATTTGAGGAAGCACATTCTTGCTATTGAGGGAGTGCAGCGTAGGTTCACAAGGTTAATTCCTGGGATGGCGGGACTGTCATATGATGAAAGACTGGAGCGAATGGGCTTGTATTCGCTGGAATTTAGAAGGATGAGAGGGGATCTCTCAAATAGAAACATAAAATTGTTATGGGATTGGACACGCTAGATGCAGGAAACATGTTCTCGATGTTGGGGGAGTTCAGAACCAGGGGCCACGGTTTAAGAATAAGGGAAGGCCATTTAGAACTGAGATGAGAAGAACTTTTTCACTTTTTGAATTTGTGAAATTCTCTGCCTCAGAAGGCAGTGGAGGCCGATTCACTGAATGCATTCAAAAGAGAGTTAGATAGAGTTCTTAGAGCTAGCGGAATCAAGGGCTATGGCCAAAGGCAGGAAGGGGGTACTGGTTGTGGATGATCAGCCACGATCACACTGCATGGCGGTGCTGGCTCGAAGGGCCGAATGGCCTACTCCTGTACCTATTGTCCATGTATCTAGGTATCAATTCCTCTTCAATTCCCCTTAAGGCATTGGCAGGGATGTTAGTCCACAGGGCACTCTTACACCAATCAGGTTTGCATGATGTGGTGCGGTGTGGCAGAATATTGGCAGAAAACCTGGCTTCTCTGGAAGACTGGAGGTTGAGGTGGGGGGGGGGGGAGCCTGATAGAGGTATATCAAATGATGAGAGCCATTGTTAGGGCAGACAGTTGGAATCCTTGTTTTTCCCCAGGGTGGAGATGTCAAAGACAACAGGGCATAGCTTTAAGGTGAGAGGGCAAAATATAAAGGAGATGTACAGGAGGCAAGTGGGTGCCTGGAGCAGGCTGCCAAGAGCAGTGGTGGAAGCAGATATGATAATATAATTCAAGTGGCTTTCAGATAGGCACGTGGATATACAGGGAATGCATGGATAAGGTTCATGTGCAGGCAGTGGAGATTAGTTGATCTTGGCATCATGTTCAGCACAGATACTGTGGGCTGAAGGGCCTGTCCCCTGTGCTGTACGGTTCCATGTTCTAATCTGACGGAACCCCACCCCACTCCACTCCTCCACAAAGCAGATTTTAGCAATCCAATGCAATTTTATTTTAAGTTATTCAGTTATTTATCAAGCACACCTCCTCTATCACCACCCAAAATTAATTTCCCTCATCCACTGATGTCTGCTCACAGGGTCACAATTACATAGGATGCAATTACATGCGGATAAAGGCCCTTCGGCCCAACAAGTCCACGCCGACCAGCAATCAACCCTACACACTGGGGACAATTTACAATTTTACAGAAGCCAATTAACCTATAAACCTGTACGTCTTTGGAATGTGGGGGGAAACCGGGTGCACCCAGAGAAAACCCATGGGGTCACAGGGAGAACGTACAAACTCCGTACAGACAACGGCCATAGTCAGGATCGAACCGGGGTCTTTGGTGCTGTGAGGCAGCAACTTCAGAGCATCATTGTGCCGCCCATTTGGAGAAGGATATTTTGGAGCGGCTGTAGGAAATGCGCCAGCCTGGCGGTTAAGGCCACTGCCGCTTCACTTCGAGGAGATGCGCTTTGAACCACGGGGTTTGTACACATTCCACAGGAAATGGCTGGGATGGAATTAGTGGGCAACCCACTGGCGGCAGTGTGACTACAGACACGCCAGTGGTCTCGTGGTGCGGAAGGCAAGAAGCCCACAATTTAGCTCCAAGGCCTGAGGGAGAATTAGTGGTCCTGCAACTGAAAAAAAAAACTTGCATCACTTTCCCAGTGCCTTTAACTGACTGTGCCAACCAGACTGACATTAATTCTTTTGAGTCAAATGATGCAAAATACATTCCACTTCTCAATATAATCTGTTTGAGATGATGTGTGTTTTACAGCAGCTGAAGGCTGAGATGGCCGTGGTGCAGTTGGTAGACCCACTGCCTCACAGCTCCAGATACTCCTGGTTCGATCCTGACCTCGGGTGCTGTTGATGCCGTGTTAGCAAGTTCTCCCAGTGACCGCATGGGTTTCCTCCGGTTTCCTCCCACATCACAAAGAGGCTCGGGTTTGCAATCTAAGTTGCCACCGGTGTGTTGGCCGGGGAAAGCGGGATGACATAGAACTAGTGCGAACAGGCAATGGATGGTCAGCACGGACACAACGGGCCGAAGGGCTTCGTTCCAATGCTGTATCTCTAAACGAACCTAAACAAACAAAAAATAGCAACGTTATATAAAAAAGCCTGGCTCTGTGAGGTATAACACTATCACACGGGCTGGTCCCATGTTCCCACGAGTGTATCTTTCAATGAAATCAGTGAAAGGGAAGCTACAACTTTGCAAGCACAACTGGTGGAGTCAATGCCTCACAGCAGCAGATACCTGGGTTCAATCCTGACCTCAGGTGACATGATCAGCAGGGGAGTGTACCCAGGCTAGGTCATTGCGCTGAGCATGGCCATTCTGGTTTCACCTGTGATTAACCCAGACCATGGAGTTGGTGAAGCAACCACCCAGCTCACTTCCAGCTGACTGGTGCTTTTATCAGTCGATACTTTGTAGTTCAGTTTACCGTGACGTGTAGGTAGAGTGAAAAGCTTGTGTAGCATGCTACCCAGCCAGAGGAAAGACAATGCATGATTACAATCGAGCCATTTACAGTGCACAGGTACTTTCAACCAGAGGGTAGTGCACCTGAGAGGTAGAGGCTCAGGTTCAAGTGGGTAATAGCAGGTGTCAAGAGAGCAGCATTTCTCCATTGACAGGCCTCCAGCCTGCAGGTCCATTTACTGTCGACAGTGTCTGAAGTCGGTTGCTTCACGTTGCACATGTCAATGTGGACAAATTGTAAAATTCTTCCAGTTCAGCACAATCATCTGTCTCCGTAATGAGCACAAGACGAGGGTCTGCTCACATTGAGAGGCTGCGACAAACGAGGT